>NC_086098.1:19152213-19459475 GCF_963921235.1 Mobula hypostoma
AGGCAGTTTCTAGGGTAGATTACATGGTCACACAACATTGTGAGCTGAAGGACCTGTAATGTGATGTAGATTTCTATGTTTCTATGTTTTTAACTCAGAAAGAGAAGCAAGGGTCACCTATCCACAGGCCAGTTCTCAAAGCATTTCCATGGGCCTGAAGGCCACGATCTGTACAAAGCCTCTGCAGCTAATTTGAAGATTGCTTTGTTAACCACATTAGTGCAAAAAGGTAATTGGGAAAAAGACGGCTACAGGTTTCCCCCGACATCGGAAGGTAGAGCATTCCTATGAAACGGTTCGTAAGCCGAAATGTCGTAAAGCGAAGAAGCAATTACCATTTATTTATATGGGAAAATTCTGTGAGTGTTCGCAGACCCAAAAATAACCTACCAAATCATGCCAAATAACACATAAAACCTAAAATAACAGTAACATATAGTAAAAACAGGAATAATATGATAAATATACAGCCTATATAAAGTAGAAATACTTCTCTACAATGATTGCCTGCACAGATCTCCATAGCGAAAATGTCACGCAAGCGCTCTCTGCAGAACATGTCATGCAAGCGCTGTTGGCATAAACGCGCTCTCCAGTAACCTTTAAACTATGAAGCTGCCAAATCTACCAAATAACACGTAAAAATACATAGCTTATATAAAGTAGAAATAATGTATGTACAGTGTAGTATCACTTACTGGAATTGGGAAAACAGCACCGAGCACACTGATGATGGTATGTTAGACTGAGTCGTCGCAGGCTGGGTGGTGCAGTGGCCCCCACCCTCCGGGCCGCCGACCTGATACATTGCCGCGAAGAACGCAGCGGTAGCCGGGAGGCACATAGCACATTTTTAAGAATAAAGCTGAAATAAACATGCTAATTAATTAGGTGCTGCCCGGCATGTAAATGTCGGCGAAGATCAGAGGCGAGTGCCGATTGCATCGTCTCTGATCTGGTCCGACAATTACGTGCTAGGCGGCACCTAATTAATTAGCATGTTTATTTCGGCTTTTTTCTTAAAGATGTGCTGTGTGCCTCCCAGCTACCGCTGCGTTCTTCACGAATCGTTACAGTATCTGTCCGGGGCCCGGGTGTTGGAGTGGTGGGAAACGGGAGTGTCATCTCATCGTCGATCAGGGAAGGCAGCTCATCTTCTCCTATGACTGCCTGCCTCGATGTCGAAGGTCGAGGTTCGTCGTCTGCTGTGGCTGATGTGGAAGGCTTGCTTGACTGCTGAGTCTCACGCATTTTTCTATTATATAGTTGTTTGTAAGCACTCAAACCATCCTTCAAATATCCCCTAAACCTACGTACCCTTTCAAAATTAAAGTCGTACTTTATCATTGCAGCGAAAATCTCACGTAGTTGCTTCACTTTCTGCATTCGATTTTGATTGTTATCTTTTCCTCTTCCAATTGCATTAGCTCTTCATCTATCAGTTCTTGGTCATGGGATGCCAAAACCTCTTCAACATCATCTTCGTCAAACTTCCGCAAGCCAAATTCACTTTGTCCTTGCTTCGTTCACCACTATCGAAACGCTTAATTATGTCTAGTTTTACGCTAAGTGTAAGACCCTTACTCTTTCCGGCTTTTCCGACACCTTAGAACTCATCTTGCTAACGCCTGCTCAATGCAACGTGTTTAAGCAATGCAGTTCCGAATCCAGGGCAGAGCGGCTACTCGGGGCACGCGCTGCCTTTTATCGCGTGCTGCCTTTCTTCGTAACAGTGAAAACACCTTCTGAAAGCGAAAACAGGATACTAATGTAGGTCTTTCATAACAGTTAGGTTTCGTAAAGCGAACGTTCAAAAAGCGGGGGACACCTGTACCTCCAATTCATATTGGGCTCATCCTTCCTTTAGTGTGTTATTAATCGACCAGCCCACCTACTTTCCCCTTACACCTTCATTTTGTGCAACACACAGAAAATACTACAAAAACTCAGCAAGTCATGCAACATCTATGGAGGGGAATAAACATTTGATGTTTCAGGCTAACACCCTTGAACAAAACTAATCTTTGTCACATTTTGCTGTTCACCAATTGGTCTCTAAAGGCACTTAGATTTCAGAGAGTATCCATTGCCCTGGCAGCTGTCATTAACATGGTAAATTTCAAATATAAAGAGGGAGTCAGTGCTCAGACAAGTAGTTCTTTTCTCAAAGCTAAACTAACACACTGAGACCATTTGGAGCAAAAAAACTGAAACTGATGTTGCTCCAGATTTCGGCATCGTAAGTCTAGTGTCCAGAGGAAGCATTTCTTTTCAATTGCCAACACCAACTCTAGAAATCCAGTGAGGTAGGCATATATTTAAAGCAGGAGGCTGAAGATTTGTAAGGTGTTGTCAGAGAAGCCCAGGTGAGATATATGTATCCACAATGCAAACAATGTAAAACCAAGTGATTTCCAGCATCTGCAGATTTTCTCTTGTTTCTGATGAAGGCAAAAGATATTAAAATGATAAATGAGCTTGGTCATGGTCATTGCTTTAAACTGAGCATCTCATATACTGTTGTACCTGCAGTTAATCAGGCAACAGTCATGCAGGTGTCGGGATGACATGCGGAACCAAATGATCAACAATGATCTGAAGTGCTTTAGCATCCTTGACATAAGTAGCACATGTGAGGTGTAGAGAGGCATGAAGAACATCGCTGGCTTCAATCAGCCTAGCTGTAGAGCCTCAAAATGCAGCCACAAGTGGGCTAAAGAATAAACCAGTTCTCCAATAGATTTGACAATTGCCCTCATGTTCACACCCTCCTCAGCACACCAGTCTAGGTGCAGAGGCACCCAATGCTCCCTCGGCAATTAAGCCTCCTCTCCTCCCTCCTCCAATTCAACATGTGGATGAATAACACAAGCTAACACTGTCTACATCCCTTCCTTGCCCTGCAGCTACCATCCACACTTCCACATACCAACTGCTAATGTCCCAATCTTCACCTCCCCCAGTCCCCACCTTCTACCAGCACTTCAGTCATCATGGACTCACCTTCACTACTGAGCAGATGAGAAGGACTCTGGGGAAACTCAGACACAGCAAAACACTAAGACCGGATGGTGTGAACCCTAAGGTCCTGAGGGAGTACGCTGAGCAGCTGTGTGAAGTTCTCCAGCACATTTTCAATCTGAGTCTCAGCCAGGAAAGGGACCCAACTGTGTGGAAAACAGCAAGTATGGTCCCAGTATCCAAGAAGGGCCAAGATGGTCATGAATGACTACTGTCCAGTGGCCTTACACATCGTGAAGCCTCTAGAGAGGCTGGTCCTGGCTCACCTCCTCTCCCCTGCAAGGAGCGCATTGGAGTTGACGATGCTGACATCTACCTCCTGAACAGAGCCTACTTCAATTTGGATAAGCAAGGCAGCACTGTGAGGATCATGTTTTTTGATTTCTCAAGTGGCTTCAATACCATGAAGCCCTCATTGCTGGGGGAGAAGCTCCATTCAATGCAGGCTGGCACTTCCATTGTATCTGGATAATGGACTACCTGACTGGCAGACCACAGTTTGTGTGACTTCAGAGCTGTGTGTCAGGTATAATTATAAGCAGCACTGGGGCCCCACAGGGGACTGTATTAGCTCCCTTCCTGTTTACCCTGCATACCTCAAACTTTAGATATAATACTAAGTCATCTGCACAAATTCTCTGATGAATCAGCAATAGTTGGAGGACAGGAGGATGCAGACAGGGCCCTGGTGGAGGACTTTGTCAAATGGTGCAAGCTGAATCACCTGCAGCTCAACATCAGAAGACCAAAGTTGCACTGTTCCCTGTTACTATTGATGGTGAGGACCTACAAGTACCTAGATGACAGACTTGAGTGGATGTGTACAAGAAGGGCTAGAGTCACCTCTACTTCCTGAAGAGACTGTGGTCCTTTAGTGTATGCAGGCCTATCCTTCACATGTTTTACTAGTCTGTTGTCACCAGTACAATCTTCTATGCGGTGGTGTGCTGGGGCAATGGCATCAACACAGGTGATGCCAACAGGTTCAATAAACTGATTAGAAAGCCTAGCTCTGTTATAGGAGTCAAACTGCACACACTGGAGACTGTGGCAGAACAAAGGACCCTATGGAAAACTTGGCAATTCTGAACAACGTTGCTCACCCTCTGCATGCCACCTTGGCTGAATAGAGGAGCACTTTTAGTAATAGACTAAGACAACTGCGCTGCTCTAAAGAGTGTTATATGAGGTCATTATGAGCTTAATGTGAAAAAGTCTAAGGAGCTGGCGGTAGACCTGAGGAGAGCTAAGGCACTGGTAACCCCTGTTTCCATCCAGGGGGTCAGTATGGACATGGTGGAGGATTACTAATACCTGGGGATACGAATTGACAATAAACTGGACTGGTCAAAGAATATTGAGGCTGTCGACAAGAAGGGTCAGAGCCGTCTCTATTTCCTGAGGAGACTGAGGTCCTTTAACATCTGTCGGACGATGCTGAGGATGTTCTACGAGTCTGTGGTGGCCAGTGCAATCATGTTTGCTGTTGTGTGCTGGGGCAGCAGGCTGAGGGTAGCAGATACCAACAGAATCAACAATCTCATTTGTAAGGCCAGTGATGTTGTGGGGATGAAACTGGACTCTCTGACGGTGGTGTCTGAAAAGAGGATGCTGTCCAAGTTGCATGCCATCTTGGACAATGTCTCCCATCCACTACATAATGTACTGGTTGGGCACAGGAGTACATTCAGCCAGAGACTCATTCCTCCGAGATGCAACACAGAGCGTCATATGAAGTCATTCCTGCCTGTGGCCATCAAACTTTACAACTCCTCCCTTGGAGGGTCAGACACCCTGAGCCAATAGGCTGGACCTGGACTTATTTCCTGGCATAATTTACATATAAGAAGGTAGTGCACCCATGGCTGACAAGAGAAATTAGGGATAGTATCAATTCCAAAGAAGAAGCATACAAATTAGCCAGAAAAAGTGGCTCACCTGAGGACTGGGAGAAATTCAGAGTTCAGCAGAGGAGGACAAAGAGCTTAATTAGGAAGGGGAAAAAAGATTATGAGAGAAAACTGGCAGGGAACATAAAAACTGACTGTAAAAGTTTTTATAGATATGTAAAAAGGAAAAGACTGGTAAAGACAAATGTAGGTCCCCTACCGACAGAAACAGGTGAATTGATTATGGGGAGCAACGACATTGCAGACCAATTGAATAATTACTTTGGTTCTATCTTCACTAAGGAGGATATAAATAATCTTCCAGAAATAGTAGGGGACAGAGGGTCCAGTGAGATGGAGGAACTGAGCGAAATACATGTCAGTAGGGAAGTGGTGTTAGGTAAATTGAAGGGATTAAAGGCAGACAAATCCCCAGGGCCAGATGGTCTGCATCCCAGAGTGCTTAAGGAAGTAGCCCAAGAAATAGTGGATGTATTAGTGATAATTTTTCAAAAATCGTTAGATTCTGGACTAGTTCCTGAGGATTGGAGGGTGGCTAATGTAACCCCACTTTTTAAAAAAGGAGGGAGAGAGAAACCGGGGAATTATAGACGGGTTAGCCTAACGTCGGTGGTGGGGTAACTGCTGGAGTCAGTTATCAAAGATGTGATAACAGCACATTTGGAAAGCGGTGAAATCATCGGACAAAGTCAGCATGGATTTGTGAAAGGAAATCATGTCTGACGAATCTCATAGAATTTTTTGAGGATGTAACTAGTAGAGTGGATAGGGGAGAACCAGTGGATGTGGTATATTTGGATTTTCAAAAGGCTTTTGACAAGGTCCCACACAGGAGATTAGTGTGCAAACTTAAAGCACACGGTATTGGGGGTAAGGTATTGATGTGGATAGAGAATTGGTTAGCAGACAGGAAGCAAAGAGTGGGAATAAACGGGACCTTTTCAAAATGGGAGGCAGTGACTAGTGGGGTACCGCAAGGCTCGGTGCTGGGACCCCAGTTGTTTACAATATATATTAATGACTTGGATGAGGGAATTAAATGCAGCATCTCCAAGTTTGCGGATGACATGAAGCTGGGCGGCAGTGTTAGCTGTGAGGAGGATGCTAAGAGGATGCAGGGTGACTTGGATAGGTTGGGTGAGTGGGCAAATTCATGGCAGATGCAATTTAATGTGGAAAAATGTGAAGTTATCCACTTTGGTGGCAAAAATAGGAAAACAGATTATTATCTGAATGGTGGCCGATTAGGAAAAGGGGAGGTGCAACGAGACCTGGGTGTCATTATACACCAGTCATTGAAAGTGGGCATGCAGGTACAGCAGGCCGTGAAAAAGGCAAATGGTATGCTGGCATTTATAGCAAGAGGATTCGAGTACAGGAGCAGGGAGGTACTACTGCAGTTGTACAAGGCCTTGGTGAGACCACACCTGGAGTATTGTGTGCAGTTTTGGTCCCCTAATCTGAGGAAAGATATCCTTGCCATGGAGGGAGTACAAAGAAGGTTCACCAGATTGATTCCTGGGATGGCAGGACTTTCATATGAAGAAAGACTGGATGAACTGGGCTTGTACTCGTTGGAATTTAGAAGATTGAGGGGGGATCTGATTGAAACGTATAAAATCCTAAAGGGATTGGACAGGCTAGATGCAGGAAGATTGTTCCCGATGTTGGGGAAGACCAGAACGAGGGTCACAGTTTGAGGATAAAGGGGAAGCCTTTTAGGACCGAGATTAGGAAAAACTTCTTCACACAGAGAGTGGTAAATCTGTGGAATTCTCTGCCACAGGAAACAGTTGAGGCCAGTTCATTGGCTATATTTAAGAGGGAGTTAGATATGGCCCTTGTGGCTACGGGGATCAGGGGGTATGGAGGGAAGGCTGGTGCAGGGTTCTGAGTTGGATGATCAGTCATGATCATAATAAATGGCGGTGCAGGCTCGAAGGGCCGAATGGCCTACTCCTGCATCTATTTTCTATGTTTCTATTACTATTTAATTATTTATGGTTTTATTACTATTTAATTATGTATGGTGCAACTGTAACAAAAACCAATTTCCCCCGGGATCAATAAAGTATGACTATGACTATTATTACCCTCAGCCATTAGGCTCTATAATGAGTCAACCTATAGCTGGGGAAGTGATGACCCCGTCCTGTTAGACTGTTTGAGGTAACTTATTTTTTATTCTACTCCTATTCTAATACTTGTCTATCTGTGCACTTGTAATGCTACTGTGACACTGTAATTTTCCTTGGGATCAATAAAATATCTATCTATATGCAGTAGCTTATCATTAACTTCCCATCAACGGTAATTATAATGCTGCCAATTAATGTGAAATTAAATGACAAAACAATAAATTTGCCAATATTAATAGTGTTAAGGGTATTGCATGAGAACCTCCTACAGTAACAAACATTTGCTGAAGGCATTGGTGCAGTTGAGTATTTAAACTTCAATGGAAATAAATTTTAGAACAGTTTAAAATTAGACTTTTAGTAATGCTTTGAGAAAGAAGAGTGGAAGACTTCCATACACATTTGTCAAAATCATTTCCAAAACTGTGAAATTCTGGGGTACTCCCTTAGTTACTTCTATGGACCTTTACTGGCCATTATGCCATACTGTTATGAGGTTACTACTTTCCCTCAAGGATGTCTCTGAGGAAAGATTACCCAGTTATTCTCATTGGTAGTTGCCATAAATTCACAAAAGAATGTCAAAAACCTAAAGGTGTAATGATATTCTGTTCACAATCGCACCAAAATAAGATATTGTGAATTCTCACTAATAGCACAATTTGATTTACTGAAATAAATGCAACCATCATACTAACAGATGTATTAATTGCCAGAAAAATAAATTTATCATATCTTTAAAATTGGAACAGAATTGTATGTTTCCAAAATCATTTATTAATGCACTACACATATTTTAATCATACTTATTCATAATATTTTGACAAATACATATAGGTACAACATTCCCAGACATTTTAAATAATAATACTTATACGGAAAATTAGTTTTAGGAAAGATATTTGAGAAATTTTTTTCATAATATCTCACCATGTGAGATACAATGTAGCTATTCATAAATTATAAACTTTGCAACAATCAACATACTAGTTCCAGCAAATTTGTCAGATTGCAATTTGTAAATTTTCTGGAATTTCCCCCCCCCCATGTTTTTATAATATGTTTTATTTACTTTCAGTGGCTGCTGATAAGGAAATAATTCTGTTTTGAACAGTAACTATACAAACAAAATTTCAAGTGACATTGTATTTCTCTTCAAATTAGGTTGGTGTCTATCAAACACAATTTTATTTTATGTACAGAAATTGAGTTGAACATTTCACATATCTACTCCTTTCATTTACTGGCTCTCCAGCATTCACTACAGATTTATAAAACTGATACTGGCTAAACTTTAACTATGCAGGTTCTTTTTTAACATTTAAGAATAAATTGGACAGATACATGGATGGGAGATGTATGGAGGGATATCGTCCGTGTGCAGGTCAGTGGGACTAGGCAGAAAATGGTTCGGCACAACCAAGAAGGGCCAAAAGGCCTGTTTCTGTGCTGTAGTTTTTCTATGGTTCTATGTGTTTGTGTTCTAATCTCTTCTCACATATAACAGTTAAAAAGTCATAAATAAAACAACCAAACATTGTAACTTAAGAATATGAATATGCCATTCAGCTCATAATAGTGAGGCAGCCTACAGAAAAGAAGTCATCACCCTGACACAGTAGTATCAAGAAAACAACCTCTCCCTCAATGTCACAAAAACAAAGGAGCTGGTTGTAGACTACAGGAGGAATGGAGACAGACTAACCCCGATTGACATCAATGGATCTGGGATTGAGAGAGTGAACAGCTTTAAATTCCTTGGCATAAACAACACTGAAGATCTCACGTGGTCTGTACATATCGGCTGTGTGGTGAAAAAGGCACAACAGTGCCTCTTTCACCTCAGATGGTTGAAGAAGTTTGGTATTGGCCCCCAAATCCTAAGATCCTAATTTAGAGCATCCTAACTGGTTGAATCACTGCCTGGTTTGGGAACTGTACTTCCCTCAGTTACAGGACTCTGCAGAGAATGATGTGGACAGCCCAACGCATCTGTAGATGTCAACTTCCCACTATTCAGGACATTTACAAAGACAGGTGGGTAAAAAGGACCCGAAGTGTCACTGGGGACCCAAGTCACCCCAACCACAAACTATTCCAGCTGCTACCATCCAGTAAACAGTACTGCAGCATAAAAGCCAGGACCAGGGCAGCTTCTTCCAACTGACCATCAGACTGATTAATTCATGCTGACACAATTGTATTTCTATATTATATTGACTGTCCTGTTGTACATACTATTTATTATAAATTACTATAAATTGCACATTGAAACAGAGAAGTAATCTAAAGATTTTTACTCCTCATATATATCAAGGATATAAGTAAAAGTCAATTCAATTCAAGGTCATGTTCCCCAGATGTTTGTGGCTGGCAGCTGCAAAGGACCATGCCATTGTATTGACAGCAGGTGATCTGTTTGTTCTTTTGGTGATGTAATGGTATCAGCAGCCAACTTTGAGGTAAATGTTCCCAGGGTTTCAATCCGGCTGCCTCCTTGCACGCTTTCCATCTGTGGGCTGAGGTTTGAGTTAGCAACTCAGCCTCGTTAAAAAAAAAGCCCAAAATGCTAAAGGAACAGCAAGATTGCTGCCCAATGAACCACAAGGCGTAGACAGGAATAACAAATATTTATAATTAGCTGGACGTTCCTCGTCTCCCTACCAGATGGAGTTTACCGAGACAGGTTCTTCAGGGGCCGATCAAATTAGGGTTATCATACACACAAGCATATACATATTCTATATTTCTTTAACTTTTTGCAAGCTTCAAGAGTTTTGTTTTAAATTACTGAGTGAATGAACCACCTAATGTAAGGTGAGAATTGAATTTTGCTTTTTTTCGAACCATTTTCAAGAAGGAGCTTTCAAATGTTATTTGAACATGTATGAATTAGAGGGCATGCACTTTTATGACAAAAAAACTAGCATCTCTCTTTTAAATGTTTTTTAAAGTTCTCCATTATCGAGATGTTGACCAATGCATCTTTTCTGTTTTTAACTCAGTCTCCACCTTACGTTTTGAATGGAACATTAATTATTTTTGTTCTTGTTTATGAAATTATGAGAATAACTTTTATGACAGAGATCTTAAGTTAGCGTGAGAGTGACAAAATAATCAAACAGCGAAGTAGTCACCCTGAAGTTGCAGGAGGTTAGTAGCTGTGTGACCGTCAGGAAAAATGGACATGTGAATAGGCAGTTAGTGCACAGCAGCGCATGGCCATTCCCCACAATAGTAAGTATACTGTTTTGGATATAGTTGTGGGGGATGACCTCCAAGGGGAATGGCATGGAAACCAGGTTACCAACACTGATCATGGGTCTGTGATGAAGAAGGGAAAAAGGGAGAAGAGAGTTGCTGTACTGATAGGGATTCAACAGTCAGGGGAACAGACAGGAGATTCTGTAGATGTGAATGGTACGTTGCCTCCCAGGTGCCAGGTCAGGGACATCTCTGATCGTGTCCACAACATTTTGGAGAGAGGGAGAGCAGCCAGATCTCTTGGTACATATTGGTACCACTGACATAGGAAGGAAAAGCAAAGAGGTCCTGAAAAGATAATTTAAAAAAACTAGGTGGAAAGCTGAGAAGCAGGACCTCCCGGATAGCAATTTCTGGATTGCGGCCTGTGTCACACACCAGTGAAATGAGAAACAGGATGATTTGGCAAATTGATGCATGGTTGAGAAGCTGGTGCAGGGGGCAGGGCTTCAGCTTCTTGGATCATTGGAATCTCTTCTTGGGGAAGTATGACCTGTTCAAAAGCGACGGGTTGCACCTGAACCCAAGGGGAACCAATACTCCCGCAGTCAGGTTTGCTAGAGCTTTTGAGGAGAGTTTAAACTAATTTGGCAGGGGCGTGGTAACTGAAGTGAAGGAACACAGGATAAGATGGATGGTAAAAAGAAGCAAAGATAGCATGCATAGAACCATAGAAACTACAGCAGAGAAACAGGCCTTTTGGCCCTTCTTGGCTGTGCCGAACCATTTTCTGCCTAGTCCCACTAACCTGCACACAGACCATATCCCTCCATACACCTCCCATCCATGTATCTGTCCAATTTATTCTTAAATGTTAAAAAAGAACCCACATTTACCACCTCGTCTGGCAGCTCAGTCCATACTCCCACCACTCTCTGTGTGAAGAAGTCCCCCATAATGTTCCCTTTAAACTTTTCCCCCTACCCTTAACCCATGTCCTCTGGTTTTTTTCTCCCCTTGCCTCAGTGGAAAAAGCCTGCTTCCATTCACTCTATCCATACCCATCATAATTTTATATACCTCTATCAAATCTCCCCTCATTCTTCTACGCTCCAGGGAATAAAGTCCTAACCTATTCAACCTTTCTCTGTAACTGAGTTTCTCAAGTCCTGGCAACATCCTCTGCACTCTTTCAACCTTATTTATATCCTTCCTGTAATTTGGTGACCAAAACTGAACACAATACTCCAGATTCGGCCTCAACAATGCCTTATACAACCTCATCATAACATTCCAACTCTTATACTCAATACTTTGATTAATAAAGGCCAATGTACCAAAAGCTCTCTTTACAACCCTATCTACCTGTGACACCACTTTGAGGGAATTTTGTATCTGTATTCCCAGATCCCTCTGTTCCACTGCACTCCTCAGTGCCTTACCATTAACCATCTATGTTCTACCTTGGTTTGTCCTTCCAACGTGCAATACCTCACACTTGTCTGCATTAAACTCCATCTGCCATTTTTCAGCCTATTTCTCCAGCTGGTCCAAGTCCTTCTGCAGGCTCTGAAAACCTTCCTCGCTGTCTACTACACCTCCAATCTTTGTATCATCAGCAAATTTGCTGATCCAATTTACCACATTATCATCCAGATCATTGATATAGATGACAAATAACAATGGACAATGCACTGATCCCTGTGGCACACCACTAGTCACAGGCCTCCACTCGGAGAAGCAATTCAGTAGAGAATTCACCAGCAACTTTGATGTGTGTTGCTTGAATTTCCAGCATCTGCAGAATTCCTGTTGTTTCAGTAGAGAATTGGCTTCTTCCACTCTTTGGCTTCTTCCATTGAGCCAATGTCTGATCCAATTTACCACCTCTCCATGTATACCTAGCGACTGAATTTTCCTAACTAAGCTCCCATGCGGGACCTTGTCAAAGGCCTTACTAAAGTCCATGTAGACAATATCCACTGCCTTCCCTTCATTCACTTTCCTGGTAACCTCCTTGAAAAACTCCAATAGATTGGTCAAACATGACCTGCCACGCACAAAGCCAAGTTGACTCTCCCTAATAAGTCCCTGTCTATCCAAATGCTTGTAGATTCTGTCTCTTAGAATTCCCTCCAATAACTTACCTACTACCGACGTTAAACTTACCGGCCTATAATTTCCCGGACAACACACATCAAAGTTGCTGGTGAACGCAGCAGGCCAGGCAGCATCTGTAGGAAGAGGTGCAGTCGACGTTTCAGTCCGAGACCCTTCGTCAGGACTAACTGAAGGAAGAGTGAGTAAGGGATTTGAAAGTTGGAGGGGGAGGGGGAGATCCAAAATGATAGGAGAAGACAGGAGGGGGAGGGATAGAGCCAAGAGCTGGACAGGTGATAGGCAAAAGGGGATACGAGAGGATCATGGGACAGGAGGTCCGGGAAGAAAGACAAGGAGGTGGGGGGGGACCCAGAGGATGGGCAAGAGGTATATTCAGAGGGACAGGAGGAGAAAAAGGAGAGTGACAGAAAGAATGTGTGCATAAAAATAAGAAACAGATGGGGTACGAGGGGGAGGTGGGGCCTTAGCGGAAGTTAGAGAAGTCGATGTTCATGCCATCAGGTTAGAGGCTACCCAGACGGAATATAAGGTGTTGTTCCTCCAACCTGAGTGTGGCTTCATCTTTACAGTAGAGGAGGCCGTGGATAGACATATCAGAATGGGAATGGGATGTGGAATTAAAATGTGTGGCCACTGGGAGATCCCGCTTCTCTGGCGGACAGAGCGTAGATGTTCAGCAAAGCGGTCTCTCAGTCTGCGTCGGGTCTCGCCAATATATAAAAGGCCACATCGGGAGCACCGGACGCAGTATATCACCCCAGTCGACTCACAGGTGAAGTGATGCCTCACCTGGAAGGACTGTTTGGGGCCCTGAATGGTGGTAAGGGAGGAAGTGTAAGGGCATGTGTAGCACTTGTTCCGCTTACACGGATAAGTGCCAGGAGGGAGATCAATGGGGAGGGATGGGGGGGACGAATGGACAAGGGAGTTGTGTAGGGAGCGACCCCTGCGGAATTCAGGGGGGGGGGGGAAGATGTGCTTAGTGGTGGGATCCCGTTGGAGGTGGCGGAAGTTACGGAGAATAATATGTTGGACCCGGAGGCTGGTGGGGTGGTAGGTGAGGACCAGGAGAACCCTATTCCTAGTGGGGTGGTGGGAGGATGGAGTGAGAGCAGATGTACGTGAAATGGGGGAGATGTGTTTAAGAGCAGAGTTGATAGTGGAGGAAGGGAAGCCCCTTTCTTTAAAAAAGGAAGACATCTCCCTCATCCTGGAATGAAAAGCCTCATCCTGAGAGCAGATGCGGCGGAGACGGAGCAATTGCGAGAAGGGGATGGCGTTTTTGCAAGAGACAGGGTGAGAAGAGGAATAGTCCAGATAGCTGTGAGAGTCAGTAGGCTTATAGTAGACATCAGTGGATAAGCTGTCTCCAGAGACAGAGACAGAAAGATCTAGAAAGGGGAGGGAGGTGTCGGAAATGGACCAGGTAAACTTGAGGGCAGGGTGAAAATTGGAGGCAATGTTAATAAAGTCAACGAGTTCTGCAGACGTGCAGGAAGCAGCGCCAAATCAGTCGTCGATGTAGCGAAGAAAAGTGGGGGACAGATACCAGAATAGGCACGGAACATAGATTGTTCCACAAACCCAACAAAAAGGCAGGCATAGCTAGGACCCATACGGGTGCCCATAGCTACACCTTTAGTTTGGAGGAAGTGGGAGGAGCCAAAGGAGAAATTATTAAGAGTAAGGACTAATTCGTCCTCCCCCATCCCTCCCCACTGATCTCCCTCCTGGCACTTATCCGTGTAAGCGGAACAAGTGCTACACATGCCCTTACACTTCCTCCCTTACCACCATTCAGGGCCCCAAACAGTCCTTCCAGGTGAGGCAACACTTCACCTGTGAGTCGACTGGGGTGATATACTGCGTCCGGTGCTCCCGATGTGGCCTTTTATATATTGGCGAGACCCGACGCAGATTGGGAGACCGCTTTGCTGAACATCTACGCTCTGTCCGCCAGAGAAAGCAGGATCTCCCAGTGGCCACACATTTTAATTCCACATCCCATTCCCATTCTGACATGTCTATCCACGGCCTCCTCTACTGTAAAGATGAAGCCACACTCAGGTTGGAGGAACAACACCTTATATTCTGTCTGGGTAGCCTCCAACCTGATGGCATGACTTATCTAACTTCCGCTAAGGCCGCACCTCCCCCTCGTACCCCATCTGTTACTTATTTTTATGCACACATTCTTTCTCTCACTCTCCTTTTTCTCCCTCTGTCCCTCTGAATATACCTCTTGCCCATCCTCTGGGTCCCCGCCCCCCCCTTGTCTTTCTTCCCGGACCTCCTGTCCCATGATCCTCTCGTATCCCCTTTTGCCTATCACCTGTCCAGCTCTTGGCTCTATCCCTCCCCCTCCTGTCTTCTCCTATCATTTTGGATCTCCCCCTCCCCCTCCAACTTTCAAATCCCTTACTCACTCTTCCTTCAGTTAGTCCTGATGAAGGGTCTCGGCCTGAAACGTCGACTGCACCTCTTCCTACAGAGGCTGCCTGGCCTGCTGCATTCACCAGCAACTTTGATGTGTGTTGCTTGAATTTCCAGCATCTGCAGAATTCCTGTTGTTTGCGTATAATTTCCCGGATTACTTTTCGATCCTTTTTTAAACAACGGAACAACATGAGCCACTCTCCAATCCTCCGGCATCTCACCTGTAGACAGCGACATTTTAAATATTTCTGCCAGGGCCCCTGCAATTTCAACACCAGTCTCCTTCAAGGTCCGAGGGAACACTCTGTCAGGTCCCGGGGATTTATCCACTTTAATTTTCCTCAAGACAGCAAGGACCTCCTCCTTTTCGATCTGTACAGTTTCCATGATCTCACTACTTGTTTCCCCTAATTCCATAGACTTCATGCCAGTTTCCTTAGTAGATACAGGCGCAAAAAACCTATTTAAAATCTCCCCCATTTCCTTTGGTTCTGCACATAGGCGACCACTCTGATCTTCAAGAGGACCAATTTTATCCCTTACAATCCTTTTGCTCTTAATATACCTGTAAAAGCTCTTTGGGTTATCCTTCACTTTGACTGCCAATGCAACCTCATGTCTTCTTTAAGCACTCCTGATTTCTTTCTTAAGTATTTTCTCGCACTTCTTATACTCCTCAAGCACCTTATTTACTCCCTGCTTCCTATACATTTCATACAACTCTCTCTTCTTTATCAGAGCTGCAATATCCCTTGAGAACCAAGGTTCCTTATTCCTATTCACTTTGCCTTTAATCCTGACAGGAACATACAAATTCTGCACTCTCAAAATTTCTCCTTTGAAGGCTTCCCACCTACCGATCACATCCTTGCCAGAGAACAACCTGTCCCAATCCACGCTTTTTAGATCTTTTCTCATTTCTTCAAATTTGGCCTTCTTCCAGTTAAGAACCTCAACCCTAGGACCAGATCTATCCTTGCCCATGATCAAGTTGAAACTAATGGTGTTATGATCACTGGAACCAAAGTGCTCCCCCACACAGACTTCCGTCACTTGTCCTAACTCGTTTCCTAACAGGAGATCCAATATTGCATCCCCTCTAGTTGGTCCCTCTATATATTGATTTAGAAAACTTTTCTGAACACATTTTACAAACTCTAAACCATCTAGACCCCTAACAGTATGGAAGTCCCAATCAATATATGGAAAATTAAAATCCCCTACCACCACAACTTTATGTTTCCTGCAGATTTGGTCTTCCAATTCTCGTTGACTATTGGGTGGTCTGTAATACAATCCCACTAATGTGGCCATACCTTTCCTGTTTCTCAGCTCCACCCATAAGGACTCAGTAGACAAGCACTCTAATCTGTCCTGCCTGAGCACTGCTGTAATATTTTCCCTAACAAGCAATGCTACTCCCCCACCTTTCATTCCTCTGCCTCGATCACATCTGAAACATCGGAACCCTGGAATATTAAGCTGCCAGTCCTGCCCCTCCTGTAGCCAAGTTTCACTAATTGCTATAACGTCATAATTCCACGTGTCAATCCATGCCCTCAACTCATCCGCCTTCCCCGTAATACTCCTAGCATTGAAATATATACACCTCAGAAGATTTTTACCACCACTCACAACCTTTCTATTGGCGGATTTGCTTGAACTTTCAACAACATTTATTTTCACCCCAGCCACACTGTCAGCTCTGGCACTCTGGTTCCCACCCCCCTGCAAATCTAGTTTAAAGCCTCCCCAATAGCACTAACAAACCTCCCTGAAAGGATATTGGTCTCCCTGTAGTTCAAGTGTAACCCGTCTCTCTTGTACAGGTCCCACCTGCCCCAGAAGAGGTCTCAATGATCCTGAAATCTGAAACCCTGCCCCCTACACCAGTTCCTCAGCCACTTGTTCATCCTCCAGAGCATCCTATTCCTACCCTCACTGGCACGTAGCACAGGTAGCAATCCTGAGATTACCACCCTTGAGGTCCTGCTTTTCAACTTCCGACCAAGCTCTCTATACTCACTCTCCAGGACCTCCTCACTCTTCCTTGCTACGTCATTGGTACCGATGTGCACCACGACATCTGGCTGGTCACCCTCCCACTTCAGAATGTCATGCAATCTATCAGAGACATCCTTGACCCTGGCACCCGGGAGGCAACAAACCATCCTGGATTCTCTGTCACGACCACAGAACCTCCTATCTGCACCTCTAACTATCGAGTCCCCTATCACTACCGCTCTCCTCTTTTTCCCCCCTCCCTTCTCAATGCAGTCAATGCAATCTGAATGCAGTCAGATTGTTAGGAAGGGCAGGCAGATGATAGGACATAACTGTAGCCAGCATGGTGAGTATCAGTGCATTAGGGATGCAGAACCAAAACAAGTAGCAAACGCAGCTCTCAAAGTGTTATGTCTCAATGCACGGAGTTTAAGAAATAAGGTCTTGTTGTACTATTACAGACTGTCAGATATGATGTTGTGGCCATCAGTGAATCATGGCTGAAGTATGGTTTTAGTTGGGAGCTGAATGACCAAGGTTACACGTTGTATCGGAGGGATAAGAAAGACGGCCGACAGAGTGGTGGGGCTCTGCTGGTAAAAAAATGGCATCAGATCAGTACAAAGATGTGACATAGGATTGGAAGACATGAATCCTTGCGGATTGAGTTAAGAAACTATAAGGGTAGTGTTTTTATATATTAAAAAAAAGGATGTTGATGGCAGTTATAGAAGGCCTCCCAACAGTAGCTGGAATGTGGACCACAGATTACAACAGGAAACAGAAAAGGCATGTCAAAAGGGCAATGTCATGAGAGGTTTCAACATCCATGTCAATTGGGAAAATCAGATTGGAAATAGATCTCAAGAGATCTCAAGAGAGTGAGTTTGTTCAATACCTATGAATTGGTTTTTAAGAGCAGTTTGTCATTGAGTCTACAAGGGGATCAGCTTTACTGAATTGGGTGTTATGTTATGAACCTGAGGATATTAGGGAGCTTTAGGTAAAAGAACCCTTAGGAGACAGTGATCACAATATAATTAAGTTCAACTTGAAATTTGATAGGAAGAAAGTAAAGTGTGATGTAGCAGTATTTCAGTGGAGTAAAGGAAATTACAGTGGCATGAGAGAGGAGTTGGCCAAATTAAATTGGAAGGAGATACTGGCAGGGTTGATAACAGAGCGACAATGGCATGAGTTTATTGGAAAAATGAGGAAGGTGCAGGATAGATATATTCCAAAAACAAAGAAATACTCAAATGGTAAAATGGTACAAGTGTGGCAGACAAGGGAAGTCAAAGGTAATATAAAAGCAAAAGAGAAGGCATACAACAAAGCAAAAATTAGTGAGAAGACAGAGGATTGGGATGGTTTTAAATCTTTACAGACAGCAACTAAAAGAATCATTTAGGAGGGAAAAGATGAAATATGAAAGCAAGCTAGCAAACAATATCAAAGTGGATAATAAAAGCTTTCTCAAGTATGTAAAAAATAAGAGAGAATGAGAGTGGATATGGAATCGCTAGAAAATGAGGCCGGAGAAATAATAACAGGGACCAAGGAGATGCCAGATGACCTAAATGAGTATTTTGCATCAGTCTTCACTGTGGAAGACATCAGCAGAGTGCCACATGTTGAAGGGTGTGAGGGAAGAGAAGTGAGTGCAGTTGTTATCGCAAGGGAGAAGGTGCTCAAAAAGCTAAAAGACCTAAGGGTACATAAGTCACCTGGGCTAGATGAACTGCACCATAGGGTTCTGAAAGAGGTAGTAGTCGAGATCATGGAGGCATTAGTAATGATCTTTCAAAAATCATTGGACTCTGGCACAATGCCAGACACCAATTAGTCTGACCTCAGTGGTTGGGAAGATGTGAAGTACTTGGTGACACAGGACAAGATAGGACAAAGTCAGCATGCATTCCTTAAGGGAAAATCTTGCCTGACAACCCTGTTGGAATTCTTTGAAGAGATTAAATGTAGGATAGATAAAGGGGACGCAGTGGATGTTTTATATTTGGACTTTCAGAAGGCCTTTCACAAGGTGCCACACGAGGCTGCTTACCAGGTTAAGAGCCCATGGCTTTACAGAAAAGTTACTGGCATGGTTAGAGCATTGGCCGATTGGTTGGAGGCAGCGAGTGGGAATAAAAGGATCTTTTTCTGGTTGGTTGCTAGTGACTAGTGATATTCTGCAGATGTCAGTGTTGGGACCACTTCTTTTTATGCTGTATATCAATGATCTAAATGATGGAATAGATGGTTTAGTTACCAAGTTTGCAGATGATATAAAGATTGGTGGAGGGACAGGTAGTGTTGAGGAAACAACAGGCTACAGAAGGACCTAGACAGATTAGGAGAATGGGCAAGAGAGTGGCAAATGAAATATAATGTTGGAAAATGCATGGTCATGCACTTTGGTAGTAGAAATAAATGTGCAGACTATTTTCTAAACTGGGAGTAAGTCCATAAATATGAGATGCAAAGGGACTTGGGAGTCCTTGTGCAGAACACCCTAAAGGTTTACTTGCAAGTAGAGTTGATGGCGAGGAAGGCAAAGGCAATGTTAGCATTCATTTCAAGAGGACTAGAATACAAGAGCAGGGATATGATGCTGAGACTTTATAAGGCACTGGTGAGGCCTCACCTTGAGTACTGTGAACAGTTTTGGGCTCCTCATCTAAGAAAAGATGTGCTGGCGTTGGAGAGGGTTCAGAGGAGGTTCACAAGGTTGATTCTGAGAATGAAAGGGTTATCATGCGAGGAATGTTTGATAGTTCTAGGTTGATGGAATTCACAAGGATGAAGGTGGACCTCATTGAATCCTTTCGAATGTTGAAAGGTTTAGACAAAGTAGATTTGGAAAGGATGTTTCCGAAGGTGGGAGAGTCTAGGACAAGTGGCACAGTCTCAGGATAGAGGGGTGTCCATTTAAAACAGAGATGCAGAGAAATTTCTTTAGCCAGAAGGTGGTTATTACCACAGGCAGCTGTGCAGGCCAAGTTGTTGGGTGTATTTAAGGCAGAGCTTGAAGGGTTCTTGATTGAACATGGCATCAAAGGTTACGAGGTGAAGACTGGGGAGTGCAGCTGAGGAGGGGGAAAAGGATGAGCCATGATTGAATGGCAGAGCAAACTCAATGGGCCAAATGACCTAATTCTGCTCGTTTTAGGACTTTACATTTTTGGACTTTATTCCCTGGAGCGTAGAAGAATGAGGGGAGATTTGATAGACGTATATAAAATTATGATGGGTTTAGATAGAGTGAATGCAAGCAGGCTTTTTCCACAGAGGCTAGGGGAGAAAAAAAAACCAGAGAACATGGGTTAAGGGTGAATGGGGAAAAGTTTAAAGGGAACATTGGGCGGGGGCTTCTTCACACAGAGAGTAGTGGGAGTGTGGAATGATCTGCCAGATGAAGTGGTAAATGTGGGCTCACTTTTAACATTTAAGAAAAACTTGGACAGGTAAATGGATGCGAGTTGTATGGAGGTATATGGTCCAGGTGCAGGTCAGTGGGACTAGGCAGAAAAATGGTTTGGCATAGCCAAGAAGGGCCGAAAAGCCTGTTTCTGTGCTGTAATGTTCTATGGTTCTATGGTTCACCGTGGTTGGCTCTGAGCCTCAGAAGGGAAGGGTGAAGTTAGCTGGAGCAGTAGTCATTGGGGACTCGTTAGTTAGGGGGGCAGATAGGAGATTCTGCGGCAGCAAAAGAGACGCTGGGATAGTGTGTTGCCTCATAGGTGCTAGGGTCCACGATATCTCTGAGAGGTTGTAGAATATTTTTGAAGGTAAGGTTGAGCAGCCGGAGGGCGTGGTACATGTTGGTGGTACCAATGACCTAGGCAGGAGAAGGGTAGAGGTCCTGTTGGCTGCTGAGTGTGCAGGGCTTTGGATGTTAGAGCAAGGACAGGGAGGGAGACAAAAGAGGCAGGGGAGCGGTACTATTAATCAGGGATAGTATCACAGTTGCACAAAAGGAGGAAGTCATGGAGGGATTTTCTACTGAGTCATTGTGGGTGGAAGCCAGAAGTAGGAAGGGGCAATAACTCTACTGGGTGTTTTTTATAGACCCCCCCCCAATAGTAACAGAGACATTGAGGAGAGATAGGGAAGCAGATTCTGGGAGAATAACAGGGTGGTTGTGATGGGTGATTTTAACTTTCCTAATATTGACTGGCATCTCCTTAGAGCAAGGGGTTCAGATGGGGTGAAGTTTGTTAGGTGTGTTCTGGAAGATTTCCTGGAGCAAAATGTAGATAAGCCAACTAAGAGGGGAGGTGGTACTTGATATGGTATTAGGAAAAGAACCTGGTCAGGCGTCAGATCTCTTAGTGGGAGAGAATTTTAGAGGTATAGCTCTATATCCTTTACCACAGCGCTGGAGAAGGATAGGAGCAGACAATTTGGGAAAACATTTAATTAGGGTAGGGGGAAACATTAGGCAGGAACTTGGGGTCATAAATTGGGAGCAGATGTTCTCAGGGAAATGCATGGCAGAAATGTGGCAAATGTTCAAGGAACATTTACATGATATTCTCCATAGGTATGTTCCATTGAGGCAGGGAAAGGATGATAAGGTAAAAGAACCATGGTGTACAAAGGATTGTTACATACCTCATGGATACCTTGTGACTGTATTATGACCATAATGTAATTGAGTATCTTTTGAGCACGAGCATGAAGTAATGGTCATGTGATGTTGGGGTGAGGTAATTTTCCCGCCAGTGTGAGGTCACATGATGACATGTTCACCATGGGTATAAAAGGGAGACCCCTGGGTGACACAGTCAGTTTTAAGTTTAGTTTGTTATTTAATTCATCAGATACACCGTTATGCTGAGTATTCGTCTTATGACTCAGTTTTGTTTTAAAGTGGAGTTCTACTTTCTATTGTAAGTAGTATTCGAGAGTGAAGACCTTACCAAAGTACAGGAATTCGCCGAGCCGAGTAAAGCTGATATCGTTTGGCAGTTTTGGACAGGATCGACCTTTATTGAATCTTTGTTCAAGAAAAAGTGACCTGCATCTGAGATATCCTCTGCTAAAGCAAGAAGGATTGTGCATTGTCTATTCTCCAGAGGAAAAGGTCAGTTCCTTTAAACCGTTTTATTTCCGTCGTTATGAATCCTGTGGACAAGGCAGGTTCCGGTTGGGATCAGCAGTAACGTCACGTCTTCGAGGAATTCTTTACTTCAGCAAAGTCTCTCCTAATTGACTGTATAAATCTCTTGGACTTTCGAATTTACCATTCTAAGAACTGTGTTCAAATTTACCACTTTAAGAACTATTTTCGCATTTACCCTTTTAAGAACTGTTCCGTATAGCAGCTAACTTCCGGTTAAGTTAGTCGTTTAAATACATTTCGCTATTTTTGAGCAAAGTTTAATAAATGTTTGTTTATTTTTATAAAACCTGACTCAATTCTATATTCATTGTTGCCTGTCACATGACAGGGTATAAAAAATCTAGTTAAGAAGAAAACCTTAAAAAAAGTACAAGCAACTAAATACTGTTAGAGCTCTAGAAAATTACAAGGGTGCCAGGAAGGAACTCAAAAACGAAATTAGGAGAGCTAGAAGGGGCCATGAGATTGGCGAGCAGGATTAAGGAAAACCTTAAGGCATTATACAAGTATGTGAAGAGCAAGAGGATAAGAATAGGACCAATCAGGAACGACAGTGGAAACACGTGCATAGACCCAGAGGAGGTGGCGCAGGTACTTAATGAATACTTTGCTTCAGTATTCACCAGTGAAAAGGACCTTGGCAATTGTGGGGATGACTTATAGAGGACTGAAATGCTTCAGTGTATAGACATTAAGAAAGAGGATGTGTTGGAGCTTTCAAAAATATTAAGTTAGATAAGTTGCCAAGACCAGATGAGATACTCCCTAGGCTACTGTGGGAAGCGACGGGAGAAGTACCAGAGGATTGGAAGGTTGCAAATGTTGTTCCCTTGTGCAAGAAAGGGAGTAGAGATAACCCAGGAAACTATAACTTAGGGAGTTTTACTTCAGTGGTTGAAGAAGATCCTGAGAGGCAGGATTTATGAGCATTTGGAGACACCTAATCTAGTTAGGGACAGTCAGCATGGCTTTGTCAAGGGCAGGTCATAACTTACGAGCCTGATTGAATTCTTTGAGGATGTAACAAGACGCATTGATGAAGGTAGAGCAGTGGATGTAGTGTATATCAGTAAGACATTTGATAAGATTCCCCATGCAAGGCTCAATCATAAAGTAAGGAGGCACGGGATCCAAGAACACCTTGTTTTGCGGATCCAAAACTGGCTTGCCCACAGAAGGCAAAGGGTGGTTGTAGGTGGTTCATATTCTGCATGGAAGATCGTGACCAGTGGTGTTCTGTAGGGATAAGTTCTGAGACCCCTCCTCTTTGTGATTTTTATAAATGACCTGGATGAGGAAGTAGAAGGGTGGGTTAGTAAGTTTGCTGATGACACAAAAATTAGGGTGTTGTGGACAGTCTGGAGGGTTGTCAGAGGTTACATCAAGACATCAACAGGATGCAGAACTGGGCTGAGAAATGGTAGATGGAGTTCAACCCAGATAAGTGCGAAGTGGTTTATTTCATAGGTCAAATTCGATGACATCCTATAATATTAATGGTAAGACTCTCGGCAGTGTGGAGGATCAATGATATCTTGGAGTCCGTGTCGATAGGACACTCAAAGCCACTGCATAGGTTGACTGTGTCGTTAAGAAGGTATATGGTGTGACGGAGATCATCAACTGATTGAGTTCAAGAGCCGTGAGGTGATGTTAAAGCTATACAAGACCTTAGTTAGACCCCACTTGGAGTACTGTGTTCAGTTCTGGTCACCTCACTAAGAGAAGGATGTGGATACTAGAGAGTGCAGAAGAGACTTACAAGGATGTCACCTGGATGGGAGATCATGCCTCATGAAAATAGGTTGAGTGGGGGGGACTTCCGAGTCATCAAGGGAATGGCAGCGTAAGGAAAAGGTCTCTCGACAAAAAAGAAGGTAAACTGCCCCAAAATCGAATTTAGACAAATACTTAATATTGCATAACTATATTAATAAAAGGGGCAAGGATGATGTCTAAGAACAAGAATAAAAAGTCCGCTTCGAAGGCTGATAAACATAAAGAGATGCAGCAAGGGGACGGGCCTAGCTCCCCCACGGCAAGCCAGGACGGAGATAATGAGGGGGAATCAGTGACTCTGTCTTTGATTCTCGGAGAGATTCGCGAGTTCCGACAAGATAACAGCAAACAGCTGGAAGATATTAAAGGAGAAATAGTAAAAACTAACTCGCGGATAGATGAAGCCAAAGCGAGGATTGTTGGAATTGAAGAGAAGCTACAAAACGCCGAGGAAGTGATAGCAGAAATGCTGAAGCTACAAGACCAGCTCCAGTGGAAACTAATAGATCAAGAAGGCCGCTCGAGAAGGGAAAATGTGAGGATCTACGGAGTTCCCGAAGGAACCAAAGGTAAACCCTGATTGATGATTCCCTTCGTGGAGAAGCTGCTTAGAGAGAACCTTGATATACCGGCCGCAAAAGACCTACAGATAGAAAGGGCTCACCGCGCGTTGGCACCACAGCCTCCGGCAGGCGCCCAGCCCAGATTGATTCTGATCAGATTTCTCAGTTACAGAACGAAGGAAGAGGTGCTTAAAAGAGCATGGCAAAAGAAAGGTTTCATGTGGAACAACTGCAAAATCAGTTTAGACCACGACTACGCACCGGGGATTCTTGCCAGACGGAAGGAATATACGGAAACACGGAGAGTCCTGAAGGAAAACAACATCAGATTCCAGACCCTGTATCCAGCTCGGCTGAGAGTCTTTTACGACGAAGGGACAAAAACTTACGCTACGGTGGAGGAGGCAACGTTGGACCTGGTGGACCGGGGACTACCTATTAAAGTTATCACCCAACCGGAGTCACTACTGGAGAGGATTCGGCAGAAGTCGTGGCAGTTAGTGGGGCGAGGACGCTCCACTCGAACCAGAGTGTCAAACTACAAGGAAAAGCTGCAAATATTCAGACGCGAATGTACAGAGAATACAGATTAATTAAGAGAAATGACTGAAAAGAGTAAATAGGACTTAAAAGTAAAATGAAAACTGGTAACTGAAAATAAACTAGGCGGAATAACTTGAATGATAGCAATATGGTCGAGACATAAATAGGAGAAAATTCTCTATGATTATTCAAACTGCTGAGGGCCCTCTAACACAGGGTGAAGATAGAGGTTATCCCTCTGAACTGAGGCGGGTCGGTGCTCAGGCCTCACTGTGGGAAGTCGGGAAAAATTTTCAAATGTTATACGTTCAGAAATGTCTAGGGTGTGGTTATATGTCTTGGTTTACTGTTGAGAAGGGATTGCTTACTGTTTGGTTAGAAAAGGAGAGTGCTTTTTTTCTACTAGAGAAAAATGCAAACTGAATTGGTAAAAATAATTTCCTATAGTGTTAATGGGGTTTTGAATCCAATTAAAAGAAATAAGATTATGTCTAAATTGAAAAAAGAGAGGGCACAAATAGCTTTCCTCCAGGAAACACATATGAGCCAATCTGAACATGGAAAATTAAAAAGAATGGGCTTTAAGCATGTATTTTATTCATCATATAAATTGAGTCACAAAAGAGGGGTAGCTACTTTAATATCAAGTACTCTTAATTATGAACATATTTCAGAGACTAGAGACAAAGAAGGACGGTTTGTAAAAATCACAGGAAGAATAGAAGGTACAGAAATAACATTGCTGAATGTTTATGCTCCTCCAGATAGTGAATGGTCATTTTATAGACACATTTTTGACCTAATGGTCAGTTCTCGAGGGGTAGTAATTTGTGGAGGGGATTTTAATATTAGATTAAATCCTATATTGGATTCTTCAAGAATAGTTACTCAGAATGAACCTCTGACTCGGAAAGTGAATTCATTGATGGAGGAGTTGGGAATTATAGATGTCTGGAGGGAATTACACCCTACTAGTAAAGATTATACATATTACTCTTTCCCTCATTCAGCCTATTCAAGGATAGACTATTTCTTTATCTTTAATACAGATAGACTCAGGATAAAAAACTGTAATATGGCAAAAATTGATCTGTCGGATCATAGCCCAGTCTCTATGTCTCTAATCCTGGAAAGGAAAATGAGGAAAACACTATGGAGGCTAAACTCACATATACTCAATAACCCGAAAGTAATGGAGAGATTAAGGGGAGAAATCAAAGAATATCTAGACCTTAATGACATGGGAGAAACATCACCAGTGATTTTATGGGATACATTGAAAGCTGTACTGAGAGGGAAAATTATTTCCATTACTACTCACATGAAAAAAATCAATGCACAAAAATTAGCAGACCTTCAAGGAAAATTAAAACAACTTCAAGTTGTAGTAGCAACAAAAGTAATTCAAATCGAAAACAGGAAATTAGGAAATTGCAAAGTGAAATTGATGATATTTATACGTTGGAAACTCAAAGAAATTTTCTTTACCTGAGACAAAAGAATTATGAAGTAGGAGGTAAATCAGCTAGATTATTAGCATATAAATTACGAAAACAACAAGCAGACAATACAATTCATAAAATAAAGAATCCAAAGACAAAGCTTGTGGAGAGTACAATAGGGAAAATTCAAGAGAGTTTTGAAACATATTATCGAGAGCTGTACTCCCAACCCCGGGCCCCCAATGAGCCCTATATAGACAGTGTATTGAATTTTTTAGATCTACCTAAACTTACAGATTTACAAAATAAAAGTTTATTAGAACCAGTAACTGTCAAAGAACTGAACATGGCCATCTCTAGGTTAAAGGCTGGAAAGTCCCCGGGTTCTGATGGGTTTACCTCAGAGTGGTACAAGTCCCTGAAGACACAGTTAGCCCCATTACTACTTAACACCTTTAATTGGATCTTGCAGAGAGGAGAAACTCCACCTTCCTGGAGAGAAGCGATTATTTCAGTTATTCCTAAAGAGGGTAAAGATAAACTAGAATGTGGCAATTATCGGCCAATTAGTGTTCTTAATTTAGATTACAAATATTTACATCTATATTAGCGCGCAGATTGGAAAAGCTTTTACCTGGCCTAATCCATTTAGACCAGACTGGATTTATTCAACAAAGTCAAACACAGGACAACATAAGGAGAACTCTGCACATATTAGAACAGGTTAATAAGAACGAGACAGAGACAATGGTAGTAGGATTGGACGCTGAGAAAGCTTTTGATTCGGTTAGTTGGGCATTCCTATACAGAGTGTTAGGAAGATTCGGCTTTCAAGAAAGGTTTATTAAAGTAATTCAGACTCTATATGACAGCCCTACAGCCCGAATTAAGATAAATGGGGACCTCTCTGACTCCTTCATTTTAGAGAGAGGCACTAGACAGGGATGCCCAATTTCTCCTCTCCTTTTTGCGCTATATATTGAACCACTTGCCCAACTAATAAGACAGAGCGAAATCGTAAAAGGTATCAAGGTGGCAGGGATTGAACAGAAAGTGGCGTTATTTGCAGATGATGTTTTGGTCTATCTGAGTGAACCAGAAAAATCATTTATAGGATTGTTTACACTGTTGGATGACTTTGGGAAAATATCAGGTTATAAAATAAATGTAAAGAAAACGCAGGTTATGTCCCTAAATTATACACCATCCAAAAAATTGCAGGATACATACGATCTTAAGTGGGAAGCTAAATCATTAAAATATTTAGGAATAACCCTGCCGAAGGATCTTTCAACACTGTCACAGGTAAATTATGGGCCATTAATCTCAGAGATAAAAGCAGATATGCATAGATGGAATCTTATCCCCTTTTTAAGTTTAAATTCAAGGATAAATACTATAAGAATGAATATTCTTCCTCGGTTATTATATCTTTTCCGTACTTTACCAGTGGAGGTGGATGATAATCAATTCAGGGAATGGGACAAATGGATTTCCCGCTTCATTTGGCAAGGAAGGAAACCTAGAATTCGATATAACACCTTACAGTTAGGGAAGGAAGGAGGAGGTATGGTTCTTCCTTGCCTGAGAAATTATTTTTATGCCTCACAGATAACCCCTCTGTTATATTGGTGTAATAGGGAATATGAGGCTAGATGGAAGGAAATAGAATTTGGATTAGTTGACAGTTTTCCTCTTCAGGCCTCAATAGCTGACAAAGGATTGATGGCCCAGTTGGAAAAATTTAATAATGCTTGGATAAATCTTACATTAAAAGTATGGCAGAAGGTGGTTAATTCATGTGGAATTAATAACATGTTAAAACTCTTTAGATGGTGTGCATATGATACCGAATTCCTTCCCAACAGAGGAGATAAAAGATTTGAGCTATGGATAAAGAAAGGTCTTACAACCTACCTCTCATTTATAGATAAAAGAGTATTACAAAGTTTCCAAATCCTGCAGGACAAACATGGCCTAGAACATAATGACTTTTTTAGGTGCCTTCAAATACGAAACTATGTTAACCAGAGTTGTAGATATACAGACTTATCAACAGTAGAATTAGAATTTTTCAAGATTCTGAATTCGGCTTGCAGTTCAATACCTAGTAAATCAGTTTCTCGCCTATATAATGCACTCTCCCATGCTAAAAATGTAAATACACTGTATATTAAAGAGAAGTGGGAGAAAGAAGCGGGGTTGGTACTTTCAGAGGAGGCTTGGGGGAAAATCTGCAGCTTTCAATGGTCCTCGACTAATTCTTTGACTTGGAGAGAACATTGTTGGAAAAACATTATAAGATACTTCAAGACCCCATATCAGGAAAAATATAAAGATACAAATGTGATGTGTTGGAGAAGGTGCGGCTCCAAGGAGGCAAATCATTTTCATATTTTCTGGGATTGCCCTAAATTAAGTCTATTTTGGGAAGGTATTCATAGAACATTAGTTAAGGTACTTAGGTCCCAGATACCTCTGAACTTTGACACGCTCTATTTGGGGCATGTATTGTTCCTTGAACAGAAGGAAGATATAAAGTTGCTGCAGGCCGTCTTAGCGGCAAGTAAGAAATCAATCACTAGAAAATGGCTAAATCCAATACCACCTACATTAGAAGATTGGTACGAAATTATCTTGGAAATATTTAAAATGGAAAAGTTGACCTACTCCCTAAGAACTCAAAAAGAAACATTTTATCAAATCTGGAATAAATGGATTGAATATATAACCCCAATGCGAGCAGACTTTAGATGACTCTCCTAATGATTTATATTGCTCTTCTCATCAACACAGTAATATTGCTAACGTAAGCACCCCTAGTCTAAATGTTTGTTTTTTTTTTGGAAAATAGAGAATTAACACAAGTAAAGGGAAAGATTTGGGAAAGGGATTTAAAAAAAAATGAAAAAATTAAGTAAATAAGTACATAGGGATTGGATAATTATGTCTGCGGGCAGGAACAAGCACGAACAAATTGGGATATAAACACCTACAATGGTTGGTATATAGGCTTGTATGCAACATTTTGGACCAGTGGAAATGGTCCAGAAGGGTTGTATGGAAACTATTATTACCATTTTTCTTAACAACTAATTTCATTACTTAGCCTAATAGGTTAGATTTACCAAAGTACATAATTATCTATTTAAATGTTTATTTTCCTTTTATATCATCTCAATGTGTACTTAAGAATGTATAAATAATTGTAGTTTTATACATATAAAAAAATGGAAAAGGTTATATGTGTGAAAAAAGTACATGATAATTGTGAATTCCTTATCCAAATAAAAATAAAATTAAAAAACAAAGAAAATAGGTTGAGTGAATTTACCCTTTTCTCCTTGGAGCAATGGAGGATGAGAGGTGACCTGATAGAGGTGTATATGATGATGACAGGCATTGATCGTGTGGATAGCCAGAGGCCTTTTCCCCAGGGCTGAAATGGCTAACACAAGAGGGCACAGTTTTAAGGTGCTTGGAAGTAGGTACAAGGCGATGTCAGAGTAAGTTTATCACACAGAGAGTGGTGTGTTCGTGGAATGAACTACCAGTGACAGTGGTGGAGCTGGATACAATGGGGTCTTTTAAGACACCCTTAGATGGGTACATAGAGCATAGAAAAATAGAGAGCTATGCAGTAGGGAAATTCAAGGCAGTTTCTAGATTAGGCTACGTAGTCAGCACAACATTGTGGGTCGAAGGGCCTGTAATATGCTGTAGACTTCTATGTTTTAGAGGACAGGCAGACTATTCTTAGTCTATCCTCTACCCTTTGCCCTGTTTGGCATGAGTGACCCTACCAAGCGCCAAAGCAAAAAGCCCTGGATCCAGCCAACATAGTTCTCCGGGCACTGAGGCATGCAAGCCTCCAAACCATAAAATGGTTGTGGTCCTCTTGAAGGCTTTTCACAGTAGAGCCCAAAAAAACTTGGAAAATTGTAATACATGAAAAACTAAATATTCAAAAACTAAAATGTCAGCAGTTCAAAAGTATTCATCCCCTTCTGCTCAGTGTACATAGTTGAACCACCTCTCAGTTATTACAGCCAGTAGTCTTTTTAGGTAAGTCTAAATTAGCTTTCAACAACGTGATGGAGCAAGATTTGCCCGTTCCTCCTTGCAAAATTGCACAAGCTGTGTCAGGTTAGTTGGGGAGCAGCAGATGGCTGCAAACTTGAGGTCTTGCCAGAGATGTTCTATCGGGTTAAGGTCAGGACTCTGGCAGGGACACTCTAGGACAGACTTTCTCAAACGTTTTGCCCTTGGAGAACCCTTGAAATAACGTTTAGGTCTCAGAGAACCCCTGTGTAAAAATTACTATATCTACAGCTTAAGGTACATTGGCGTGATTAGTAAGTTGTTGATATAATAATCCAAAAATAATTGTCAATGCTGTTTTGAGTACAGAATGAATTTTTAGCTAAGCTTTCTTGAAAAAAAACAGGCAGATAAGCTTAGCTTACCTTTCTTGAAATTAGTCTCTTTCTTCCCTTTGATAAATTTTAAAAACTCATAAGGAAAACAATAAATTTCTGTTAAAGAACTGCTTAAGACAAAATGGGGTTTAATTTTTCTAAAGGTAGGCTCAGTAGATTTAATTTAAATAAAGGTTGTAAATTGATTTTAATTAATGCTATTTACAATGTGAAAATTTTTTTTGTAATCTTGAAGCAGTGTGTTCTGATAACATCAGGATTTTCTTTTCCTTACAAGAGAAACAAAACCTCTCATGAAACGAACCATTGATGGGGTACCATCAGTACAGATGCCAACACAATTCCTCCAAGACAGACCTTTTGTTTCCAGTATGAAGACCAAACATTAAATATATCTCGAGCTTTGTTTGTTTCGGGCAGCTTCTTGCAACAGAAAAATTTTTCTTGAATTTCACCAACATTTACAAATCTTACAAGTGCTACAACATGACATTTATTGGTGAAATCTGTTCACTCATCAACCTGGATAGAGAAGCTATTGTTTTTCAGTTTATCTCAAAACTTCTTCAGCATCATGTGACATGTCATCAATACGTCGAATTATCGTACTATTTGACAATTAATCTTTTTCTTTCCAATTACAGACCAGTGCGTCTGACTTAAGTGGTGGGCAAGTTGTTTGAGAAGATACTGAGAGGCAGGATTTATGAGCATTTGGAGAGACACAATCTGATTAGGGACAGTCAGCATGGCTTTGTCAAGGGCAGGTTCTGCCTTACAAGCCTGCTTGAATTCTTTGAGGATGAGACAAAATACATTGATGAAGGTAGAGCAGTAGAGGTAGTGTACTGTATATGGTTTTCAGTAAAGCATTTGCTAAAGTTCCTTCAGAAAGTAAGGTGGCATGGGATCCAAGGAGACCTTGCTTTGTGGATCCAGAATTGGCTTGCCCACAGAAGGCAAAGGGTGGTTGTAGATGGTTCGTATTCTGCATGGAGGACAGTGACCAGGGATCTGTTCTGGGACCTCTGTTCTTTGTGATTTTTATAAATGACCGGGATGAGGAAGTAAAAGGGTGGGGTTCGTAAATTTGCTGATGACACAAAGGTTGGGGATGTTGTGGATAAACTGGAGAGTTGTCGGAGGTTACAGCAGGATATCAATAGGATGCAGAATGGGGCTGAGAAATGGCAGATGGAGCTCAACCCAGACAAGTGTGAAGTTGTTCATTTTGGAAGGTCCCGTTTGAAGACAGAATATAATATAAATGGTAAGATTCTTGACAGTGTGGAGGATCAATGATATCTTGGAGTCCGTGTCCATAGGACACTCAAAGCGGCTGCACAGGTTGACTATGTTGTAAGAAGGTGTAGGGTGCGTTGGCATTCATCAACCGTGGGATTGAATTCAAGAGCCGTGAGACAATGTTACAGCTATACAAGACCTTGGTCAGACCCCACTTGGAGTACTGTGTTTAGTTCTTGTCATCTCAATACAGGAAGGATGTGGATACAATAGAGAGAGTGCAGAAGAGATTTACAAGGATGTTGCCTGGATTGGAGAGCATACCCTTATGAGAATAGGTTGAATGAACTTGGCCTTTTCTCCTTGGAGCAATGGAGGATGAGCAGTGACCTGACAGAGGTGTCTAAAATGATGATAAGCATTGATTGTGTGGATGGCCAGAGGCTTTCTCCCTGGGCTGAAATTGCTAACACAAGGAAGCATCGTTTTAAGGTGCTTGGAAATAGGTACCAAGGGGATGTCAGGGGTAAGTTTTTCCACACAGAGAGTGGTGGGTGTGTGGAATGGAGTGCCGGAGGCTGTGGTGAAAGCAGATACAATAGGGTTTTTAAAGACAGGGATCCCCAACCTTTTTTGCACCGCGGTCCGGTTTAATATTGACAACATTCTTGTGGACCAGCCGACAGTGGTGGGGGGGGGGGGCGGTGTTCAAGTTCAACAGTGCGTAACAGGGAATGAGGAAAGGTGCAGCTGACTCATATCGTTTCATATTGCCAAATCATATCACTTCCTCGCGGCCTGGTGGTTGGGGACCACTGTTTTAAGACGTCCTTAGATAGGTACATGGAGCTTAGAAAAATAGAGGGCTATGCACTAAGGAAATTCCAGGCAGTCTCTATGGTAGGTTACATGGTCCGCAGAACGTTGTGGGCTGAAGGGCCTGTAATGTGCTGTAAATTTCTATGTTCTATGTTATCATACTGCATCTTGCTCTAGAATTTTATCCACTATAATTTTACATTCTAGCATTATTAGATCCTCATCTACAATATGACTTTTCCTTTTCAGGGTATAAAGTCTGCTACAAGATAACTTGCTTCCTGAATCCCTTTACTGACTGTGACCTTATTAACAAAAGCTTTACACTGTTGGTTTTGAGATTCCAATAGCTGTTTAGAATAATCATTTTTACATGCAATATGGCTGTGATTTGTTAAGTATCTCTTCAATTTTGCTGAAGCCATTGCTGCATTTGTAAGTTGTTTGCTATAGACAAGGCACAATGGAATAGGACAATTTGGATCACCAGTCCATGTAAACTCCACTGATAAGTAGCTTTCATTGTAAAGACGGACTGTATAAGAAGAACAGCATAATAAAAAACTGAACGAGAAAACCACATAAAATATGAAAACTTCATAATACAATTCACATCTCACCAACATAATCCACCTTTTGCAATGTTTACAACACAGCAGGCCAGCAGCTGAGTCGCGGCGTGTAAAATTTTCTTTTTTGGAATGAAAATCTCCCTCCAATTTTCTGCTATACTGGTAGTTTGTTAGCTCCCATAAGTCAGTCAGCGGCGTGCAACGGTAGTTGGGGGAGGTCATTAGGGAGGGAGAGGCTGATGTCTCAGCCCAAGTTGGGTGAGTTCATTCAATGCTTGGAAAATGCATCTGACGCTCCTCATCCTCATCAGCCTACCATCCTGCCCTCTGTGCAATACAGCACTCATCATCAGCCTACCATCCTCCGCTCCATGCAATACAGCACTCACCAGTTATCAATGGCCTCCCCTATCTCGCATAAAAAAACTAAGAATGGACTCAACCAAATAAACACTGTCCTTCTGCCCGCTGCCATACTAGGCTGAGAGACCTCTAATGAGATTGCTAACAGGACTGCTTGGTCACTGCCTACCACTGAGTGTTAGCATCACGCATAGCACCAGATTCAAAAAAAGATGTTTACGCCTTTTTTAATCATCATTTAATAACATATAGGAGCAGAATTAGGCCATTTGGCTCATCATAGCTGATATAATTTTCCTCTCAGCCTCAATCTCCTGCCTCCTCCTGATATCCCTTCAAGCCCTGACCAATCAAGAATCTATCAAGCTCTGCCTTGAATATACATAAAGACTTGGCTTCTACAGCTGCCTGTGACAAAGAGTTCCCCAGATACATCATTCTCCAGCTAAAGAAATTCCACTTCATCTCCATTCTAAAGGGACGACCCTCTATTCTGAGGCTGTGTCCTCCGGTCTTAGACTCTCCCACCATATGTAACACCCTGTCCACAACCACTCTATCAAGGCCTTACACCATTCGATAGGCTTGAATGAGGTCATCCCTTATTCTTCTGAATTCCAGTGAATACAGTCCCAGAGCTATCAAACGTTCTTCATATGGCAAGCATTTCAATCCCAGAAACATTTTTGTGAACCACCTTTGGACCCTCCCCAATTTCAGAACATCCTTTCTAAGATAGGGGCCCGGAAGAAGGCGGTGCTTAGGAGGGTTAATGGCACCTAACAGTGACTCCTTTGCTTGCATCTTCAGAAACAACTCTATTTCCATCTTTAATATCTCTATTTTTCCCTTTCAGGGTTCTTTGGAAGCCCCTGACCTGGAGTTACACTGCGGATCTTTGTGGGAATCGGACACGCTCTCAGGGTTTCACAACTGGCCATTGTTCAACAAGGACAATGAGTTTGGCTCGCCTTTGGAGGCCTAGGATCTTGGGGCTCTGAAGGCAGGTGGATTAAAGGTCGGTGTCACAGCAGGAGATCTGTGTGGCGTTGGAGGAGTCGGAAGATCTACAGCTGTGTGCCCAAAGACTCAAGAGCTTGAAAAAAAGCGACGCAATGGACTTTTAACATTGTGAGCCAGCGAGTTGTTTGTTATGTCTCTCCTCTCATTGTGAAATGGAGACTCTTCTTTCTCCCTTATTAGGGAGAGAGAGAGTGCCTGTGGTATGTCGAATGCCGGGTGAACAATGTAGTCTTTGGAGTACTGCAAGTCTGTGTCTTTACTGTTGCTTTGCTCATGCTTGAGTGCTCGGTGGTGGGTGCCAATGTTTTTTTTTTGCCGGTGGGGCGAGGGGAGATTGTTGCTTGCTGCCACTTACACGTGGGAGGGAGGGGAGCAGGGGGAGACTTTGGGGTTCGAACATTTAGCCGTCGTTCATTCTTTGGGGCACTCTTCTATTTTTGTGGATGGTTGTGGAAAAAAAAGCATTTCAGGATGTATATTGTATACATTTCTCTGACATTAAATGTACCTTTGAAACCAGTTCACAATACTCCAAGTCAGGCCTCACCAGTGTTTCATAAAGTTTCAACATTACATCCTTGCTTTTATATTTAAGTCTTCTTGAAATGAATGCTAACATTGCATTTGCCTTTCTCACCACAGACTCATCCTGCAAATTAACCTTTAGGGAATCCTGCACAAGGACTCCCAAATCCCTTTGACCTCAGGTTCTTGTATTTTCACTTCATTTAGAAAATAATCAGCCCTTTAATTCTTCTACGGAAGTACATAATCATAACCTCCTGACACTGTATTCCATCTGCCATTTCTTTGCCCATTCTCCTAATCTGTCTAAGTCCTTCTGCAGCCTCTCTACTTCCTCAAAGCTACCTGCCCTCCACCTGTCTTCATATTGTCTGCAAATTTTGCAACAAAGCAACCAATTCCATCACCCAAATCATTGACATATAATGTAAAATGAATCGGTCCCAGCACAGACCCCTGTGGAACACCAGTAGTCACTGGCAGCCAGTCAGAAAAGGCTCTCATTGTTCTTAGCCTCCTGCCAAACAACTACTGTTTTATCCATACTAGAATCTTTCCTGTAATACCATGGGCACATAGCTTGCTAAGCAGCCTCATGTGTGACACCTTGTTAAAGGACTTCTGAAAATCTAAGTACACAACATTAACCGATTCTCCTTTGCCTATCCTACTTGTTACTTCTTCAAAGAATTCCATCAGATTTGTCAGGCAAGATTTCCCCTTGAGGAAACCATGCTGACTATGGTCTATTTTATCATCTGCCTCCAATTACCCTGAGACCTCATCTTTAATAATCAACTCCAACATCTCAACCACTGAGGTCAGTCTAACTAGCCTACAGTTTCCTTCCTTCTGCCTCTTTCCCTTCTTGAAAAGTGGAGTGACATTTGCAATTTTCTAGTCTTCGGGAACTATTCCAGAATCTAGTGATTCTTGAAAGGTCCTAGATAATGCCTCCACAATCTCTTTAGCCACCTCTATCAGAACCCTGGTGTGTACACTATCTGGTCCAGGTGACTTATTTACCTTCAGTCCTTCCAGTTTCACAAGGACCTTCTCTCTAGTTATGGTAACCACGTACTTCATGATCCCTGACACCTGGAACTTCAACCATACTGCTAGTGGCTTCCACAGTCAAGACTAGTGCAAAATTCTTCCTCAGTTTGTCCACTATTTCATTGTCCCCCATTACTACCTCTCCAGCATCATTTTCCAGTTGTCCTCCCTCACCTCTCTTTTAAACTTCATGTATCTGAAGAAACGTTTGGTATCCTCTTTAATATTATTGGCTAGATTACTTTCGTATTCCATCTTTACTTTCTCAATGACTTTTTTCTTTAGTTACCTTCTGTTGATTTTTAAAAGCTTCCATTCCCATTAATTTTTGCACTATTACATGGCCTCCCTTTGGCTTTTATGTTGGCTTTGACTTCTTTTGTTAGCCACGGTTGCGTCAACTTTCCTTTAGAAAACTTCTTCCTCTTTGGGGTGTATATAAACTGTGCCTTCCTAATTGCTTCCAGAAATTCCAGCCATTGCTACTCCATTGTCATCCCTGCCAGTGTTCTTTTCCAGCCAATTCTGGCCTACTCCTCTCTCATGCCTCTGTAATTCCCTTTACTCCACTGTAATGCTGATACATCTGACTTTAGTTTCTCCTTCTCAAACTTCAGAGTGAATTTAATCATATTACGATCACTTACCCCCTAAGGGTTTTTTTACCTTAACCTCTTTAATCAATTCTGGTTCATTGCACAACACCAAATCCCAAATAGCAGATCCTCTAATGGGCTCAACCATGAGTTGCTCTAAAAAGCCATCTCAAAGGTACTTTGGAAATTCCCTCTCCTGTAATCCAGCACTAACCTGATTTTCCCCAATCTACCTACATATTAAAGTCCCCCATAACTATTGTAACCTTGCCTTTTTAGCATGCATTGTATATCTCCTATTGCAGTGGTCCCCAACCACCGGGCCGCGGACTGGTACCAGGCCACAAAGCATGTACTACCGGGCCGCGAGGAAACGATATGAGTCAGCTGCACCTTTTCCTCATTCCGTCATGCATTGTTGAACTTGTACATAGGGTTGCCAACTGTCCCGTATTTGCCGGGACATCCCATTATTTTGGGCTAAATTGGTATGTTCCGTATTTCCCCCGCTAAGGTAGAGTGTTCCTATGAAACCTTTTGTGCCGAAATGGCGTAAAGCGAAGAAGCAATTACCATTAATTTATATGGGAAAATTTTTTGAGCATTCCCAGACCCAAAAAATAACCTACCAAATCATGCCTAATAAAACATAAAACCTAAAATAACACTAACATATAGTAAAAGCAGGAATGATATGATAAATACACAGCCTATATAAAGTAAAAATAATATATGTACAGTGTAGTCGGGAAGATTAAGCCAAAACCGATTTGTGGGGGAAAAAAATCAGCATGTACGCACGTCACATTTGCGCACGTCACACATGCGCACACAGGTGCCCGTGCAAGGCTTCAGGGTCATGGTAGTCTTTCTCGGGTAAACTCAAGTGTCCCGTATTTGACTGCTACTTTTGTCCCTTATTTGGGAGTGAGAAAGTTGGCAACCCTAACTGTAAAAAACATGTTGAGGTGAGTTTAACCCTACTTGAACACCCCTCCTCCCACCCCCGGTCGGCCGGTCCGCAAGAATATTGTCAATATTAAACCGGTCCGGGGTGCAAAAAAGGTTGGGGACCCCTGTCCTGTTGTAATTTGTCAGCCATATCCTTACTGTTTGGGGGTCTGTATACTACTCCCATCAGGGTCTTATTTACCCTTGAAGTTCCTTAGCTCTATCCACAATGATTCAACATACTGCTATCATGGCAGTATTTAGAGTGGATATTCTTGGGGAACTGTCAAGTGAGGTTATATGAATAAGAAGGGGTGGTCATTTTGATAGTATTGTACTGTAGGCCCCAAATGGTCAGTAGGAATTATAAGTGCAAGTATGCAGGCAGGTTGCAGAACACTTTTTGAAATAACAGGGTTGTAATAGTAGATGATTTTACCTTCCTTAATGATGTCTGGGAATGTGCTAAGGGATTAGATGGGGCAGAATTTCTCAAGTATGTCCAGGAAAGTTTCCTCAGGCAAGTAGTTGGTTCTCCTGCAGATGGGAGCTACAATTGATGTCCTCTTGAAAAGTGAAGCTGTGGAAGTGACCCAAGTGTCAGAGACGGAGCACTCTGAGAATCTGTTTTAAAGTAAGTATGGGAATACATCAGATTAGTCCACAAGTTAAAGTCCTAAATTGATACAAAGCTAATTTTAATGGCAATAGACAGGGACTTGCAAAAGTTGAGTGGGACAGGCTGTTAACTGATAAAGGGACTTCAGCAAGTGTAAGTTTTTAACAGTGAGATATTAAGATTGCATGGTCAACATGTTTCTAGGATGATAGCCAAGGTTTGAAGGATTCGGGAATGCTGGATAACAAAGGATATTGAGGCTCTAACCGACAAAAGAGACAGAAGTTGCTGGGATAGAGTGTGTCCCTTGAAAAATATAAGGGATATTGCAGTACACTTGAGGAGGAAAACAAGGCGGCAAAAAAAATGGGACATGAGAAATCCTTGGTGGATAAGTTAAAGAATACAGTGAGATCCTACAAGTATATTAGGGGGAAAAAAATTGATCCCCTTAAAGATCAGCATGTTGTCTATGGATACTTCTTGTCTGTATTTACTGTTGTGAAGGTCATAAAAGCTAAGTAATTTAGGGAAGATAATAATGACATCAGGAAACATATTAATATTATGAAAGAGATGGGGTTGGAAATTTTTAACCACATGGATAAATCTCCAAGAACTGACCAAGTGCACCCAAAGACATTGTGTGAAACAAAAGAAGAAATTGCTTGATCCTTGACAAAGATTTTTCTATCTTTGCCAAATTTGAAGTACCAGAAGACTAAAATTTAATGAATACTGTGCTTTTATTTAAGAAAGGCAACAGGGATATGACAGGAAATTACAGGCCAGTGATTCCGTTATCAGTGGTGCGCAAGTTACTGGAGGGGATTTTGAGAGAGAGAATCTATCTGTATTTGCAAAGATAAGTTCTGATTAGGTACAGTCAGCATGGCTTTGCTTTTCAGAAAACCTGTTAAGAAACAGGGTCTTCTCCATGTTAGCAACATTCAAAACAGTCTGTATGTTCACAGTTGACAGCTGCTTGCAGAATTCACAGCTGCTATCTCATTCGCGTGGTGCCTGCTGGAAAGCAAATCTGTGGTGCTAAATGATCGTCTGGTGCAGTGTTCACAGTCAGCTATAGAAATAAGGCATACGTTGGTATGAAAGGGGGAGATGAATCACAGAAGGATGGGCATCAATGGTATTTGGGCGAGTGGAAGGATTCAATGTTCATCCACCGGGTTCAATATTTATTTACCTGTTTTGGAGTGGCTTACATCAAATGAAAAAAACTGATATTTGTAAGAGCTGCCTCCCTGCAAAAAGTACCTTATTAAAATCAATGCTGGAGAATCAATGAAAATAAGAGCTAATCCTGTGGGAACGCTTCAGTTCACACATATTTCCTACCTTACTGCACGATGTATCTGTTTTACTGGGAGTGAAAAATTGAAAGTTGCTGGCTATGATTTTTTGATACATCTAGGCCTCTGTACCTTCCAGTGCATCTAGATCCTTGACTTCCTTATCAGGAGACTTCAGGCACAGTGGACCTTCTCCTTGCTGATATTGGTGGTTAGCCCACTGCTCTACTCTCTCTACACTGTAGTCAGGCACAGTAAATATCATCTCTAACTTTGCTGATGACACCACAGTTGGTAGAATCTCAGAAGGCAATGAAGAGGTGTAAAGGAGTGAGATAGTTGAATGGTGTAACCACAATGACCTTGCACTCAAAGTCAGCAAGACCAAGGAATTGATTATGGACTTCAAGAATGGGAAATTAGGAGAACATACATCAGTCCTTATTGAGGGGTCAGTGGTGGAGAGGGTGAACAGCTTTAAGTTCCTGGGGCTCAACATCTCAGAGGATCTATCCTTAAGCAACACACTAAACAGAGAAAGCATGCTAGAAGGTTGGTTTCATTTGGGGTTTGAGTTAGTTTGGTATGTCAACTTCGCAATTTCTACAGACGTATGATGGAGAATATTCTGACTGGTTCCATTACCATCTGGTATGGTGGTGCCAAAGCACATGATTACAAGAGCCTACAAAGGGAACTCAATCAGTTCCACCACACAACCCTTCCTGCCATCAAGGTCACCTTCAAGAAGCAGAGCCAAAAAGAATGTATACACTATTAAAGATCCTCACCATCTGGGGCATGTCCTCTTCTTGTTACTATGGGAGGTACAGAAGTCTAAAAAGACCTACATTCTACATTTTAAGTCTTAATCATGCAATTAATGTTGGAGTTCTCTGAGTAATTAAAATGTGTTAGTTTGCAGATTAAAAAAACAATATAGGGACGTAGACTGTGAGGAACTTACAACAAAAAAAATGCTAACTGTAGTTATGACTTTTACAGCCTCTAAAGACCACGGAATGGTTATAATGCAGAAGGAGCACATAAGCTAACTTCATTTGTGTCAGTTTTTTATACTGCAATTCTGTCCGTTTCATTTTCCTTCTTTCCCTGTAGGTCAGCAAATTATATTCTCACATGTGCCAAATTCAGTAAGTTTTTTTTAAGCAATGACTATGTCTTATTCCTTACAAATCTAACTAGGATTGTACAAGATGATTTGAATTAAGACAGAAACAGAAAAGTTAGAAAAGGATGAAAATGGTCAGAATTGGACGTATAAGCCTTTTTTCCTTTTCATAATAAAACAAACATATGGAGGAAGTTTATCTTCAATAATCATGAGACCAATAGTTTACAAGTCAAAGAGCAGAAGAAAACTATAATTTTAAAACCAAGTCTATGGTGGTCAAATCTCTACAAACCATGGGAATTAAAAGGATCTCACTAGTAACTCAATCTGAATGTATTTCAATAAAAAATAACTGATGGTCAAATTTAGTTAAATTGACATCTCCCACCATATTGGAAATTAGCTTGTTAAAGAAAGTATAAAATTATAGACTGAACATTAGCAAAACTGTGGGAATAGTGTACAAATTATATATTGGAAAGCTTAAAGTTATTGGATAGTGCAGGTATAAAGAAAATGTTCATAACTATAAAATCTGCTGAGAAGAGATACATCACAGGATGAAAGAGATGGAAGTAATGGTGCTCCAAGCATAGTATGCACAGCTGAATTAGCCTAATGGCTTTTAGTGGATGCTTGGTAATACATGTAGTATCTCACACCTTGTGAGTCAACTGAATACACATAGAATAATTAAAGTTCCTTTTCTTCAATATGAATCTAAACAAAAGCTAGAAACTGGACAAGAGGAAACATATTTCAAAATACAAAGTAAAACCCCGTTACGCAAATAATAAAATGTCCAGTGTTCTATTTAAAATGGTGATAAGATGATCATGGCTGAACCTGGTCATCTCCTCAATACACTGAAACTCTGCTCTCCAAAAGAAAGCAAAGTGAATTATTATGCCAGCTAAAATGCCATTTTTTCCCATTGACTTAGGAAATGAAGTAATCCTCAACGAAGTAATCTTATAACAAATGTCAATATTTTAAAGAAAATACAAACATAAACCTAACAAATTCATTTGTAAGAGATGAGAAACATGCAACTAGAATACTTTTGCACTGAAGTTAAAATTCATAAGAAAACCAACTATCCACAACACACAATCAGTAAGCACCATAAAGTAAAACTTAATCACTTATACAGCAAATCCAATTAAACCACTCAACAGAAAAAAAGCTATAGAATGCTCAGGATTTGATGATCATTACAATCCAATCCTCAAGGAACTGCTATCACTGTGCTTTTACAAGATGCAAGCAGACAACTATGACTGATGAAATAGAATATAATGAATATATTGTGCTCTCGGTTTTCTCTATATTTTGCATGGAAACATACTGTTCACAAAGTGGCATGTTAACAGCCAGTAAATTTCAATTTATAAATATTCAGTTATCTATCATTAGGTCAAATTAAAATTGGACTTTAGAACTCAATAAGTGAGTTGCATCTCTCCATGAGAAAAAAATAATGGATTGTCTGTACTGCAGTTTGACAGAAGGCAGCAATGTACAGTGGCTCCAGGGGGATGGTTAAGATATTGGTTATCCATAAGTAAAGATATCACCAAGCCTAGTGACCAAATACAAAGAAAGCTAATGGAATTTTGGTATTTGCCTCAAAGAGTTATTCAGCTGTAGAAAGCATGGGTCAGGTACCCATCTACATCCAGGTTTAGATACTACACTTACTATTGACCTTGAAGGATTTATGCATCAGAATGATGCCAAGCTTTAACATATTAAGTAAAAAGCACAGGTTGTGCAAATTTGAACTGTATTCTATCAATTACAGAATTTTATGGAATGAGTTAATTGATATGCTAAAAAAATAACAAAATACTCTATTTCACTTTACAGTGACAAGGAATATAACACAAAGAAATACAACAGACACCAAAATGATATGATAAATGATAGGTAACATTTGCAATGCACAGTAGTGGCCAATAACAATCCTTAATAATAAATAGTCTAATCAATACATCTTGCAGCTGAACTGGAGGGGGTCTATATCCTGATGGGAACATTTGCACTGGGGGGGGGGGGCTTAAAGTAGAGCTGCAGGAGGATTGGAATCAGAGCGCCAAACAGAGAGTGGAGTGGTTGTGGAGAAAGATGTTGCTAAGCCTACATACAAGGTCATGAATCAAGACATTGAGCATGGTGGGACTAATGTTCTGAGATGCGTATAGATAGCTATATACTTTATTGACTCCAAAGGAAATTACAGTGTCACAGTAGCTTTACAAGTGCACTGATACACAAATATAGCACACTCCTTCGGAACTTTGGGGTTCAGACCATCGGTGCCAATGCTTTGCTGTGTCTGAGTTTCCCCAAAGCCTTTCTCACCTGCTCAATAGCAAAGAGGAGTCCACGTTGACTGGGGTGTTGGTGGAAGGTGGAGGCTAGGAGAGGTGAACATCAGGAGAATAGTCGGTATATGGAGGAGTGGATGGTAGGCACAATGCAAGGAGGGAATGTAAACAGTGGTAGCCTGTATTGTTCATCCATGTGTTGAACCGGGGTGAGGGGGGTGCGCAGGGAGCCATTGGTGCTGAGGAAGCATTGGATGCCTCAGCACCTGGACTGCTCTGCTGGGGGGGCGGGGGAGGGGGTGTGAACAGGAGGGCCATTGTCAAAACTATTGAAAAACTGGTTTAACTAATTAGCCATTCAGGGCTGCATTCTAAGGTTCTACAGCTAGGCTGATTGAAGCCAGTGATGCTCTTCGTGCCTCTCCACACTTCCTGTGAGCTACTTGCCCAAGTTTGTTCTCCAGCTCTCTCCTGGATTCCTCTTTAGCCACCTTAATCTTCTCCTTTAGCTCCCTCTGCATATAGAGACATAGAAACATAGAAAACCTGCAGCACAACACAGGCCCTTCAGCCCACAATGTTGTGCCAAACACGTACTTACTTTACAAGTTATCTACGGTTACCCATAGCCCTCTATTTTTCTAAGCCCCATGTACCTATCCAAGAGTCTCTTAAAAGACCCTATCATATCTGCCTCCACCACCATCACTGACAGCCCATTCCACACACTCACCACTCTCTGAGTAAAAAATCTTCCCCTGACAGCTACTCTGTACCTACTTCTAAGCACTTTAAGACTGTGCCCTCTCGTGTTAGCCATTTCAGCCCTGGGAAAAAGCCTCTGACTATCCACACAATCAATGCCTCACAACATCTTATACACCTCTATCAGGCCACCTCTCATCCTCCGTTGCTCCAAGGAGAAAAGGCCAAGTTCACTCAACTTATTCTCATAAGGCATGCTCGCAATCTAGGCAACATCCTTGAAAATCTCCTCTGCACCCTTTCTATAGTTTTCACATGTTTTAATTCCTCCCTGTCTCTTGATCTAAAGGCTCTCTTTTTGTGGTTGAAAAGAGCCTTTTGATCACTAGTGACCCATGGTTTGTCGTTAGGGAAGCAGTGGACAGTCAATGGTATTACAGTGTCCCTACAGAAGTTGATGTAGCCAGTGATGCAATCAGTATGTCCGTTAATGTTAAATTTAGGTAAGGAAACACTTTGCATCTAGTGATTATAATGCCAGTACTTTCAAGGTAATATTTCAATGCAAGCAGCATTGTTGGAAAAGTGGAGTAACTTAGGGCATGGATCAGCACATGGAATTATAACATTCGTGCCATTAATGAGACTTGGTTGCATAAGGGACAGGACTGGCAGCTCATTGTTCTGGGGATCTGTTGTTTTCAATGTGATAGAGCAGGAGGGATTGAAGTGGGAGGGGTGGCATCACTAGTCAGGGAAAATGTCATGGGTGTGCTCTGTCAAGACAGACTGGAGAGCTCATCTAGTGAAGATTTATGGATAGAACTGAGGAATAAGAAAGGTATGACTACCCAACTATCCGCGGGATTTAGAGGAGCAAATTACAAATAGCAGATAGTTGCAAGAAACTTTGCAACTAGTGATTATAATGCCAATACTTTCAAGATAATTAAGGAAAAGGATAGGTCTAGTTCTCAAGTTGAGATTCTAAATTCGAGGAAGGCCAAATTGAAGGTATCAGAAAGGATCTGGCAAGACTGACTGGGATAGGCTGTTTTCCGGCAAAGTTGTACTTGGTAAACAGGAGGCTTTAAAAAGTGAAATTTAGAGACTACTGAGTTTATATGTTCCTGTCAGAGTAAAAGACAATGATAAAAGGTATATGGAACCTTGGTTTTGAGGCTCTGGTTAGGAAAAAGTAGAAGGTGCATAGCAGGTATTGGTAGGTAGAAACAAATGGGGTACTTAAGGAGTATAAGAAATGCAAGAATACTTAAATAGGAAATCAAGAGAACTCCAAGAAGACATAATTAGCCACTGGTGAGGTGCCGGAAGATTGGAAGACAGCGAATACCATTCCATTGTTTAAAAAGTTTCTAATAGTAAGCCAGGATATTATAGACCGGTGAACTTGACATCAGTAGCGGGAAAGTTATTGGACGGTATTCTAAGGGACTGAATATATAAATATTCGAATAGACAGGGTCTGATTAGAGATAGTCAACATGGCTTTGTGCATGGTAATTCGTGTCTAACCGATCTTAGAGAGTTTTGAGGAAGTTACTAGGAAAGTTGATGAATGCAAGGTAGTGGATGTTGTCTACATGGACTTTGACAAGATCCCACATCGGAGGTTGGTCAAGAAGGTTCAGTCACTTGGATTTCAAAATGAGGTAGTAAATTGGATTAGATGATGGCTTTGCGGAAGAAGCCAGAAAGTGGTTGCAGTTGGTTGCCTCTCTGACTGGAGACCTGTGGCTAGTGGTGTACCGCAGCATTTAATGCTTTGTCCATTGTGGTTTTTCATCAATATCAACGATCTGCATGATAATAAGGTAAAGTGGATCGACAAATTTGTGGATAACATCAAGATTGGAGGTGTGGTGAAGGAAGACCATCAAAGCTCGTGGCAGAATCTGGGTGGTGACAGTGTGGTATGAGTTGCCAGTGCAAGCAGTAATGCGGAGTTGATTTCAACATTTAAGACAAATTTAGATAGGCACTTTCAGCCTAACGATTACAATGGTTTAAGCATCAGCTGATCACTACTTTCTTAAGTGCCATGTTGGCAAATGAGGAAATTAAAGTTAAGCCATTCAAGAACAAAATTGGGATATTATTTTAACACACCACAGGTGATTAGAAATCCTGACACTGGAACAACTGAATCTCAGATAAAATAGAAGTGTTTTGTTAAATTTATTTATTTAGAGATACAGTGCAAAACCAGTCCTTCAAGCCCAATGAGCTGTACCGCCCAGCAAATCACCTATTTAACCATAGCCTAATCACATGATAATTTACAATGACCAATTAACGTATTACTGGTACACCTTTGGAATGCTGGAGGAAACTGGAGTACCCAGAGAAAAGCACACACTCACAGGAAGAACATACAAACTTCTTACAGAAGACAGCTTATTTGAACTCTGGTCTCCAATGCTGTGAGCCGTAATAGTATCACATTAATCACTATGTTACCTTGGCACCAAGATCAAGGGGTATCAATAGTTTTATCAAAGGATATACAACTAAAAAATCCCAGAGGTTCTCAAATGGATGAATATTTCCTTTGGAGGGCAAATGTAGAACAAAGGGTTGCTGTTTAAAAGTAAGAGGTCTCTCTATTAAGAACGAGGAGACAATATTATTGTTCTTCTCAGAGAGTTAATGAATCTTTGGAACTGTACTCTTCAAATGCTTCTGGAAGCATAGTCATCAAGTATTTTTAAATTACTTGAACAAGTTCTTCATGAGCAAAAGAGAAAAAGACTGCCAGGGATAGGTGGAAATATGGAATTGACTTTACAGCTAGATTAGCCATAATATAATTGAATGATGGAGCAAGCTCAAGTGGCAGTGTGGCTGACTGATCATAGATGTTAAATTAAGTTGAAGTACAGATCATGATCAAATCCATTACAGTCTCAGTGAATTACAGAACCCCCTTAAAGTACTGAATGCTCTGGCCCTGTTCCAATAAGATAAGGTAGTAATTATGTAGTTTGACAACAGCAAAGGCATTATTTTCTTTATTTAGAGATATAGCATGGTAACAGGCCCATCTGGCCCAATGAATCTGCACTGGCCAATTATACCCATGTGTCCAATTAACCTACTAATCCATATGTCTTTGGAATGTGTGAGGAAACCAAGGTACCCGCAGGAAACCCATATGCCACAGGGAGAACATACAAACTCCTCACAAACAGTAGAAAGTATACAAGAGGCAAAAAGAGAACATCAAAATAGCTTTCACAACTGCAGCAAATTTTCAGACTCAGTCTACAGCGATTCAACATTTGTCTATTATAATCCGTCATTCTAAGTAGCACAATTCAAAACAAAAATCAAATATCTTCTTCAATTTTACAAACAGTAATATCACTTTAATTCCCACAAATTGTAATTGTGTAATCCTATGGCAGAGGCTTCAAATTAGCCATGGTTACATACATTTTTCAGGCTCTGAAGGGGAGACTTCATTATACCACATCAGCTTCACTGCCCAATATTACTTGGAAGAATAATTAAAACTGGTGCTTTGCTGCCAACAATACAGATTGAAAAATAATTTTGTTTATTCATTATGTTGTATGATGTAGGCAATCATGGTCTTTGTATCACCATGATTGTTCTTGGCAAATTTTTCTACAGAAGTGATTTGCCATTGCCTTCTTCTGGGCAGTATCTTTACAAGGCGGGTGACCCCAGCTATTATCAATACTCTTCAAAGATTGTCTGCCTGACGTCAGTGGTCACATAACCAGGATTTGTCATATACACCATTCACCACCTGCTCCCATAGCTAAGCAGGTGCTACACCTTGCTCAAGGGTAACCTGCAGGCTAGCAGATGGAAGGAGCACCTTACATTTCCTTTGGTAGAAACGTAGCTCCACCCTGCCACTCCAAATTTTAAATAACACCACCACTATATTTCCAACAAGAGCTGTTTTTGAAATCTTCAATGTCATTATTCTCTGGGAGCATCTATTCAGCCTATAGATGAATGCAGTCTCTATAGGCTAGCTGGCCTGGTGTGCAACTCTATAGGCTAGAACGAAGGGCTACCATTTGACAGAGAATAGACATTAGTATTGAACAGTTGTTGGATTTAGGCTTGCACAGGTTCAAAGTGGTACAGAGTTGTAGGGAAAAGGCAGGAGAGCTGGACTAGCTAATACTGTTCTTGCAAACAGTCAACATTCATTTGAAGGATCAAACAGCATCCCACTATGCTGTTAATATTTAATATTTCAATATATTTCCAGTGATAGTTTATGTGGTTAGCATGAGAGGCCATATGTGAGAATCAGATGTAATGTATTGGTGCAGCAGTACCATGTCAAGAAAATGAGCATTAACAACAGTTTTTCAATTGCTTGTTATATGCTAAAATTGCTGGATGAGTTGCAATGTTCGGTCTCAAAATAAATGGAAACTCCTGACAACCTCTCCTACAATAGATTTCCCTGCAGTACTCCTATAACGCAAGTTGCACTGTAATCAGATTTCCAATAAGAACAAAATTTAAATGACAGTCAAACCATATGTACACATCTGAATCAATCTTTAATTTCTCAACACATCACCACCATTCCTTTCACATTTGATGGTTCCAACAAACCTGAAAATGTGTGGCCTAGAAAGCATTTTGTAATAATACTTTTCTCCCTCCGGTATTACTTGTTTGGCAATTAATATTACATTGTTCCTTCCAGTTACCTCTCAGCCCTCTAATTTAGGATAACTTTTACACTTCTTTCAGGTTTCATTCTTAACTTATAGAACTAGATGATGTCAACTAGTAATGATGCAAACAAGTGCCAACACCATTAATCTGACAAGTCATATCTAATCAGAAGGACCATTTTATTTCATGCCATAACTTAACTATTTCAGGCACTCCAGTCCAGCCCCCTTCATTGTACCTTCCAAAAACCCAAGGTGAACAAAAATGCTGCCTTCCAAGTCCCATTATCTCATAATATGAAGGGTATTGGAATGACGCACCCACCCCGACAAACCCTAACGCACCTGAGCCCATAGTCATGGTTGTAGCAGCAAGATCACTCGTGCGGCAAGTGAATCTGAGGAAAGCCCAGATTATGTTCCTACCAACGTCCTTACACTGTATCTTACACAGTAGCTGACAAGGATATTTGCAGACATTTATAATCTTGCCCTGCTTCAATCTGAAGTTCCCACCTGCTTTACGAAGGCCACTATCATCCTGGGAGCTATAAGAAAACAAGAAAACCTGTCTTAACAACTATCATCTGCAGGTTTTGAAATCCACCATCATGAAGTGCTTTAAAACGCTCGTCATGGCACACATTTTAACTCCAGCCTCCAAACGACCTCAACCTACCATAATTCTCCTACTGGTGAAACAGGTCTATGGTAGATACCATCTCCCTGGTTCGATAGTCACCTCTGCAAATAAGATGGCACCAGCAAACAACATGACCACAGGCGATGTCCTTCAGACAGTTCACAAAACTATTTCTTTTAATTCTTCTTCTTCCTTCAAATATGATTCTGCTAATATTGGAACATGTGATTTATATTTTGATGGTTTGTTTTTGGGCTGACTGAGCGATATGGCGTTTTGCTGGCTACAAGGGAGTTCAGTGAGATTTCGAGCAGAGTGTGCAATTAGGAGGCCAAGAAGCCTGGAGACAACCCATGATCCACTTCATTTCTCGTCGATCTCATCGATTAAAGCGTTGAGCAAGATTGAAATAAGTAAGGATGAGAGCAGAGATAGCATTGTCTGCTTGTGTTGTTTGGTCTCTCTCTCTCCCTCGTGCTTGCTGCTGCTGGAGAAAGGTGCCTGTGTTTGACCTTTCTCTCTCTCCCTCTCGCTCAATGCTGCCAGAGGACGGTACTGGAGTCTTGGGTCTTGGGAAAGGTTTAATTGATATGCCTGGCAGATTGGACTCTTTGCTTCATGTTATGTTGTGTTTTTGGTTACTCATTTTTAAAATTGCTATTTCATGTGATTTTGATTGGAATGGACTGCCTCTACGGCCTGCAGTCAACGAATGGGGCGGCCAGCACTACACTGAACACTCCTAGACTGTTGCAATAATTCTGTGATATTTTACGTTCTGTGGTTTTATCTTGTTTTTTTTGCCATTTTTGCGATTTGTTCTTTCTTTGCCCATTGGGTGTTTGATGCTTCCTTTGACCAGGTTCCACGGTGTTTCTTTGTTTCCTGGCAGTCCGTAGGAAGGCAAATTCGAGGGTTATATATTGCAGCCATATTTTGACAAATGAACTTTGAACTTTGGAGCATTTGGACAGTAAAGACAACAATATTACACTGTTGGTTATTGACAAGTCCACTTTCAATACAATTCTAAGGAAGCTCATTTCCAAACTCTTAGACCTGAGACTTAAAATCTCCTTTTGCAAATGGATCCTTAACTCCTTGACCAACAAACTGCAATCAATAGGCAATTCCTCCACCACAATTATCTTCAAAATGGATAACAAACAAAGTTACTTCTTCAGCCCCCTACTCTACTCTCTATAGTCATAGTCATACTTTATTGATCCTGGGTGAAATTGGTTTTCGTTACAGTTGCACCATAAATAATAAATAAAACCATATAATAAAACCATAATAACAAAACCATAAATAGTTAAATAGTAATATGTAAATTATGCCAGTAAATTATGAAATAAGTCCAGGACCAGCCTATTGGCTCAGGGTGTCTCACCCTCCAAGGGAGGAGTTGTAAAGTTTGATGGCCACAGGCAGGAATGACTTCCTGAGACGCTCTGTGTTGGTGGAATGAGTCTCTGACTGAATGTACTCCTGTGCCCACCCAGTACATTATGTAGTGGATGGGAGACATTGTCCAAGATGGCATGCAACTTAGACAGCATGCTCTTTTCAGACACTGCCGTGAGAGAGTCCAGTTCCATCCCCACAACATCACTGGCCTTACAAATGAGTTTGTTGATTCTGTTGGTGTCTGATACCCTCAGCCTGCTGCCCCAGCATACAACAGCAAACATGATAGGACTGGCCACCACAGACTCGTAGAACATCCTCAGCATCGTCCAGCAGATGTTAAAGGACCTCAGTCTCCTCAGGAAATAGAGACGGCTCTGACCCTTCTTGTAGACAGCCTCAGTGTTCTTTGACCAGTCCAGTTTATTGTCAATGTTGGTTTCTCACCGAAAACTATTGAAAACTTCTATAGGTACCATGGAGAGCATTCTGACAGGCTGCATCACTGTCTCATATGGGGGTGGTGGGGGAGCTACTGCACAGATCCAAAAGAAGCTACAGAAAGCTGTAAAGTTAGTCAGCTCCATCTTGGGTACTTACACTCTGTAGTATCCAAGACATCTTCACGGAGAGGTGCCTCAGAAAGGCAGAGTCCATTATTAAGGTCCCCTATCACTCAGGACATGCCCTCTTCTCATTGCTACCATCAGGAAGGAGATACCAGTAGCCTGGAGACACCCACTCCGGGCAGCTTTTTCCCTTCTGCCATACGATTCCTAAATAGACATTGAACCCATGAACACTACCTCATTTTTTAAATATATATTATTTCTGTTTTTGCACTATTTTTATCTTTCTATATCATATATTGCATTGCATTGCTGCTGCTGATAACAAATTTCACGACACATGCCAGTGAGAAACAACCTGATTCTGTTGTTGTCATGACACCATTTCACTAAGAGAGCTTAGTGAAATAGTGTCATGTCAACATTCCTTCAATGTCAGAAAACAAAGCAGTTGATCATTGACTTCAGGAAGGTGAGTGGTGCACATTCTGCCTATGTCAATGGTTTAAGAGCTACAAGTTCCTGGGAGTGAACACCACCAGTAGCCTGTGTTGGTCGAACCACATTGACATCACAACCAAGAAAGCACACCAGCACCTCTACTTCTTTAGGAAGCTAACGAAACTTGGCATATCCCAATTTTTAATCAATGTCACTCAGAAAACATCTGATCTGGATGCATCCTGGCTTGGTATTCTGCCTGTAACCATAAGAAACTGTTGAGTTTCTACACAGCTCAGTATATCAAAGAAACAAACATCCTGTCCATGGACTATGTCTGTACTTTGCTGCCTCAATAAAGCAGCCAGCATTATCAAAGATCCCACCCACTCTTAGATATCCTCTCTTCTCCTTTCTCCCCCCATCGGGCAGAAGATGCAAAAGCCTGAAAACATGTACGACCAGGCACAAGGGCAGCTTCTAACCCACTGTTACCAGACTCTTGAATGGACCTCTTGTACAATAAGATGGACACTTGGCCTCACAATCCACCTCATTACCTTCCAAATATCCCGACCTGCCTCTCGGTTTTTTTGCACTACCTTACTTTCAATTTTTCTATTTTCTATTTATAATTTATAATTTAAATTTTTAATATTTACTAATTTTTACTATTTTTAATATTTAATATTTGTAATCCAGGGAGTGGAAAACGCAGAATCAAATATCGCTGTAATGATTGTACGTTCTAGTACCAATTGTTTGGCGACAATAAAGTATAAAGTATTATGATCTTGAGTCTTAGTGCAATGCAGGTAGGCAAGTTCTCTGGAGCTGTTACAGTTTATTTTGCATTTTGTTGCACTGTGTATCTCTATCACTGGTATGCAGGACAAGTTTTTCACTATACTTGGTACATGAGACAATAGTAAACCAATTTGTAATTCTACCAGCAGAACAAGGCTGTTTGACAATATTATCGACACTCGTCCATCCTGAATCCTAGATTTTGCCACTCACTCACACTGTAGGAATAATCTGTTATAGATTTCCGTATTGTTAGGCCCTTTTCCAGCCCAGGTGAGACCTCTACAAACCTAAAGGTTTCCATATGAACTGATGGGGAACCAATAATTTCATTGGGATATTTGCTAGTGTAATTCAGGACAGTATAAACTAGAGTGCCAGGAGATGGGATCCACAGCAGAAGGGCAAAAGCTGGCACGGTTGAGGGTAAGAAAGATACAATGACAAGCTTGAAAGGAAGGACAGCAAGGGGTAGGCTAATAACGTGGTGGGACTGAAGGCTGAAATCTGTTTATTTCAACATTAGGAGTATGATAGCTAAGGAGGATGAATTTAAAATTTAAAAGAGTACATCCACAGAGGCAATTTGGGTGGAGTTCAGGAAGGGGACAGGTGCAACTGTGCTGATGGGATTTTACCACAGACCCCTCCAATACCCACTGAGTGAAGGAGGAACAGATATGCAGGGAGATTACAGAAAGGTACAAAAGTAAGTTTTTTTTTATTGTGGGAGAGCAATTTTTTTATTTGACATACAGCACAGTAACGAGCCCTTCCAGCCAACTGACCCAAATTAAAGTCACATGACCAATTAACCTACTAATCTATATGCCTTTGTGGCTTCCGCACTATTGACTGGAACTTCCTGAATACAAGATTAGATGGGAAGGGTACATCGAAAAGGCTTTTTTGAAACTCTATCTGGAGATTCCACTGGGAGAGACAACATACTGGACTCAGTTTTGGGAAATAAGTCAGCATAGGTGACAGACGTTTTGCAAATAATGCCCACAATAGTGACCAATGTTTTAAGATAGTCATGATCAAGATAAAATTGGATTTTGCAGGAAGGTACCAAATTGAAGGAGGCCAAATTACAAAAGGATAAGAAAGGAACTAAGGGGTGTTAATTGGGAGCTGCAGATATCAGACAAGTTGTGAGAGTTGTTTAATGATCTGCTGAGCAAAGTCAGTATGATCCTGTCAGTATGTTCCAGTAAGGAGTAAGGACAACAATGTAAACATAATTTTGGAAGACCTGGGAGGTCCTAAGTTTAGTCTAGAAGAAAAAGGAAGCATATACAAGGTTTAGGAAACTAAAAATCAGACTAGGCACCTGTGAAATATAAAGGTAGCAAGCAAGTGCTCTAACAGGCAAAAGGGACCATGAAATGCAAGCAGGATCAAGGTGAGTCCCAAAGCACTTTATATTTATGTTAAGAAAAATAGCATAAAGAAGGTGAAGGTAAGGATAAAGGAGGGAATTTCTGCTTAGTGTTAGGGCTGGTGGCCAAGGTATTAAATGAGTACCATGAGTAAGTATTTACTGAGGAGAAGGAATTGGGGGATAAGACGTGCTAATGTGCTGGGACATTTCAAAGATTAAGTGGGAGGCAGTGCTGAATTTTCTGAAAAGCACTAAGTCCCCAGGGCCTGATGGAATATATCCTGGTTTTTGACTAAGATCATTGCGTCCTCACCAGCAACTGGTGAGGTCCTAAGGGACAACAAATAAGCAAATATTACACCTTTGGTCAAGAAAGTAAATAGGAATAAGTCAGGTACTTACAGGCCATTGAGCTTCACAACAAAGGTACCGAAGCAATTGAAAAGAATACTAGAGGATAGAATTTATGTGCACTTGGAAAGATGTGGGCTGCTTAAAGACAGCCAGCATGACTTCATGCAGTAACTTGAGTTTTTTTAAAAAAGAGGAGACAGGTGTTTGATGAAGATAAGTCACTACATGGATTTCATTAAGGTATTTCAGAAAGTCCCTCAAGATAGGTTGATTCAGAATCAGAATCAGGTTTATTATCATCGACAAGTGTGTTGTTTCCTCTGGTATTGCAAGAGATCTGTTGATGGGAATTGCTTAGTGGTTTTTTCAGACTGGCCATGTTAAAATCTCCCAAAAGGATGGTGAAGGCATTATATCGATCAGATACAGATATGACAATAGACAATAGACAATAGGTGCAGGAGTAGGCCATTCAGCCCTTCGAGCCAGCACCGCCATTCACTGTGATCATGGCTGATCATCCACTAACAGTATCCAGTTCCTGCCTTATCCCCATAACCTTTAAGAGCCATCTTTAAGAGCTCTATCCATCTCTTTCTTGAAAGCATCCAGAGACTTGGCCTCCACAGCCTTCTGGGGCAGAGCATTCCATATATCCACCACTCTCTGGGCGAAAAAGCTTTTCCTCAACTCCATTCTAAATGGCCTACCCTTTATTTTTAAACTGTGGTCTCTGGTTCTGGACTCACCCATCAATGGGAACATGCTTCCTGCCTCCAGAGTGTCCAATCACTTAATAATCTTATATGTTTCAATAAGATCCCTTCTCAGCCTTCTAAGTTCCAGAGTATACAAGCCCAGTCGCTCCAATCTTTCGACATATGACAGTCCTGCCATCCCGGGAATTAACCTTGTGAACCTACGCTGCACTCCTTCAATAGCAAGAATGTCCTTCCTCAAATTTGGAGACCAAAACTGCACACAGTACTCCAGGTGTGGTCTCACCAGGGCCCTGTACACCTGCAGAAGGACCTCTTTGCTCTTATACTCAGTTCCCCTTGTTATGAAGGCCAGCATGCCATTAGCTGTCTTCACTGCCTGCTGTACTTGCATGCTTGCTTTCAGTGACTGATGCACAAGAACACCTAGATCTCATTGTGCTTCCCCTTTTCCTAACTTGACTCCATTTAGATAATAATCTGCCTTCCCGTTCTTACCACCAAAGTGGACAACCTCACATTTATCCACATTAAACTGCATCTGCCCACTCACCCAGCCTGTCCAAGTCACCCTGCATTCTCATAACATCCTCCTCACATTTCACACTGCCACCCAGCTTTGTATCATCGGCAAATTTGCTAATGTTACTTTTAATTCCCTCATCATAAGGGCAGAGAAGCAGATAGAGTACAATCCATGCAAGTGTGAGGTGTTGCATTTTGGAAGGTCAAATGAAAGGAGAAGTATGCAGCTAATGGTAGACCCCTTAATAGCAGGGGTACATAGAGGTCTTATGGTCAAGTCCATAGATCATGAAAGTGACTATGCAAGTGGATAAGACAGTAAACAAGGCATTTGGTAGGGCTGTTGAGTATAAGGAAGTCATGCTGCAGCTATATAAAATTTTAGTCAGATCAAACTTGGAGAATTTTATGCAGCCCTGGTCATACCATTATAGAAAGGCTGGGGAGACAATGGAAATGTTGCAGAAGAGGTTTACCAGAATGCTGCCTGGATTACAGAATATGAGCTGTAAGAAAAGACATAGAAACATAGAAAACCTACAGCACAATAAAGGCCCTTCAGCCCACAAAGTTGTGCCGAACATGTCCCTACCGTAGAAATTACTAGGCTTACCCATAGTCCTCTATTTTACTAAACTCCATGTACCTATCCAAAAGTCTCTTAAAGACCCTATCGTATCTGCCTCCACCACCATCACTGGCAGCCCATTCCACACACTCACCACTCTGCATTAAAAAACTTACCCCTGACATCTCCTCTGTACCTACTCCCCAGCACCTTAAACCTGTGTCCTCTTGTGGCAACAATTTCAGCCCTGGGAAAAAGCCTCTGACTATCCACATGATCAATGCCTCTCATCACCTTATACACCTCTATCCGATCACCTCACATCCTCTGTCGCTCCAAGGAGAAAAGGCCGAATTCACTCAACCTGTTTTCATAAGGCATGCTCCCCAATCCGGGCAACATCCCTGTAAATCTCCTCTGCACCATTTCTATGGCTTCCACATCCTTCCTGTAGTGAGGCAACCAGAACTGAGCACAGTTCTCCAAGTGTGGTCTGACCAAGGTCCTATATAGCTGCAACATTACCTCTCAGCTCCTAAATTCAATTCCACAATTGATGAAGGCCAATACACTGTATGGTTTCTTAACCACAGAGTCAACCTGCGCAGCTGCTTTGAGCGTCCTATGGACTCGGACCCCAAGATCCCTCTGATCCTCCACACTGCCAAGAGTCTTACCACTAATACTATATTCTGTATTGGACAATTTTGGGTTGTTCTCCTTAGAGGATCAGAAAGAAGGGGAAGACCTGACAGTGGTCTTTCGTGGATAATTCATAGATAGGGATGACAGTCAGAATGTATCCAAGAGTAGAAATATCAAATACGAAATGGCATGATTTAAGGTTAGAGGGAGCAAGTTTAAAAATGACATGGACAAGTATTTTTATACAGGAAGTTATACGTGCCAGGAAAAAGTTGCCAAGTAGGCAAGTGGAGTTTAAGAGGCTTTTAGATAGACACATGAATAAGGAGGGAATGGATGGATATGGATGATACACAGGAGAAGAACATTTAGTACAAATTGGCATCAACATCAAAACAATATCATGCACCAAATAAGCTGTCCAGTGCTGTGTTCTGTGCTGTAATTTCGAAGAGGTAATGAAAAAAAAGATACATTTAAAAGTGAAATCCTTGAAGGTTTAAGAATTTATAGTGGATGGACCATCACATATGGAAGTTATTGAAGTGGAAGGTGTGGAAAACAGGGTACGAGTGTAGAAATGAAGGAAAACCTCTCTAGTTCTCTCCATAGAAGCTGTCTCACCTGTTGACTTCACCCCGCATTCTGTGAGTGTTGCTATAGATTCCCAAAATCTTCAGAATCTCATGTCTGTCACTTGACCATCAAATGTTCCAGGTCTGGGGAGGACAACTAAGACAGAACAGCCATGTCTGTGCGACATAATGAGTTAATCGTAAGCAATTGACACTGCCTTTGACTTTACCTGATGGTACTGTCACGTACCCCGTAACGGGTTAAAGAACCAGAAGAAATGGAAAACACCTTGGAGTCTGGTATTGCTATTAACTAATGCCATTTTATTAGCAACTATGCAATACAGTAATAAAATTCATATATATCAAACAGGTTAGCAATGATTATATAAGTGTGGAAATATAAAAACCAAGCTTCTTCAAGCCTAGGGGTTAAATGGATACAGTCTTACGATGATGGGTAAAGTTCGGGGTATTGAGCTGAATAGTAACGGGGGGGGGAGAGGGGAGAGGGGAGAGGGGGATATGTATGTATGTATGTAGTGGTTGTTCAAATAAGCCGATGCCGTCGATTCTTCCTGTTGTCCTCCGAAATCCTTTAAAAGTCACCAAATGTGACCACAACAAGGGGACTGTTTTATGTGGTGAAGTTATCAACCCAGGCGAGGGTTGGACACACTAATAATTTCCCACCGGTCACACCTTTTCCACACTGCGAGAGCCATTGATCAATTCTCCTGATCGATCCTCTAAAAACCCACCTTTCTGGGGGCACAACAAAGCTCATCCAGTGTCCAAAATTATGTGTCAGTCTGTCTACCAGCTGACCTTCTATTTAACTCACCATGCTGACCACCAGCTGTCCATCAAGTAGCTCCTTCCTTCTTTCTCTGTAGGAACTCAGAAGCTGGCAGTGTCCTTGCAGAAGTGCAAGCACGTTGCAGAGAAACCATAACACCATCTCCAAGCAAACTGTGAGCAGTGTTCGCCTGTCTCTCTTAATAATGTGTTTGTGCTGTACACTCTCTCTCTCTTTTTAAAAGCACAGTCCATAAGGGATAATTCAGGATATCATCACAGTACCATTTGATCCATGAGGTGTCTGGTAAAACTCTCAGGCTGCAACACTATATCTGGAATGCTACTACTGAGGTTGAGCAATATCTGTGAAACAGAGTACGTTATAGTCCCTGATGTTCCTTTGGTACTGCAGTCTTGGTCCGAGGTCTTGAATTTTATATTCCACTTTAGTTTTACCTGGAGTCATCCCCAGCAATCACATTTTCTGAGACAGAGATATCCCCTGCAACACACGCAAAATGCTGGAGGAACTAAGCAGGCCAGGCAGCATCTATGGAAAAGAATATAGTCAATGTTTTGGGCCAAAACCCTTCATCAGGACACCAAGATCAGGAGATCTCCCCTGATCTTCCAGCAGCTGCACTCACTCCCTGGGTGGTCTGGATTCCTGAGTTTGCCAATCCTTAAGACTGTTAGTTCTCTTAAATAGCTGTCAATGTTACTAGACCATGACATAGGAGCTGAACAAGGCCATGTGTACAGTCGACGTTTTGGACCGAGACCAAAGTCCTACCAAAGGGTCTTGGCCTGAAATGTCAACTGTACTTTTCTCCCCCATAGATGCTGCCTGGCCTGCTGAGTTCCTCCAGCATTCTGTGTGTGTTGCATGGGTTTCCAGCCTCTAGAGATTTTCACTTGTTAGCCATTTACTTCACTAGGTATGGTAAAAGAAAACAAAAAGGGGACCTTAAGAGAAGCTTACTCAGAGTCAATGCCTCCTTTGAGTTAAAGTCTGACAGCGGCCTATTCCAAACAATGGCCGCCCCGATTGTCTCTTGTACACTTTTAAACAAGCGTCGCTGACCTGCAAGAAACCTCGTCACTGTGGTCTACTCCTGCCGCTGACTGGGCCATCAGAATTGAGCCTTAACATATATTTTATCTGTATATATCATCTTATTGTTTTTAAATGTTTTTTGCTAGTACTTTAAAAAGTTTTAATTCATATTAAAATATTAATTATTAGAACTATTTAAACAATTCAAAACCTTCAAAAGGAGCAAGCTGTCCAAAGGCTCCCAGGGTTTTTCCCAGAATCTGTTGCACAATTATAGGATTATTTATTCCATTGTTATTTCAGTCTTTTTATATGCAAAGTAATGCTGCATTTGTCCACTTTATAAGTAATTAATTTCGTTTTAAGTACGTGGGGACATCTGATGATGTGAAAAGCATTGTATACAAGTTCCTCCTCTTTGATTTGTCAGGGCCATAAAGCTGTACAGCATGGAAACAGGTCTTAGGTCACTTGGATGTCCAGTGAGCAATAAACACCTACTTCCAAGAATACTACGCCCAGAAGGGCAGGGGGGAGAAGAGGAGTGCAGTAGTGAAAGAGGATTCTATAGTTAAAGGGGTAGACATGAGATTCTGTGAATGCAATATAGACACCCAGATGGTACGTTGCCTCCCAAGTGCCAGGGTTAGTATTATGTCCACAGCATTCTAAAGAGGGAAGGTGAGCATGCAGAAATCTTGGTACATATTGACAACAATGACATAGGTAAGAAAAGAGAGGAGGACCTGAAGAGAGAATTTAGGGAGGTAGGTAGAAAGCTGAGAGGATAAGAGCAGGATGACTTGGCAGAAGAATGCATGCCTCAGGAATTGGTGCAGGGAGAAGGGTTTCAGAAGTGTGAATTACTGGGATCTCTTTAAGGTAAAGTATGACTCGTACAAAAGAGATGGGTTACACCTGAACCCGAGGGGGATCAATATCTTTGCCGGCATGTTTGCAGAGGAGGTTGCATGGCTCTATCGGTAAAAAAATGAAATCAAATTCTTAGAAAGAGATGAGATAGGTTTGAAAGATAGAGAATCACTCTGGGTTAAGTTAAGGAACTACAAGGTTAGAAAGACCAGGATGGGAGTTATATACAGGCCTCTGAACAGTAGCCAATATGAAGGCTACAAATTTCAACAAGAGATAGAAAATACATGCCAAAAGGGCAATGTTACAACAGTTATATGGGATTTCAATATGCAGGTAGATTGGGAAAAATCAGGTTGGTGCTGATTTTGGATCCCAAGAGAGAGAATTTGTAGAATGCCTACAAGATGGCTTTTTGGAGCAATTTGTGGTTGAGCCCACTAAGGGATGAGATATTCTGGGTTGGGTGTTGTGTAATGAACCAGATTTGATTAGGGAGCTTAAAGTTAAAATACCCTTAGGAGGCAGTGGTCATAAGATAGAATTTATCCTACAATTTGAGAGAAATAAGCTAAAGTCAAATTTATCAGTAATACAGTGGAGTAAAGGGAATAAGAGAAGCATGAGAAAGGAGCTGGCCAAAGTTGATTGGAAGGATACACTAGCAAGGATGACGACAAAGCAGCAATAGCTGGAGTTTCTGGGAGCAATTCAGGAGACACAATAGATACATCCCAAAGAAGTAGTATTATTCCAAAGACAAGAGTGACATACCCATGGCTGATAAAGTTCAAAGTTCAATTTAGATTTAATATCAAAGTACATATACAACCCTGAGATTAATTTTCTTGCAGGCATATTCAACAAATCCAAAACAGAATAATAACCATAACAGAATCAATGAAAGACCACACCAACTTGGATGTCCAACCAGTGTACAAAAGACAACAAACTGTACAAATACAAAAAGAAAGAAATGATAATAAACAATAAATGTCAAAAACATGAGATGAAGAGTCCTTGAAATTGAGTCTGCAGCTTGTGGGAACATTTCAAAGATAGGACAAGTGAAGTTATCCCCTTTGGTTCAAGAGCTTGATGGCTCGGGGTAATAACTGGTCCTGAACCTGGTGGTGTGAGTCCTGAGACTCCTGTACCTTCTTCCTGATGACAACAGCAAGAAGAAACCATGTCCTAGGTGGTGGATGTCTCTGATGATGAATTCTGATTTCCTGCGACAGCGCTTCAAGTAGATATGCTCAATAGTGGGGAGATTTCTGCCTGTGACGGGCCAGGCAATATCCACTACTTTTTGTAGGATTTCCATTCAAGGACATTAGTGTGTCTATACCAGGTTGTGAAGCAGCCAGTCAATATACTCTTCCCTACACATCTGTAGAAGGTTGTCAAAGTTTTAGCTGTTATTCCAAATCTTCATACACTCCTAAGGAAGTAGAGGTGCTGCCATGCTTTCTTCGTAATTGCAATTAAGTGCTGGGCCCAGGACAGGATCTCAAAAGTAATAACACTGAAGAATTTAAAGTCGTTGTCCCTCTCCACCTCTGTGTACTGGCTCATGGACATCTGGTTTCCTTCTCCTGAAGTTAATGATCAGCTCCTTGATCTTGTTGACATTCAATAAGAGATTGTTGTTATAGTACCATCCAGATTTTCAATCTCCCTCCTATATGCTGATTCAAGGGAAGTCAAAACCAACATAAAAGCAAAAGGAAGGGCATATAATACAGCAAAAAATAGCGGGAAGTTAGATTCGGAAACTTTTAAAAACACTTAGATAGCCAATAATATCAAAGAAGATAGCAAAAGTTTTTTCAGGTATATAAAGAGTAACAGAGAGATGAAAATAGACACTGAACCACTGAAAAATGACGTTAGAGAGGCAGTAATGGGAGGACAAGAAAATGGTGGATGAACTGAATCAGTATTTTACATCAGTCTTCACGGTGAAAGACACCAGCAGTATGCCTGAAGTTCAAGTGTGTCGGGTGGGAGAAGTGAGTGCAGTCGCTATTACTAGGGAGAAGGCATTTGGGAAGCTGAAAGGTCTGAAAGCAGATAAGACACCTGGACCAAATGGATTAAAAGAGGTAGCTGAAGAGATTGTGAAGGCATTAATAATGATCTTTCAAGAATCACTAGATTCTGGCATGGTTCCGCAGGACAGGAAATATGTAAAGGTCACTCTACTCTTGAAGAAGTTGCACGGACCTCAGTGGTTGGGAACATGGAGTTAATTGTGGTTTCAGGGTACTTGGAGGAACATAGTAAAATAGGCCAAAGTGGTTTTCTTAAGGGAAAATCTTACCTGACAAATTTGATGTTTTCAGGCTAAGGATACTATTTTGCTTTTATAACAAGAAAGGCACCAAAAGCTCATCAAATAACTAAGCAACCTTTAATTGTGGCACTCTGCCTCAGTTCGAAATGCATTCCTAATAAATATGCAAGTAAATGGTTATCCTTTAACTAACACCATATTAAGTAGAAAGCTACAAGTCAATTTGAGGAGGAATTCAGCAATTGGGTATTGAACATATTTGGAAGTGGCTAATTGAAGATTGAGTTATCCATTAAGTGCTATAAGGCTTTACTAAGTTTCGTCATCAATTTTACATTCATAATCAATTACATGCTGCTAAAAGAAATGCAAGACTCTGTTGAATTCTTAAGCATAGAGTAGGAGTAAGCTATGCCACAAGCTCAGTTTGGTGTGATTAAAACTGACAGATTCAAAATCTTTTGAGGCAGTTTCAATTTGTTGCCTTTTTCCCCCCCAATCTTAATCAGCTTTTATGTTCCTATAAATAGGTACTCACTAGAATTAAGTGACCTTTGTACATCCATTTAAGCACCAAGAAAATATAATTATAATCTATGGTTGACACATTCCAAGATTACAGTTAAACTCTGGTCAATCTCTTGCAGCAATGCGCACAAAGTGAAAGCTAAATGCATTACTCATATCAAGCAAGGTCAGAAGATTGGGCAAATAAATGAGCAGAAGAAAAAATAAGAGGGGGCACGGACAGCAACAGAATTAAAGATTTTATGGGGGAAAAGATAAAGAGAAAGCATACAGGCAATTGAGGTGGGGAAATTAATATTTATTTAATAGGAATTGAGATGAGACAGGATCAAAATAGTACAAGGAAAAACAGCTTCTGCTGAGCGAATAAATGATCTAATGTTGGTTGATCTTTGCTTCAGGCGAGGGTATAAATCAGATTCATTATTGAGTGCAAAATGAAGTACAGGTGCAGGGGAATGCAAGTATCTCTATGGAGTGGCATATTAGCAATTAGATATACAGGAGCAAACCAAAAAAATCATGAACAGGAGACTAAAACAACAGGAATTCTGCAGATGCTGGAAATTCAAGCAACACACATCAAAGTTGCTGGTGAACGCAGCAGGCCAAGCAGCATCTATAGGAAGAGGCGCAGTCGACGTTTCAGGCCGAGACCCTTCGTCAGGACTAACTGAAGGAAGAGTGAGTAAGGGATTTGAAAGCTGGAGGGGGAGGGGGAGATGCAAAATGATAGGAGAAGACAGGAGGGGGAGGGATAGAGCCGAGAGCTGGACAGGTGATAGGCAAAAGGGGATACGAGAGGATCATGGGACAGGAGGTCCGGGAAGAAAGACAAGGGGGGGGTGACCCAGAGGATGGGCAAGAGGTATATTCAGAGGGACAGAGGGAGAAAAAGGAGAGTGAGAGAAAGAATGTGTGCATAAAAATGAGTAACAGATGGGGTACGAGGGGGAGGTGGGGCCTTAGCGGAAGTTAGAGAAGTCGATGTTCATGCCATCAGGTTGGAGGCTACCCAGACGGAATATAAGGTGTTGTTCCTCCAACCTGAGTGTGGCTTCATCTTTACAGTAGAGGAGGCCGTGGATAGACATGTCAGAATGGGAATGGGATGTGGAATTAAAATGTGTGGCCACTGGGAGATCCTGCTTTCTCTGGCGGACAGAGCGTAGATGTTCAGCAAAGCGGTCTCCCAGTCTGCGTCGGGTCTCACCAATATATAAAAGGCCACATCGGGAGCACCAGACGCAGTATATCACCCCAGTCGACTCACAGGTGAAGTGATGCCTCACCTGGAAGGACTGTTTGGGGCCCTGAATGGTGGTAAGGGAGGAAGTGTAAGGGCATGTGTAGCACTTGTTCCGCTTACACGGATAAGTGCCAGGAGGGAGATCAGTGGGGAGGGATGGGGGGGACGAATGGACAAGGGAGTTGTGTAGGGAGCGATCCCTGCGGAATGCAGAGAGAGGGGGGGAGGGAAAGATGTGCTTAGTGGTGGGATCCCGTTGCCCATCCTCTGGGTCACCCCCCCCCTTGTCTTTCTTCCCGGACCTCCTGTCCCATGATCCTCTCGTATCCCCTTTTGTCTATCACCTGTCCAGCTCTCGGCTCTATCCCTCCCCCTCCTGTCTTCTCCTATCATTTTGCATCTCCCCCTCCCCCTCCAGCTTTCAAATCCCTTACTCACTCTTCCTTCAGTTAGTCCTGACGAAGGGTCTCGGCCTGAAATGTTGACTGCGCCTCTTCCTCTAGATGCTGCTTGGCCTGCTGCGTTCACCAGCAACTTTGATGTGTGTTGCATGAACAGGAGACTACCTGGATACTTGGCCAGAAATAACATAAGAAAATAAACAACACCGAATTAGAAAGAGAACGAACAGAAAATGTAGTGCATCGAAAGGCAGCAATAAATACAGACGAGCATTTGGCCAGATGCATTCAAAGAAGACACTATCATTTGCCTGAATTGAATTGAACTGACTTTATTACTTACATCCTTCACATACATGAGGAGTCAAAATCTTTACGTTACATCTCTGTCTAAATGTGCAACATATAGTAATTTGTAATAAATATTATGTATAACAGGACGGTCAATATTATATACAAGTACAATTGTATCAGCGTGAATTAATCAGTCTGATGGCCTGGTGGAAGAAGCTGTCCCGGAGCCTATTGGTCCTGGCTCTTATGCTGCAGTACTGTTTCCCAGATGGTAGCAGTTGGAATAGTTTGTGGTTAGAGTGACTCGGGTCCCCAATGATTCTTCGAGCCCTTTTACACACCTATTCAGGTCTTTGTAAATGTCCTGAATAGTGGGAAGTTCACATCTACAGATGTGCTAGGCTGTCCGCAACACTCTCTGCAGAGTCCTGTGATCGAGGAAAGTACAGTTCACATACCAGGCAGTGATGCAGCCAGTCAGGATACTCTCAATTGTGCTCCTGTACAAAGTTCTTAGGATCTGGGGGCCTATACCAAACTTCTTCAACCATCTGAGGTGAAAGAGGCACTGTTGTGCATTTGTCACCACACATGTACAGATCACGTGAGATCCTCGGTGATGTGTATGCCGAGGAACTTAAAGCTGTTCACCCTCTCAAACAGGGTAACGGAGCAGTTATAGGGAAACCCTTAACTTACACCCTCCAATCAACTATAGACTATGTCTAAGGAGTTGGTAAAATGCCACGTACAATTGTCTGAAATCACTGAACAGATTTATGACAAAGATTGAAACTGACGCTAAATTTTACTCTAAACTACTTAATTGCATCGTTGCACAAAGTGCAAGCATAACAACTTCAAGAAACAGATACCAATGATGAATATTATAATCAACCCTGATCTAAAGGGTTTTCAAAGGGTTAAAAATATATAGCAACAGTCAGCATTTTAAGATGTAATATTCAGAATTTATTTTGTCACAAATGGAAATATTTTTAAAACTCTGAAACAATTTTATGTTTATTGAGTACCCACAGGTGTACTTTCTCAAAATGATGATCAAAGGAGCACAAAAAGGGAAAGTGGAAATGTATGAACCAAAAAGACTTAATATTCATGCTCTTTAATCATTGAAAAGTACAGCAAAGAAACAGGCCCTTTAGCCGATCTAGTCCATGCTAAACAATTTTACAAAATGCTCTCAGCTAGCATGAATTTAATCTCAGAGTAATAAACGATCTCTCAATAGGAAATTACACATACAGAATCATTTTAATTTCCATGACTGCCAGGATAATTGTACAATTTTCATTATAGTGTAAAGTGTTTATATTTTTCCTTATGGGAGCATGGTGCTTATCCCACAAAAACTCCCCACTCATTCTGCTGCACACTACAAGGAAATTACAGAAATAAATTCACCTACCAACTGGAATGCTTTTGGCATGTGGAAATAAATCAGAACACCAATGAGAAAGTCATCCAGTCACAGGAAGAATGTACAAACTCCATTTAGATAGCACGCAGGTCAGGATCAAACGCAGTCTCCAAGGAAGTAACGCTAATCAGTCTTTAATTTAGGAAGAACATATGCTCTTGCTTCCAATAGAGATTTAAAGAAAAAGTAATGCACTTAATTCTTTCCGTAGACTGCATTGAGATATATTTAACAATTATTGTTGATGTGCTTCAACTTCATTGTTTCAAATTTAACAACAAAAAAAACTGCAATTTTATTATAGATAGTGCTGCTATTCAAAAAAGAATTTTCTTGCAGGCATACACAGTAAATATAAAGAAATACAATGTAATCAAATGAAAAACTGCATGCAACAAAGATGGAAAAACAACCAATGTGCAAAAACAAACAAATTGTGCAAATACAAAAGATAATTTTAAAAAAACAAAACAATAATTATAAATAAATATTGAGAACATGAGTTAGAAACATAGAAACATAGAAAATAGGTGCAGGAGTAGGCCATTCGGCCCTTCGAGCCTGCACCGCCATTTATTATGATCATGGCTGATCATCCAACTCAGAACCCCGCCCCAGCCTTCCCTCCATACCCCCTGACCCCCATAGCCACAAGGGCCATATCTAACTCCCTCTTAAATATAGCCAATGAACTGGCCTCAACTCTTTCCTGTGGCAGAGAACTCCACAGATTCACCACTCTCTGTGTGAAGAAGTTTTTCCTAATCTCGGTCCTAAAAGGCTTCCCCTCTGTCCTCAAACTGTGACCCCTCGTTCTGGACTTCCCCAACATCGGGAACAATCTTCCTGCATCTAGCCTGTCCAATCCCTTTAGGATCTTATACGTTTCAATCAGATCCCCCCTCAATCTTCTAAATTCCAACGAGTACAAGCCCAATTCATCCAGTCTTTCTTCATATGTAAGTCCCGCCATCCCAGGAATCAATCTGGTGAACCTTCTTTGTACTCCCTCTATGGCAAAGATGTCTTTCCTCAGATTAGGGGACCAAAACTGCACACAATACTCCAGGTGTGGTCTCACCAAGGCCTTGTACAACTGCAGTAGTACGTCCCCGCTCCTGTACTCGAAACCTCTCGCTATAAATGCCAGCATACCATTCGCCTTTTTCACCGCTTGCTGTACCTGCATGCCCACTTTCAATGACTGGTGTATAATGACACCCAGGTCTCGTTGCACCTCCCCTTTTCCTAATCGGCCACCATTCAGATAATAATCTGTTTTCCTATTTTTGCCACCAAAGTGGATAACTTCACATTTATCCACATTAAATTGCATCTGCCATGAATTTGCCCACTCACCCAACCTATCCAAGTCACCCTGCATCCTCCTCACTGCTAACACTGCCACCCAGCTTCGTGTCATCCGCAAACTTGGAGATGCTGCATTTAATTCCCTCATCCAAGTCATTAATATATATTGTAAACAACTGGGGTCCCAGCACTGAGCCTTACCGTACCCCACTAGTCACCGCCTGCCATTCTGAAAAGGTCCCGTTTATTCCCACTCTTTGCTTCCTGTCTGCTAACCAATTCTCCACCCACATCAATACCTTACCCCCAATACCGTGTGCTTTAAGTTTGCACACTAATCTCCTGTGTGGGACCTTGTCAAAAGCCTTTTGAAAATCCAAATATACCACATCCACTGGTTCTCCCCTATCCACTCTACTAGTTACATCCTCAAAAAATTCTATGAGATTCGTCAGACATGATTTTCCTTTCACAAATCCATGCTGACTTTGTCCGATCATTTCACCGCTTTCCAAATGAGTTGTAGAGTCCTTTAGAGTGAATCCATAGGTTGTGGAATAAGTTCAGTGTTGGGGTAAGTGAAGTTATCCCCTCTGGTTGAAGAGCCTGATGGTACAGTAATGGGGTAATACCTGTTCCTAAACCTGGTGGTATGGGACCTGAGGTTCCAGTAATTCCTTGATGGCAGAAGATCTTATCTCCCAGATGGTGAGGGTCCATAATGATGGATGTCACCTTCTTGAGGTATATCCTGTTGAAGATGTCCTCAATGGTGGGGAGGGTTGTGCACTGGAGGTAGCTAAGTCAATAACCCTCTGTAGCCTCTTTCAATCTTGCCTATTGGAGGCCACTCAGAATGTTCTCCACTATATATCTGTAGAAATTCTCAAATCTTTGGTTACAGATGGAGTCTATCCAGTTGGAGAATCAGCCTTTAACCATCACTTTCTGCTTCAGATTGTCTAGCCAATCGGAAACCCTTGAGAACAACCTTCAAGATAAGCCTGGCCATTTGGGACCTTGTCAAAGGTCTTACCAAAGTCCACATAGACAACATCTTACTGCCATGCCTTCTTCAAGTTACCTCTTTGAAAAAACTCCAGAAAACTCATTAGACATGCCTCCCATACACAAAACCATTCTTGATCGGGCCTTGCCTATCTAAGTTATGGTAGATCTTCTCCTTCAGTTCCTTCCAGTAACTTCCCTGCAACGGAAATCAGTACCCAAATGGCCTCGTTGGATAATTTCTCAGGAATATCCTCTCTAATCTCTGCTGTTATGTCCTCCCTTATAAAAAAAAAGACAAAACTCCTTCCAATCTTCTCTGTTCCTCTGTCACACCCAAGGCATTGATATCCTAGAACATTGTGCTACCAGCCCTGCCCGTCTCCCAGCCAAGTTGCTGTTAGGACCATAGTACCCCAATCCCTACTGGCAATTCATGCCCTTAGTTCATCCACTTACCTGTTAAGTTACATGCATTGAATCAGATACAATTTAAAACAGAGGTCCTATCTGCCTTTTTACTGTAAGCACAGCTATCCTGATTGCTAGGCTTACAACCTTTGTTTAAATTTATTTTCATTTATTTTCATTTATTCCAGCCCTTTGAGCTGCACCAACAAGCAACCCCAACTTACCCCTAATTTAACCCTAGCCTAAACATGGGATAATTTACAATGACCAATTAACCCAGCTGGTAAGTCTTTGGACTGTGGTAGGAAAACAGAGCATCCAGAGAAAGCCAACATATTCCACGGGAAGAATGAATGGACCCCTTATAGATGATACAGAATTGAACTCCAATCACTGACATTCCGAGCTGTAACCACGTCACAATAACCACTATGCTAATGTGGCGTCACACTGTGATGCTGAATATACCCATCTTCTCACTAACTACATTCTATCGAGTCCCAACTCACTGCCAATCTAGTTTAAAACCTCTCTGGTGGCAAAAGCTCTGATGTTGGTCCCTTTTCAGTTCAAATCCAACTAGTCCTAGATACAATAATTCTCAGTTAAAATGATTTAAATTAAAGCTATATAAATTATGATCCAAGGTAAACCTTTGCTCTACCTATGGATGTCAATTTGTAGGAAACAAACTGAAAAAAAAACTTCAATTTGACTTTTTGGTTGAGGAAGTAATCTTGGCAAATGAAATACAATGTTGGAAAGTGTATGGTTATGCACTTTGGGAGAAGAAATAAACGGGCAGACTATTATTTAAATGGGGAAAGAATTCAAAGTTCTGGGATGCAACGGGACCTGGGAGTCCTCGTACAGGATACCCTTAAGGTTAACCTCCAGGTTGAGTCGGTGGTGAAGAAGGCGAATGCAATGTTGGCATTCATTTCTAGAGGAATATAGTATGGGAGCAGGGATGTGATGTTGAGGCTCTATAAGGCGCTGGTGAGATCTTACTTGGAGTACTGTGGGCAGTTTTGGTCTCCTTATTTAAGAAAGGATGTGCTGACGTTGGAGAGGGTACAGAGAAGATTCACTAGAATGATTCCAGGAATGACAGGGTTAACATATGAGGAACGCTTGTCTGCTCTTGGACTGTATTCCTTGGAGTTTAGAAGAATGAGCGGAGACCTCATAGAAACATTTCCAATGTTGAAAGGCATGGACAGAGTGGATGTGGTAAAGTTGTTTCCCACGATGGGGGAGTCTAGTACGAGAGGGCATGACTTAAGGATTGAAGGGCACCCATTCAGAACAGAAATGCGAAGAAATTTTTTTAATCAGAGGGTGGTGAATCTATGGAATTTGTTGTCACAGGCAGCAGTGGAGGTCAAGTCATTGGGTGTATTTAAGGCAGAGATTGATAGGTATCTGAGTAGCCAGGGCATCAAAGGTTATGGTGAGAAGGCGAGGGAGTGAGACTAAATGGGAGAATGGATCAGCTCATGATAAAATGGCGGAGCAGACTCGATGGGCCGAATGGCCGACTTCTGCTCCTTTGCCTTATGGTCTTTACCCAGTGACAAAATATCTTTTGTGCTTTTGCTTTAACTGAAGAAAATGCCTAATACTTAAAAATCAAACAGTATCAAAACAGGTCAATTATTCATCGTCATCAGGTGTCATGCCCAGTTTGAGCTTTGACCACCATGGCCCATACACTCCTGTTTCAGGTCAAGTGGATCAATTCACTGGTATTCATTTCCAGTTCTCTGGCTGCTGACTCCATCATCATTTGTCTTTGTCTTCCTCCTGCTTTCTTCCCTTCAGTCTTTCCCATAATGCAAAAAGACAGAATGTATAGTGATATCCAAAAAGAAGGAGAATCCTATCTGCAGGCTGACAATAAATAGGAAAGACATAAAACAAGTACAGAACTTTTGCTGCTTAGGAAGCTGGGTGACATCAGATGGCAGGTGCGACATGGACATCAAAAGAAGAATAGGGATGGCAAAATACACCTTTACGAGAACGAAGAGTATACTGACCAATACTAAACTAGGCATGACAACCCACCTCAGAGTACTGAAATGTTACGTTTATCCAGTTATGTTATATGGCTCAGAATGTTGGACAATATCTGGTAACATGAGGAAACAAATTGAAGCAGCAGAGATGTGGTTTTTGAGGAGGATGCAAAGAATATCATGGACGAAATGAATATCTAACGAGAATGTCATGAACAGAGCAAACACAAAAAGAGAAATAATGTATGAGATCGCGAAAAGGCAACGCAACTTGATTGGACATGTGATTAGGTCAATTATTACTTCATCCAAATAGTTCCCTCTGGATAGACTGACAAACCACATCAATCTACAGTACAAATCATATTAACTTGCAACAGTAATTCTTATGACCTATCGCCTGAAGGAAGACTGCAGATCTCAAGTCACAATTAAATATTAATTCCTGCTAATAATATTTCAGAATTTATCCAGTTTATCTCAGGGATATTCCAGTATTTTCAGTAAGATGCAAATAAAAATCAGGCTTATATTTGAAGATTATATACCACAATAGGTTATTTTGTATTATAATTTTAAAGGTTAACCAACTATATTATCAGGCAGTTCGATCCATTTTGATTCAGGATAAATATTTGTCAGAACTGCATGACAAGCGAATACATGGCTTGTAAGTGGACTGCAAAATATACAGAGGGTGGAAAGTCAAAGGCCAGACAAACAACTGAGGAAAGGGTGTCCAATGTAGAGAAGAAAAGAGGCAGGGTGTAAGAAAGGAGGATTCAGGGAACAGGTCTGAGAGGAAGTGAGAGGAGGTTACTGGGTGAGGGGTTACTGAAGAAGAGATTCAGGGATGGTGAAGGAGCAGGATTACAGATGAGGGGGAATAAAAGGATGGTAGAGAGGTAGAGAGTGTGCATGAATTGACAGGTAACGACATACACATTTAATCATATGCTGATTGATGGGAACAACAGCTGTCTACAGTAAAAGTCATGCATAAGCAGCTTCCACTCTCTTCATCAAATCTGAGTATTTGAACAATAGGACCTAACCATTATGGTCACTCTGTTCTTATAGCTAAGGAACTGTGATTCCTTGATATTTCTGTTCTGAGTGAGACATAGTGGGCATGAAATGCTCAGCTCAAAAGTTGCAGATGGCGCCAACTCCTGTTTCCAGAAGGACAAACAGGAAAAGAATGCTTTATCAAAGGCTGAGCTTTACATATGTCACACTGTGAGATAACTGATTGTTTTATGAGGTTAGCTCACTCTAACATAGAAGCAGTATGCTGTGCTCATCAGGTGCTTACGTTCCAACCCTGAAATGATATTTGATGATGTATAAGAGTTGAGATATTGTTAAATGGTGGTGTAGAGTGGAGGCGCGTGGCCAAGTGGTTAAGATGTTGGACTCGTGATCTGCAGATCGCAAGTTCGAGCCTTAGCCGAGGCAGCGAGTTGTGTCCTTGAGCAAGGCACTTAACTACACATTGCTCCTGCACGTTTATAGCCCAGCAGCAGCAGTTGGTGCAGTATGGACCGGACAGGACAGGACATTTCAGGAGACAAGTAGCATAACTTTACTTGTGCAACAAGCACAAAACTCTGGAGGAACTCAGAGGTCAGGGAGCATCTATGGAAATTAATAAACAGTCGACGTTTTGAGCCGAGACCCTTCTTCAGGATGGGAAAGACACCACAATAAAAAGGTGGAGGGGGAGGAAATAGGACTAGTTAGAAGGTGATAGGTGAAGCCAGGTGGGTGGGAAAGTAAAGGGCTGGAGAATGAATCTGATAGCAGAAGAAAGTGGACCATGGAAGCTAGGTGAATACATGGCCAATGAGTCAGAGGGCAGCAGAGATCACAGAGGGTGAACAGTGAGATAGAGTCTCACTAAACTCCTGTCAAAGAGTTGATTTAAACCTCTTCAGGGTAGGCATCCCTCGAAGAGACTTCACAGTGGAGCAGCAAATCATAAACAGGAGAGTTTCTACAGACGTTTTGGGCCAAGACCCTAAGCAGTCTTTGTCGTACACTTGTTCATCATACGTATGTACTTAACAGTTAAAATTGTTACATACCATTAATATACAATGGTAATTACAGGTAACAAAAGCAGTACAGCAGCACCTGTATCAGCTATTGAACAACAAACAATGACAGGCTTTCAGTCTCCACCTACAATGCAGTTTTTGATTAAAAGGTTGCAAGACACTATTTGTATTTTTTTTAGATTTTATGTAAGGTATTAAAGCATTGTAGGCTTGTTCTAGTATTAAGCTTTCATCAATGGTGATATTGACAAACTCATCAATGAATTCCTCTGCTGCTTCGTGGTCAGCAGACAGTTTAAAAAATTAATGCCATGCCTTCTCTTAAATTTCCGCAACCAGCCTGCTGAATATTCACAGTTACCTTCAATTTTCAGTTTATCATAATAGAACTCTGCTTGTTTCATGATCAGCATACCATTAACCGGCATATGTTCACACTGATGCTGACTAATCTACTCTTTCAATACACAATCAAAATCCTTATTTTTCACTTTTTTCATTAACTTCTGTTCATTGCATACGTGAGGTCGGTTCTCAGAACTGTCTACTGCGCAGAGACCTGAGCATTGCCTGGGAATCTTTCAAACACCTTGTGGAATTTCCATTTGTGACATCATGTCAGCACTCAAAAAATTTTCAGATTTTGGAGGCTTTCGGATTTTCGTACAAGAGATATCAACCTATATTTATTGTTACTATATATTGGTGTTCCCCTGCAAGTTTCATGCAAGCAAGGAATCTCATCGCATCCTAGTAAAATGACAATGAATGAATCTAACATAATATGCAATTGAAATAAATGAAAATTTAACTCTTATTTATAGGTTTTAAAGCAACAATATCTTAACAACATCAGATTTTGGAAAACTCAACAGGAAATGATACTACAAAAAACTTGTATTTTTTCAATCTTTTTTTTAAAAAAAAGGCCAGCATTAAATGTCAATCCCTAACCCTTGAGAATATGGTGGCAAGCTTCCTTCCTGAGCTGTTACAGTCATTGTAAAAGATTCAAAGTATGTATACAGAATACATTTCTGAGATTCGTCCTCCCACAAGCAGCCACGAAACAAAGAAACATCATGGAACCTGTTCAAGAAAACATCAAACACCCAAACCATGAAAAAAGAACAAATTACGCAAATGGCAAAAAGTGAGCGAACAACACATAGAATATCAAACACCAAACTGGTATCCAGTAGTATTCAGGTTAGCTCAGTTTAGCAACGCTAGCTGACTGTAGTTCACAGAGCTATTCTTTGCCAAAGTGCCCCAGTGGACATCGATTGCCCCAAACAAACCACTCAAATACACCAAAAAAAAAGGTAACCAGAATACAGAAACATATGCAACATGAACCTCAAAGTCCCCAAGAATGAGTCCCCAGCCTTCTCGATCAATCCTTGCAACATGGATCCCAAGACTCTGACAGCAGCTAGCGAGAGAGAAAGGTAGACAGCACCAAACACCTGTCCATCCTGCATTCTCATCGACTTGAATTTTGCTTCACTCCTCAATTGGAGAGAAGCAATGGAGTGAATCATGAACTTGCACCCCATCTCTAGACATTCAGGCCATACAGTCTGTTCCTAACCTCACTGAATTCCCTCAGAAATAGCAAAGCACCAGATTGCTCAATCGGCCTCCAAAACACCATCAAAATGCAAATCACAGGTTCCAATCACAACCAGCTTAGTTGTAGAATCATAATTGAAAGAAGCTGTTTTGTGAACTGCCCGCAGGACATTGTTATTTGTCGTGTTGTTTGCTGGCACCATCTTGGAGAAGATCTGTGAAAGACTCATCAACTCTTCTGTTGATTTAAAATTAGCAATATATTTCAAAGTTATTATGCTACACAACCAGCAAGGGAACTTCATGGGGTAGTGTTCACAAATGCCTGCTGCCCTTTTTACTCAGATTTGGGATGTGAGGTCAGAATCAAAGTATATTTTTTAGAAGTCACCTTCAGTAGTTTCTGTGGACTGGTATAATCTGTGAATTATGTTGGCACATTAAAGACTGTAAAACAAAATTACCTGACTTTGGTTGGAAAAAAAAATTATAAAACAAGTTTAAAGCACTCTGGAAGATCTATTAAAATTTAAGTGCATCCTATTTTAATGATTTTCAGTTTCCTTAATGAGTTTACTTCTCAGAGGATGCTGCAAAAATATCTTGAAACTCAAACCAATGCTGTCATCCTAAGAGTCATCAAAGAGTACAGCACAGAACTAGGCCCTTCAACCCCTCTAGTCCATGCCAAACCTTTAAACTGCCTATTCCCATCGAGCTGCACCAGGAGCATACTTCTCCCTACCCCTAGTACCTACCCAAACTGCTCTTAAAAAAATTAAATTGAGCTCACTTACACCACTTATGCTGGCTGCTCATTCCACACTCTCATGATCCTCTGAGTAAGAGAAGTTTCCCCTCATGTTTGCATTATACATTTCACCTTCCACCCTTAATGCCTATGACCTCTAGTTGTAAGTCTCACCTCAATTTTATATACCTCTATCAAATCTCTCCTCAATCTTCTAAGGAATAAAGTCCAAACCTATTCAATGCTTCCTTACAACTTTGGTCGTCCAGACCCAGCAACATCCTTATAAATTTTCTCTGTACTTTCAACCTTATTTATATCTTTCTTGTAGGTAGGTGACCAAAACTGCACACAATATTCCAAATTAGTCCTCACCAACTTCTTATACATCCCATCTCCTGTACTCAATACATTGATTATGAAGGCTAATGTGCCTAAAGCTTTATTTATGACCTGTGATGCCACTTTCAATGAATTATGGACTTGTATTCCCAGATCCCTTTGTTCTAAAGCACTCCTCAGTGTTCTACTGGTCACTGTGTAAGACCTAACCAGGTTGGTCCTACGGAAGTGCAACACCTCGCACTTCTCTGCATTAAATTCTATCTACCATTTTTTTCAGCGCACCCAGTTCCCAGTGCAAGCTCTGATATTTTCCTCATTGTCCACTGTACCCTCAATCTTGATGTCAAGTGCAAATTTGCTGATCCAGTTAACCACATTATCATTCAGATCATTGACATAGATGACAAACAGCACCAATCCCTGTGGCACACCACTAGACACAATGCTCCAATCAGACATACAACCATCTACTATCACTCTCTGGCTTCTTCCACAAAGCCAATGTCAAATCCAATTTACTACCTTAATCTTGAATGCCAAGCAACTGAACCTTCTTGACCAACCTTCCATGCAGGATCTTATCAAATACCTTGCTAAATTTCACGTAGACAACATCCACTGCCTTGCCTTCATCAACTTTCATGCTGACTTGAGAAACTCTCGAAGATTGGTTAGACACTACCTACCACAGACAAAGCCATGCAGACTATCCCTAATGAATCCATGTCTATTTAAATACTCATACTTTTGATCCCTTAGAATACCTTCCAATAACTTTCCCAACACTGATGTCAGGCTTACCACCCTATAATTTCCTGCTTTAATTTTAGAGCCTTTCTTAAACAGCAGAACAACATTAGCTATCCTCCAGTACCTCACCTGTTGCTACCAATGATTTAAATATCTCTGAAAGGGCCTCTGCAATTTCTGCACTTGCCTCCCACAGGGTCTGAGGGGGACACCTTGTGAGGTCCTCGGGATTTATCCATCTTAATTTGCCTGAAGACAATGAACAACTTCTCTGTAACCTGTATAGGGTCCATGAAGTTGATACTGCTTTGCCTTGCTTGTATAGACTTTGTGTCTGTCATCTGAATAAATACAGATGTAAAAAAAGCATTCAAGATCTCCCCCATCACTTTTGGCTCCATGAATGGATTACCATTCTGATCTTCTACAGGACCAATTTTGTCTTTTTGCTCTTAACAGATCTGTAGAAGCCCTTGGGATTCTCCTTCACCTTATCTGTGAGGGCAACCTCATGTCATTTAGCCCTCCTGATTTCTTTCTTAAGTGTTCTCCAGAGAGGGTCTCAAGATGGCTGTGGCTCAAAAGAGGGGAGCCTTGGAGTCATAAGTAGCTAGCCATCTGGACACAAGCTGGGGTCTGATCAGCCCCGGCTGGGTCACCTGGAGGAGGTTGTATGATGTTGAAAGACCCGAAACACCCAATGATTCCAGGAACATCACTGAAGATGTGTCCAGAAGCATCAATAGATGTATGTACACAGATACTCCGCAACCACTTCCTTTTTTCCTTAACCAGGGCTTCAATACCTCGTGTTATTTTTAGCTTTTATTCTGACAGGCAATACAAACTGTGTACTCTCAAATTTTCACTTTTAAAAGCCTCCCACTTACCAAGAACACCTTTGCCAGAAACAGCCTGTCTAAATCCACATTTACCAGATAATCCTTTTTTCAATTTAGAATCCCAACTCGTGGGCCAGACCTCTTTTTTCATAGTTATTTTGAAACTAATCTAGTGTGATCACTTAATGCAAAGTGCTCCACAAACTTCAGTCACCTGTCATCTCATTCCCTAATCACAGAACAAGTATTGTACAATCTCTCTTTGGGACTTCTATGAAATGATTAAGTAAACTTCCCTGAATGTATTTGACAAAGGCGATCCCATCTAGTCCTTTTCAGTATGGGAGTTCCAGTCAATATATGGAATGTTAAAATCACCTACTGTAACAACCTTATGTTTCTTGCAACAGTTTGCAAACTCTCCACAAATATGTTCCTCTAAATCCCTGGGTGGTCTGTAATATAGCCCCATCAACATAGTCATACCTTTCTTATTTCTAATTTCTAATGCCTCACTAGATGAATTCACCAGTCTGTCCTGACTGAGGTCTGCCGTGACATTTTCCCTAACTAGTAAAGCCAACCCTCCTCCTTTAATCCCTGCTGCTCTGTTGCATCTTAAACAACAGAACCCCAGAATACTGAGCTGCTGGTCCTGTCCCTCCTGCAACCAAGTCCCACTAAAGGCTACACTTATATGTGTTGATCCATGCCCTGTACTCATCAGCCTTTCCTATGATACACTTACATTGAAATATATGCAGCTCAGGGCATTAATCACACCATGCACAACCTTTTGGGTCCTGACTGTCTGAGGTCTCTCTGCTATCTGTTATGGCACTCTGGTTCCCATCGCATTGCAATTCTAGCTTAACAACCCCACCCTGCCTGCAGCACTAGCGAACCTTCCTCCCTCCAGTTCAGGCGCAAACCATGTCTCCTGCACAGGTCCCACCTTCCTGGGAGAGAGTTCAATGATCCAAAGATCTGACACCCTCCCTCCTATACCAACTCCTTAGCTACATGTACATGGCACAGGTAGCAATCCTGAGATCACAAACCTGGAGGTCCTGCCCTCTAACTTAGCACCTAACTTCCAGAACTCACTTTGCAGAACCCATGACACTGACACTTGGGCAAGGAATAAAATTATCATGTAGCCCAAAGAAATAACATGTACTTTTACTTTGCTGCAATTGTAAAATATAATGGATTCTGGTTAACTGTGCCATCATTTATTCAGGGTAGCCACGTATTTGGGGCATCTCTTAAAAAACAAAAACTACTCAAGCAAATAGCCAGGACTCACCATTTATTTGGGACACTATGCCACATAATTGAGACAGGAGGTTGTTGCTGAACAGCTTCTAACTAGTGTCAGTTATGTGCACTTGTGTGGCCGTTAGACACTACACCATGAGCAATCAGTTTTTAAATAGCATCAGTTGCGTATGTTTCTGTTCAAAAAACAATGATCTTTAATACTGATAGTAGACAAGAAATAAGCAGCAAAACAATTCAGAACCGTTTTGTTCACTGTGGTTTCAAGCATTAAGGTTTGGAGATGCCAGAAATGGCAGAGAGTGAGAGTGAAACGATTTCACCACTTTAACAACTTTCGAACTACAAAGAATTCAAAAGGATTGACAATTATCTTGAATATTACAATGCAGTGAGCAAAACAGCTCTGAAATGTCTTATTGCTTATTTCTCGACAACTATTGGTGACAAAAATCACTGCTTTTTGAACAGAAACACACACAACTGATGCTATTTAACAGATGAAGATTTGGAGGATAAAATCATTGATAGCATTGTATGAAGGCAGTACATCATATGCACTAGATGTCTGTGCTGATTTTGTTTATTTACAATCAAAAAAATATGACAGCATATGTACACTAGATGAATTCATCCATCAAAAACCATTACAAACTAATACACTGTTTTACAATACTCTAGTATTCTCATTTGTTCTGTATTTCATTTAAATACATAATTTAATACTCAGTTAAATGATAGTTTATCCTTCTGTACTTTTTTTAAACTGTTTCTATGAAATTTTGACTAATTGGGACAGCCACTCAACTGGGCAAAATGTACTGGTCCTGATGTGTCCAAGTTAACCAGAAACCACTGTAATATACCCTAGAATTATTCATTGTACACATGAGGGGTGATTGATAAGTTTGTGGCCTAAGGTAGAAGGAGTCAATTTTAGAAAACCTAGCGCATTTATTTTTCAACATAGTCCCCTCCTACATGTACACACTTAGTCCAGCAGTCGTGGAGAATACGGAACCCCTCCTTTGTAGAAGTGGTCCACAGCAGGGGTGAATGATAAGTTCGTGGCCTAAGGTAGAAGCAGATGAGTTATTAACTTCAAATTTTCTGCATTATCACTCAAAGAGTTCAACTGCATGTGCATGTAACAAGAACACCTTGGACCTCCAGATGGTCTGTAGCAGGGGTGTGGCCTAAGTTTGTGGCCTAAGGTAGAAGGAGATGAGTTATACAGCTCTCATCACGTGTATGTGTAGTTCAACTCTTTGAGTGAAAACGCAGAAAGTTTGAAGTTTCTCCTTATCGCCTTCTACTTCAGGCCACGAACTTATCAATCACCCCTGCTGTGGACCACTTACTGGAGGTCTAAGACGCCGACTTCTACAAAGAAGGGTTCCGTATACTCCATGACCGCTGGACTAAGTGTGTAGATGTAGGCAAAATAAATGTGCTAGGTTTTCTAAAATTGATTCCTTCTACCTCAGGCCACGAACTTATCAATCACCCCTCGTATTAACTGATAAATGTTCTCAAAACTATATGATAGTCATATTTATCAAACCTAAATTAAAACCTGAACTCAAATTTTCTTTCAATAAAGTTGAACTTATGTCATCTTTTAACTGACCTAACATGACTTTTATAGGTTTAATATAACAGTCAAATCTGGAAGCTAATACGAACATTGTGATTGTGCAAATAGATGAGAAATCAATTAATTTCAATTCAAAAAGTGATGATCTTTTCCCAATCACTGCTACAGATGAACCACTACACAAAGATTACTTTTCAGTTATTCCACTGTAAACATAGTACCTGGCCAGAGTATTATTTATTATAGTTTTTCACAAAATATCTTAAAAATTTTTCAGCAAGGAGTTAATTTCACCAATAGCATAAACATGTTTATTTTCCATCTTTTACAACAGAGCCATACAACTTAGTCAGTTGTTTATATCATGTTGCCTTAAACAGCACTAAAATGAAAAAAGTAGTCATTAAAATACATTTCCAAACCTTGAGATTTGGATGTCAAATCACCCCCAGAAAACGTTTAACAATACAGGACATGACTGCTTTGCCAGTGAGTGAATTATGTCAGTGGTGTTGGATAAGAGCAAGATCCCATGCTGCTTCACAGGTTTCCTACCAGGTTCAACCTATAAAGCATAAAACCTCTCCTCTCCCCACCAAAGTCAGGTCTGTCCTTCCTCACTTGCAAGTTCTAACCAGTTTCCTCAAATATGCACTGAGCTTCATTTTCCAAAGGCTTCCTCCAGAATCCCCCTCCCCCCAGGTTTCCTTTCTCCTGAGTCCACTGCTTCCAGCCCCACCAGTTAAGCACCCCACCCATACACATACCACCACCACCTCCACCCAGCCTCCAAATCTGAGTCCACCAGCCCGATCCCCACGATTCAAATATTCTCTGCAGTCCCTTGAATTGAATTTGGTATTTGCCCCAGGTTTACCCCAGGATTTCTCTCCCCAGCTCCACCCCCATTTAAACATCCTCTCATTGCCACTGTCCACCCGTTATAGTCACTGCATGGGATTTGCACCAGATTTACTCTAGCCTCCAAGGTTCTCCCAGGTCCCAAGCTGTCTTTTCCCCCTGTCCCCTGCACTGAGCTCGTCTCAGATTTTCCCTAGTTTTTCTCTTCCTCAGGGTCCTACACACCCCTCTCCTATTTAAAAATCCCCTCCAGCTCCTCTCCATCAGTCCCCAGTCACCTCCACTGAGTTTATCCCAAGTTTTCCCTCCAAGGTTTCTCTTCTCCGGCCCTCCCCCATTAAATAACCCTTCCAGCTCCTCCCCCCCCCACCACCACTTTTTAATACAGGTCCCCCACCCCACACCACTGCACTCTGATCCTGTCCCCCAGCCCTCGAACTCTCCCTGCCCGCAGTCACCTTGGTCAGCTGCGCGATCTTCTTGCTCATCTTGATGTGCAGCTCCTGGGTGTACTCGGGGGCCGAGCCCACCTTGCCAGCTGCCGGCCCACCGCTGCAGTGCTGCTGCTGCCAGCCCACGCCGGTCGCCATCTTCCGGAGCCAGTCGACCAGGAGAAGGAGATGAATTGGGGGGGGATGCCGGGGGCTATGTGCCTGGAGCCGGAGCTGAGGGGATGAGAGCCGCCCACCCACCTCCCTCGGGCAGCCGCTCTAGCCAGGCAGCGAGAGGCCGGCGAACCCGCGCGGCCGCGGACTAGGAGCCGGCACTCCAGCTAACCGCCTAGATTCGCGGCTTGCCATGGCTACCGGCGGCCGCGGCTCAGCATCGTTGCCACGCCGAGCCGCAGAGGCGCGTCTCCCGCTGCCGGATCGCTGCTTATTTATCCCTGCAATGTTGTTGTTGTTGCTGCCGCCTCCGCCGCACGCTCGCGCCGTTACCATGGAGCGCAGCGACAGTTGACATATTACACATTTCCGGTTCCAACGCCTCCGCCAGGACTTTCGCGCGCCTTCGGACAGGATGGTGCACGTGGAAGGAGAGTCGCCGACGCCGCGCTCAGCTGGAGGTGGCACTTGCTGCTGGGGATGGAGGAGGCGGTCGAGGGGGTAGGTGACGAGCGCAGCGGAGTGGAGGGAGCGGTCGAGGGGGAGGAGCTGTGCGCTGCGGAATGGGGGGGGTGAAGGTGGAGGAGCCGCGCGCAGCGGACGGGGGGAGGCGCGCGAAGGTGGAGGTGCCGCGCGCAGCGGAGTGGGAGGGGCACGCGCAGGTGGGGGTGGGGCAGGGGCGGCGCTAAGGTGGTGCTAGCTGGGGCTATAGCCCCAGCAGAAATTGTAATAGCACCACCAAGAAATTAACTGCAGCTGCTTTGCTTTCTCTGTATAGTTTTGAATACAGCTTGTTTCTCTGAAACAGCGCCCCCGATTACCATAGCACCTACGCAGCAATAAAGTTATGAACTGTCAGCTCCACTCTACACTTCTGCTTATTCATTCATTGTCAATGTCTTGCCGTTGCTGTCCTCAGATCATTTAAGCTGATCTAAAATCACTTAAGGTGGTGATGTCTGTGGTAAACCATGTATATATGTTGTAACTCGGTTACCTGTCTGGACACACCCCTCTGCTGACTGCCCCTGTGGCTCCTCCCACAGTGTCCTGTATAAAGGTGTTCGCCTTGCCCCTCCCCCCAGTCCGGGGGCAGACACTCACTGTGGAGGTCGTATTGTACAGCGAATAAAAGCCTTTCTGTATTTTACTAAACCTCAGTCTTTTGGAGTAATTGAAGGTGCTTCAATTTTATTCGCTGTACGTTTTAAAACATGGAACAGTCCCTGAGACCAGAAAAATTAGACCTCAATCCGCAAACACCTGAAGCTGGAAACGCTTTCGAACCCTGGTTGGTCTGCTTCAAAGCGTATCTAGAGGAGATTAAAGCGACCGACCCCGTAGCGAAGCGCAGAGTTCTACTCTCCAGGGTCAGTCCACGGGTTTACTCGCTGATCAGAGACCAGCCGAACTACGACAGCGCAATGAACGCACTCAAAAGACAATACCTGCGGCCGATAAACTGTGTCTATTCTCGGCACCATTTAGCGACACGGCAACAACACCCCGGGGAATCGAGTGCTGAGTTCGTCCAGGCCCTACGGACGCTCGTGCGAGCCTGCAATTGCCAGGAGCTGATGGCGGCGCAGCATGCAGAACTCCTAGTGAGAGACGCCTTCGTCACGGGGACCAGGTCAGTGTACGTGCGCCAGCGGCTGCTGGAAAAAGCCGATCTTACCCTAAGTTCGGCGATGGAGCTGGCTGATACGTTGGAGGCCGCTCTGCATAACTCTGAGGCTCTCTAGGCACGTGATCCCTCGATGGCCTCGTGGGCGCCGCAGACCCCACAACCTGCCGGCGAATCGACCTCGGCTGCCGCCAGTCGTGAGTCCACGAAGTGCTACTTCTGTGGACTGGAGAAGCACCCCCGGAAACGCTGCCCGGCCCGACAAGCTACCTGCTCCAGCTGCGGAAAGAAGGGCCACTTCGCCAAGGTCTGTAAGTCAAAACTGCGAGCGGGATCGAGCAGCGTCGTGTGCGAGACGTGGGGGTTGCCATCTTGCCTGCCGCCATCTTCCCTGCACGCCGCCACCACGTGCGAGACATGGGGGCAGCCATCTTGGTTGGCGCCACCTCCCAGTGCCTACGACCAACGGGTGCTCACGGGGCAACCCACCACGCCGGACCAAGACAGCGACCCCACCCTGGCTTCCGTGACCCTCGACCAAAGCGCTCCCCACCAGCTAGCAAGGTCAATGATGGACATCCTGGTGGAGGGGCACAGGACAAGCTGCCTGTTTGACACAGGCAGCACGGAGAGTTTTATCCACCCAGCCACGGTGCAGCATTGTGGACTCATGATACGGCCGGTAAGTCGGAGGGTCACCATGGCCTCCAGGTCGCATACAACAGACATCTGGGGGGGGGTTGTGTAGCGACACTAGTGGTGCAGGGCACAGAATATCGGGACTTTAAGTTACTGGTCTTGCCCCTGTGCTGTTGGGGTTGGACTTCCAGAGCCACCTGAAAAGCGTGACAATGAAGTATGATGGGCCCGTCCCGCCAATTACTGTCATAAATCCCCTGTTTTGTAGAGATATGTCACGTACCCCGCTACTGACCACACACACACACACTGACCCGCACATCCCACCCCAGCATCATGCCAACTGCCACACTACCGACACCACTTGCGGCCTCTCCACCCTCAGGATCCCTCCCCCACCGCTGTTCACCAACCTGACCCCCGACTGTAAACCCGTGGCAACTAAAAGCAGGAGGTACAGCACGGGGGACAGAGCTTTCATTAAGCCGGAGGTGCAGCGGCAGCTCAGGGAGGGGGTCATTGAGGCAAGCACAAGTCCTTGGAGGGCGCAGGTGGTGATTGTTCGGAACGGGGAGAAGAACTGGATGGTCGTGGACTATAGCCAGACCATCAATAGGTTCACGCTGCTCGACGCGTACCCTCTACCCCGCATCGCGAATATGGTCAATCAGATAGCACAGTACAAGGTGTACTCGACCATAGACCTAAAATCCGCTTACCATCAGCTCCCCATCCGCTGGGAGGACTGCCCTTACACTGCCTTCGAGGCAGACGGCAGGCTTTATCAATTCCTGCGCATCCCCTTTGGTGTCACGAATGGTGTATCTGTCTTCCAGAGGGCAATGGACCGGATGGTGGACCAGTGGCAACTGAAGGCCACGTTCCCATATCTGGATAACATCACCATCTGCGGTCATGACCAGCAGGATCACGACAACAACCTCCAAAAATCTCTCCAAGCGGCCAAATCTTTCAACCTCACCTATAGCAAGGACAAGTGTGTATTTGGGACCACCCGACTTGCTATCCTTGGGTGTGTCGTGGAGAATGGAGTCATTGGCCCTGACCCTGACCGTATGCGCCCCTTGTTGGAACTCCCTCTTCCCAATACCCTCAGAGCCCTCAAAAGGTGCCTGGGCTTCTTTTCATATTACGCCCAATGGGTCTCTAACTATGCAGACAAGGCCCGCCCCTGGTCAAGTCCACCACATTCCCCCTCTCTGCCGAGGCCCACGCGGCCTTCAACCGCATAAAAGGGGACATTGCCAAAGCAGCAATGCATGCGGTGGATGAGGCCATTCCCTTCCAAGTAGAGAGTGACACCTCCAACTTTGCGCTGGCTGCTACCCTCAACCAGGCAGGAAGACCAGTGGCGTTCTTCTCCCGTACCCCTCAAGGCCCTGAAATTCGGCACTCTGCGGTAGAGAAAGAGGCCCAGGCCATAGTGGAAGCTATAAGGCACTGGAGGCACTATCTTGCCGGCAAAAGGTTCACCCTGCTAACTGACCAGCGCTCAGTCGTGTTCATGTTTAATAATCAGCAGCGGAGCAAAATCGAAAATGATAAAATTCTGAGGTGGAGAATCAAACTCTCCACCTACAACTATGACATCATGTACAGGCCTGGGAATCTCAACGAGCCCTCCGATGCCCTATCCCGGAGAACATGCGCCAGCGCGCAGATCGACCGGCTATACACCCTACATGTAGATCTTTGCCACCCGGGAGTCACCCGGCTTTTCCACTTCGTGAAAGCCCGGAACCTGCCTTACTCCCTTGAGGAGATCAGGATGATGACCAGGGACTGCCAAGTCTGCACAGAGTGCAAACCGCACTTCTACCGACCCGAAACGGCACCACTCATCAAGGCCACCCGCCCCTTTGAGCGACTGAGTGTTGACTTTAAGGGCCCCCTTCCCTCCATCGACCGCAATGTGTACTTTCTTAACGTAATTGACGAGTACTCGCGGTTCCCCTTCGCCATCCTCTGCCCTGACACCACTACCACGTCAGTTATAAAACCCTGCGCAAGCTCTTCACTCTGTTCGGATACCCATGCTATATCCACAGTGACAGAGGGTCCTCGTTTATGAGTGACGAGCTGCGCCAATATCTACTGGCTAGGGGAATTGCAACCAGTAGGACCACGAGCTATAATCCCTGGGGGAATGGACAGGTAGAGAAGGAGAATGGCACAGTGTGGAAAGCCACACTCTTAGCCCTCAGGTCAAAGGGACTGCCAGTCTCCCGCTGGCAGGAGGTCCTTCCCGAGGCACTCTGCTCCATCCGCTCCCTGTTATGCACAGCCACCAATGCCACCCCTCATGAGCGGCTCTTTTCTTTTCCCAGAAAATCGACCACTGGAACCACCCTACCATCTTGGCTGACGTCCCCGGGGCCAGTGCTGCTTCGGAAACATGCGAGGAGCAATAAATACTCCCCGATAGTCGAGAGGGTTCACTTACTTCATGCGAACCCCCAGTATGCCTACGTGGTTTTACCTGATGGGCGGGAGGACATCCGCAACCTGGCGCCCGCAGGAGCTCCGGGCCCCTACCCTGAACACTCCGTGGTGACTATTGACCCCGTACCCACCAATGTATGTACCTATGAGACACCGTGCACCCCAAACCCTATACAGACACCACACGACACTCCCATACCGGGCGTGACGCACACGCACGAGGGATTACCGACGCCTAACGTGCTGGCACCTGAAGTCAGGCCGGAGCCAGCACAACCGCCATCGCCGGTGCAACGTAGATCACAGCGACGGACTCGACCGCCTGATAGACTTAACCTGTAAATATAATTCTTGTAAATATTGCCAGTCACTTCACCCCGCGGGACTCTTTTTAACAAAAGGAGGGGTGAATGTGGTAAACCATGTATATATGTTGTAATTCAGTTACCTGTCTGGACACGCCCCTCTGCTGACTGCCCCTGTGACTCCTCCCACAGTGTCCTGTATAAAGGTGTTCGCCTTGCCCCTCCCCCCAGTCCGGGGGCAGACACTCACTGTGGAGGTCGTATTGTACAGCGAATAAAAGCCTTTCAGTATTTTACCAAACCTCAGTCTTTTGGAGTAATTGAAGGTGCTTCAGTGTCACTCACTCTCACTCATGAGAGAGATTGATAGTGTACATCCAGGTGCAGATCTGTGGTCTCGTGAGACTAATGGATACCACACACACACACTGTGCTTTTACAAGCGAGCGTGGGCCTGGTACGTGCATTATTTTGGCCGGCGTGAAAAATGGCTCGATTTTTAGTCAGAAAACAACCTCATCCAGAGGAATCGGTGTCTCAGCCTGAGCCTGTCTTAATTGAAAGTGACATGCAGAAAGTAAGTGGGGATGAGGACGACAGCAGTTCATCGAAGGAGTGTGAGGGCGAAATAGAGGAACAAGAAATGGAGCAGGATTCGGAAGAGAACGTGGATGAAGCTGCTCTTAGTGCTAGTGGGAATACTGTTAGCGATGTTACCCAGCAGCCTGAGGAAGGACCCCGTCAGCCAGCATTGAAAAAGTACCCTTCGCAACAGTTTGGCAATCAGCAAAGGAGTATTCGTGGCTGGTGTGACCTGTACTCCTGGCTGGAATATTCAATCACAAAAGATACTACATTCGGCTTCGCATGCAGGCATTTCCTGTGTGGAGGACATGGGTTCCATTCTGAGTCTACCTTAACTATCACCGGTTACCACAACTGGCGGAAAGCTACAACAGCTTTCAAAACCCAGCATGTAAGTGCAGCTCATAAGTTTGCTATGGAGGCATGGGTCGAATTCAGATAGAGAAAACAAGACGGTTCAAGATTGGGAAATATGCTTGATAAAGGACATGCAAAGATTGTCCAAGAAAATCGTGAGTATATGAGAGCAGTGGTTGAGTCTCTATACTGCGTGCCAAGGCATTGCCCAGTGAGGACACTGGGAGAATGATGGATCTGGTAATAGGGGAAACTTTGTTGAGTTGCTCAGTGTAATTGGGAAGTTTGATAAAACTGTAGCTAAAAAAATAGAGGACAATCCTGGAAATGCAAAAAACACCCATCACGATATCCAAAATGAAATTATGGTTATTTTGGCAGATATGGTCAGATGTCAAATAAATGCAGAAATCAAGGAGGCTGGATATTTTGCCATCATGGTGGATGAAATAAAGACTTGAGTAAAAAGGAGCAAGTATCACTGGTGGTGCGGTATTTGAATAACGAAACAGTGCTTGAAGAATTCTTGCACTTCACTCCAGCAGAAGGGTTGGTCGCAGAGTCGCTTCTTAAAAGCATTGAACAGACACTCACCCAGTGTGTTATTGACAAGAACGTTTGTATAGGTCAGTGTTATGACCTATGGGAGGAGGGAGGGGGCAGTCGAGGGGGTAGGTAACGTGCACAGTGGATGTTTTGAGCAATGTACCACAAGCGGGTGAGTTTTTTGAAACTCTGCAGCTGCTTTACAACTTCTTTTCAAACTCTGTTGCCCACGATCTTTTCATGAAGAAACAGAGAGACAGAGAGGACTGGAATTAACTGCACAGCCCGTGGAGTTGAAGAAATTGTCAGATACACACTGGGCATGGCAGTATACAGTTTTGTGGGCTATAAGGAAATCACTCCCTGCCATTCTAGCAACACTACAGGATATTATGGGTCAACCAAATGCACGGAGGAAAACGGAGGCCAGAGCTGCAAATGGACTGATTGGCGAGCAGTTTGCTTTACTTCTCACTCTGTTTGAGGATTTATTCCGAGTCACGATGTTCATGTCAGACCAGCTACAATCTCCCAGTTTGGAGCTTTCATCCGCTGTGGACTTGGCTCAGTCTGTTATCGATGCGCTCTCAGCAAAACGGGGAGAGGAATCATGGAGTGAAATTCAGACAAGAGCTAGGGACCTGTGCGTAAAGGCCGGTATACAGAACAGAACACATGAAAGGAGACAGGCCCAGCCACCCCACCGCCTACGTGACTTTGTTGTTGAGGCCCAAACTGAATGCACACTTGTCACATCCTCTGATGACCTTCGCAACCACTGTTTCTATCCGGTTATAGACAGACTTCTGACGGAAATGAAAAGACTGTTCTCGATTGAGACTGGGGGTGTTCTGACTGGAATCTCAGCATTGAGTCCCAAACACAAGTACTTCCTAGACAAGAATTGTCTTTAGCCAGTGGCCCGATACTATGGGGTGACTGAAGTGAACCTGACTGCAGAGCTACATCAGGTTTGGCGTCTGCTGGAAACAAAACAAAAGCAAGGACAGACAGTGAATGGCACAGTGGAATTTCTAGCTCTAATGAGACCCTACCGCGATGCATTTATAGATTTATACAAACTAATCTGCTTATCACTGACTCTGCCTGTTACACCTGCCTCATGCGAACGGAGTTTCTCTTGCCTCAGACGCGTCAAGACTACTTAAGGAATAGCAGCGGCGATGCTGGGAACAGCAACTTGGCTCTGTTGGCCATAAATAGCCGGAGGGCCAAAGCACTTGGCATGCAGAAAATCATTGATGCTTTCACCACCAATCACAACAACAGATGGATTTTGCTTCTCTGAAAACATTAATGGTGAGTGTAGTTGATTTTTTAAAAATTTGGGCCAAGACTAATGCTGATTATTATTATTATTTTGTGGTGGATACCCCATGGTCCTTATGTTTCCTGCAGGTCCTAACGTATTACATTTACTGCTAAGCCTACTTGTTTTGCTTAGACTTCCAAGCGGTGATTCTGTTGATTTTTGTTTTAAATTCAAATAGCCGAATTAATTGAGGTATTGCATGGCAATTTGTCCAACTCCTGGTAAAGCCTTGCATCTGTTGTTTGCCTTATTTGACTTTAATAACGGTGTATTTTTTGGCATTGCTGTCTATGTAATGCGAATAGCAGTGGACATTGTGGGTTAGTGCTGTGTTTTTCGGTTGAAAAGCACGCATTTGACACTGATTGCGGGATTGGTGCGTGATTCACGTTGTCCGCTGTTGCTCGGATGCTCTGTGTTTTTTTGTTTATGCTCCGTGTAGCCCAGGTTGTCTCCGATGCTGTTAACACTGTAACAGTTCACTTCTATATTAGATCTATCAATTGCTTTTGCTTGTGAATTAACAGAGGCATTTACAGTAGGCACATAATGCTTGAAACTGACTTGTTAACGCCACACTTCTGGCCTTGCAAATACATATTACCATACAGTGCATCCCTCAGCACCATCACTGAATCATTCAGCCCCTCCGTAGCACCAGCAAGAAAAAATCTCTGGCGCCACCACTGGAGTGGGAGGGGCGACCGAGGGGGTAGGTGACGTGTGCAGCGGGGAGGAGGGAGGGGGCAGTCGAGGGGGTAGGTAACGTGCACAGTGGATGTACGGGGCGACGGAGGAGGTGGCACGCTTGCTTGGGGTGGGGTGGACGAAGGAGTATGTGGCATGCTCTGCTAGAGGGCGAAAGTACACCAAGATGGGTAGGATCACCTGCAGCTGATGAGGAAGGGAGATGCCATCTCCGACGGGATCCCACTGCCAAGCACATTTTCCCTCTATTCCCCCCCCCACTTTCTGCTTTCCGCAGGGATCGCACCCTATGCGTCTCCCTTGTCCATTCGTCCCTCCCCACTGATTTCCCTCCTGCCGTTTACCCTTACAAGGAGAACAAATGCTGCGCCTGCCCAACACCTCCTCCCTTACTACCATTTACGGCCCTAAACAGCCCTTCCAGGGAAGGTGACACTACACGTGTGAGTCCCTTAGGGTCATATACTGTGTCCAGTGCTCATACCCAGCATAGACTGGGTAACCGCTTCGCCGAGCACCTATGCTCTGTCCGCCAGAACAAGTGGGAATTCCAGTGGCTACCCATTTTAATTCTACTTCCCATTCCCATTCCGATATGTCCATCCATGGCCGCCTCCACTGCCCTGATGAGGCTACACTCGGGTTGGGGGAACAACACCTTATCTGAGGTCCCCTAATCTGAGGAAAGACATCTTTGCCATAGAGGGAGTACAAAGAAGGTTCACCAGATTGATTCCTGGGATGGCAGGACTTTCATATGAAGAAAGACTGGATGAACTGGGCTTGTACTCGTTGGAATTTAGAAGATTGAGGAGGGATCTGATTGAAACGTATAAGATCCTAAAGGGATTGGACAGGCTAGATGCAGGAAGATTGTTCCCGATGTTGGGGAAGTCCAGAACAAGGGGTCACAGTTTGAGGATAGAGGGGAAGCCTTTTAGGACCGAGATTAGGAAAAACTTCTTCACACAGAGAGTGGTGAATCTGTGGAATTCTCTGCCACAGGAAACTGTTGAGGCCAGTTCATTGGCTATGTTTAAGAGGGAGTTAGATATGGCCCTTGTGGCTACGGGGGTCAAGGGGTATGGAGGGAAGGCTGGGGCGGGGTTCTGAGTTGGATGATCAGCCATGATCATAATAAATGGCGGTGCAGGCTCGAATGGCCGAATGGCCTACTCCTGCACCTATTTTCTATGTTTCTATGTAATCTATTTGTGTAGCCTTCGACCTGACAACATGAACATCGATTTCTCGAACTTCCGGTAATGCCTCCCTTTTCCCTCTCTCATCTTGCCTGCCCGTCGCCTCCCTCTAGTGCTCCTCCCCACTTTTCTTTCTTCCATGGCCTTCTGTTTCTTTCACCAATCAACTTCCCATCTCTTTACTTTGTCCTTCCCCCTTCAGGTTTCACCTTTCACCTTGCGTTTCTCTCTCCCCTCCCCCCACCTTTTAAATCTACTCCTCAGCTTTTTTTCTCCAGTCCTGTACGTCCACTCTTTACTCTTTTCCATAGACGCTGCCTGGCCTGCTGAGTTCCTCCAGCATTTTGTATGCATTGCTCGGATTTCCAGCATCTGCAGATTTTCTCTTGTTTGTGATTTTCTTCTATATAATGTTTTATTAAAGTGTTGCGGAGTTTTCAAGCAGTGTTTTAAAAAAAAATTGTCCTGGTCAGGGCAATGCTCCTGCACAGCTGTGTAAAAATAGAGGGAACCTGGTCAGCTGAGGTAGTGATAGCTTGCGTTTCTGAAGGTTCAATGTACACATTATTGTTTCATGCACAAGATTACTAACATATTATATAAAATTTCCTTCAGTGTAAATGTATACGCTGTATATATGATGTTAATGGATTTCATGTTCAGTCTTGGGTTCCGTCCCCAAGGCATCTCATTATACAAAAATCTGAATACTTCCAGCCCCAAGCATTTCAGATAAGGGGTGCTCAACCTGTATAGTGGAAAGTTTACAGCAGTGTTACAGGCGCGCACAGTGGCATGCAAAAGTTTGGGCACCCCCGGTCAAAAGTTCTGTTACTGTGAATAACTAAGCAAGTAAAAGATGAACTGATTTCCAAAAGGCATAAAGCTAATGATGACATATTTCAAAATAAGAAAAAAGGAAAAGGGCCCGAAGCAAAAGTTTGGGCACCCTACATGGCAGTACTTAGTAATACCCCCTTTGGCAAGTATCACAGTTTGTAAACGCTTTTTGTAGCCAGCTAAGAGTCTTTCAATTCTTGTTTGGGGGATTTTCACCCATTCTTCCTTGCAAAAGGCTTCTAGTTCTGTGAGATTCTTGGGTGTCTTGCATGCACTGCTCTTTTGAGGTCTATCCTAGATAAGAGTGGATGTTTCCTATAGTGAGGGAGTCTAGGACCAGGGGGCATGTCTATTTAGAACAAATGAGGATTTGTTTAGTTACAGGGTAATGAATCTCTAGAATTCATTACCATAGCTACCTTTGAAGGCTAAGTCACTGGGTATATTTTAACTGGTAGTTGATAGGTTCTTGATTAGTCAAAGCTTACTGGGAGAAGGCAGAAGAGTGGGGTTGCGAGGATTAATAAATCAGGCATGATGGAATGACAGAGCAGACTTGATAGGCCAGTTGGCCTGATTCTGCTCCTATGTCTTATGGTAACAGCTTTCCTCCAGGGCCAAGGTGCAAAACACAATACCAACAGTCGCACAGAGCACATATAGTTACGATAGCAGAGCAACATACTGTCACAAAAAACATATAGCCCAAGTCCCTGAGTGGTTTGGCCAGAGGATTGATGCTGCATTGGATGTTGTCCTGGAGCCACGTTTCTGTGAGAACAAGCTCGTAGCAGTTCCTCATCTCGTGCTAGTGCAGCTGCAGACAAACACAATCCAGCTTGCCTTCCAGGGAGCAGAGCACTGGAGGGCAGTACCCAATCAGAGATGCCAGACCCCAAACCATCATGGACTCCAGTGTGCATATTGTACCTCTGCTCTCTCCCACGCCGCCTTTTGTGCATCTCCCCTGGGCGGCTACAACAGGCCATACTTCAGCAGGGGGGCCTAGCCTGTGCAAAACTGAAGCCATACAACTCCCCCACCGTCAGTCTCGCCAATGAACCAGACTGACAGTACGTATACTACATTGCCAATGTCCAGCAGGGTCTTGGGATCACAAGAAAAATCACATCACGTTTAATTATCATTCAATCATACATGGATACAGCCAAATGAAACAGGTTTCCTCTGGGGCCAAGGTGCAAAACATGCACAGCACATTCAAAGTAGTGAGGAAAAAAATCATAGTCAAGGGGAAAAAGAATTAAATATAGTCAAGACAATCATTTGCACTGTTTGTTGGAACGTGTAGCACCTCCGATGCCACCTTCCCTGGCTGCTAGAAGACTATTAAATGGCTTCCTAGAACAATAGGATGCACCTCATAATCTACTTTTGTTGAGATCTTGTACCTTATTGCCTACCTGCACTGCACTTTCTCTGTAACTATTACAATTTATAAGACCATAAATTAAAGAAGCAAAATTAGGCTATTTGGCCGATCAAGTCTTTTCCGCTATTTCATCATGGCTGATCCAATTTTCCTCTCGGCCCCCAATCTCCTGCCTTCTCCTCATATCCCTTCATACCCTGGCCAATCAAGAACCTATCAACCTCAGCCCTGAATATACATAAAGAGTTGGCCTCCACAGCTGCCTCTGGCATAAAAAAAATCCATAGATTCACCACTCTCTGGCTGAAGAAAATCATCATTTCCGTTCTAAAAGGTTGCCCCTCTATTCTGAGGCTGTGTCCTCTGGTTTTAGACTCTCCAATGATAGGAACCATCCTCTCCACATTCAAAAGGAGTATTTAAGCCCCTAGATAGCTAGAAGAAAAATCTATGCTGCATTTTGTTGTTGTTTTTGCTGTACTACCTCAATGCACTGTGCATTGTAAGAACAGTATGCAAGGCAACCTTTTCACTGTGTCTTGGTACTTGTGACAATAAGAAGTCAATTCCAATTCCAAAATAGTATTGGGAATTCTAGTCACAGTCGGCTGGAAGGTTTGTCACCTTTGGAGATGTTCTGTGAAGTGGCCTTCCAACCTATTTGTTTTGCCACTGTAGAGGAGATCACCTGGTGGGTGATGCAGTAGCGTAGTGATTAGCTTTATAGTACAGGCTCCAGTTTCATCACACAGTCCAAAGAATTTCCAGTTGGAAGGTTAATTGGTCTTTGTTAAGTGTCCCATGATTAACCTAGGATTAAATCGGGGATTGTGGAGTGGTGTGACTTGAAGGGCCAGAAGGGCCATTCTGCACTGTATCTCTATATATAAAAAATAATGTATTTAAAATATATATAAAAGTCTCACCTGCAAGAAGTATTTAAGACCCTCAATAGCTGGAAGAGAGGAGTAAAACTTAAGTGTTACACCTCCTGTGATTGCACAGAAGATATTGTTTTGAAATTGGGAAGAAGCAGGAGGTTATGGAAGGAATCAAGCCTTTGGAATGCTGAAAGGTGAGTGGACATGGTGTCAACACATTGGAGGTGTCAAAAATTACAGAAAATAATCCATTGAATATTGAGACTAGCATGATGGAATGCATAAACTACTTGATTCTGGGTGAAGAAAATGGATGAGCATTAGTGTATAAAATGGAAGCTGTAGTTGAACACCAAGAGAAGACATAAAATGTACTTTGTGGAAGGTAACATCGTTAGAACAGATGCTACAGAAATGGAGAAACTGGGCAGAAGAAAGATAAGAAATGAAAGACGTACAATCATGAGAGCTGTGGAAATGTTTAGATCTGTAGTCCCTATGAAAAATGCAAATAGAGAAATTGAGAATGGGAAGTAAACAGTCTTGATAGGTTCTTGATGGGCCATGGGACGTTAATTAAACTTCCATGGGAAGTTGTGTATGAGAGCAGGAAGCTGCATGAATATACTTGGAAAAGATGTGAAGGAAGGAACCTGAGCAAAACACGAACACAGAATGATCTATGTCCCTCACAAGTGACAGGCATTAACTTGGATGCATATAGTTCACAATCAGTTGCACCCATCCATTTTGAGGGAATAGGTGGAGTTGTTCAGTGCAAGAAAATGTTTATCCATGTATATGTAGAGGCGGTGGTAATGGGCCTCTTTTCATGAAGGAGGGAAAGACGCTCTGATTGCTGGAATGGAAATGAAAAGAATTTGGGCATCCATAGTGAAACTACCAGAAGAGAGGAAACTGAAAAATGTTGAAGGCATAGACAGAATATGTCTATGAATGTAGGATGGCAGATACTGGAAGATGAGAGAAGAGTTTATTTAGAACTGCTGTGATCACCTTGTAGCACTTACGTCTATGGTGATTAAATGCTCTGGCTAGAATTAACTGCCTCAGTAAGAACTGGATCCACTGCAATTTGCCTGTCACCACAATAGGACCATGCCAGATACAATCTCAATGGCTCTTCACAGGGCCTTAGATCACATAGACAATATAAGCAACTACACTATGTCAGGATGCTGTTCGTTGACAATAGTTCAGCGTTTAACACTATCAGTCCCACAGTTTTGATTGATAAGCTACAGAATCTGGGCCTTTGTACCTCCCTCTGCAAGTGGATCTTTGACTTCCTAAGCTGAAAACCACAACTGGTGCAAATTGGTAATATCTCCATCTCGCTGATGATCAACACTGGAGCAGCTCAGGGGTATGCGCTTAGTCCACTGCTGTGCCTCCTCTATACCCATCACTGTGTGGCTAGAATGCCATCTATAAATTGGCTGATGGCACAGCCGTGTTGGTAGATTCTTGGATGGAGATGAGAGAGTGTACAGGAGTGGTACACTACTAGTTAGTTGAGTGCTGTCAGAGCAACATCCTTGCACTCAATATATTATGATTAACACATGCATACAAATCATGATTGACACTTAATAGCAAATTCATTAAGTCCCACTAGAATCCATTGAGCAAGCAAACAGATATAAAATGAGATTGGATTCAGTACTTGCCATGGGTACTCTATGGTTATTATTCCAGTATTTTCTGGGCATCATTTCATAGAATCACTTGTTTCAGCATGCAAGAAGGCTACTTAGCCCATCGAGTCCAGGTTGACTCTCTTTAAAATCCTGGTTATTATATTTGCCATGGCGCTGTAATTCCTTTCCTTTTGAATACTCATTCAATCCCCTGTTCTCTGCTACCACAAAATTGCCTCCGTTATTACCCCGGCAGTATTTGATCATTCATAGGAAGGGAGCCTTTATTGTTCATTGTAATTAACACAGGAAATTACGAGCTGCTCTCTTGAACTGCAACAGTCCATGCAATGAAGGCGCATTCCAAGTCCAATTGCGAGGGGAATTTCAGAATTTACACTAAGAACAGGGACACATTTCCAGGCAGGATGGTGCCAGACTCTTTGGAAACATCTTTGGTGATGACATTTTAATGCTCTTATTGCCTAATTCTTCTTGCTGGAAGAGGAGAAGAATTTCACTGAATGAAATAAGATATGATTACAGCACAAAATGTGGCCATTTGGTCCCTTAAAATTAAAATCAGACTTATTATCACCGGCATAAAAATAAGTGTGGTAGGGTTCATGTGCCGCTGGAAAGATTGACTCTGCATGCACTCAAGATATGTTGAAGTGTTCCCTTCTCGCCACAAGCAGCACACCTGTCTATCTTATCTTCATACCAGGTGCTGAGGTTGGCAAGTGTTGGGAGCAGCCCATCCACTTCAAGATTCAGCGTACTGTTTGTTCAATGATGCTCTTCTACACACCACTCTTGTAACGCGTGTTCATCTGAGTTACTGTCACCTTTCTGACAGCTTGAACCAGTCTGACCAATATCCTGTCTCATTAGCGAAGCATTTTCACCCACAAAACTGCTGCTCACTGGATGCATCTTTCTCTGCCAACTCTAGAGCAGGGTTTCTGTACCTGGGTTCCGCGAGAGGTCACTCAGAGTTCTGTGAGAGATGGTGGTTAAAAAAAAACATTGTTTTTTGAATTTGGCGCGATGCCCAATGCTAGCGCCCGTCATGGTGGCCAGTGACCGAGCAGTCCTGTTAGCAATCTCATGAGAGGTCTCTCAGCCTAGTATGGCAGTGGCAGTAGGACCGTGTTTATTTGGTTGAGTCCATTCTCAGTTTTTGACACAAGGTAGGGGCGGTTGTTGATAATTGATGAGCACTGTATTGCACAGAGGGGAGGATGGTAGGCTGATGAGTAGCATGAAATACATTTTCCAAGCATTGAATGGACGCCCATTTTTATATTAAACCCTGTGTTTTACAGACATGTCAGATGGTCCAGTGTGGCAATTTTTGAATTGCAATCTCCTGGTCATTTCACTGGACTAGTGCAACAACAGATACAAAATGGCCCATCTTTACAATGAAAGCTACTTATCAATGGGTTTTACATGGACTGGTGACCCAGGTTGTCCTATTCCATTGTGCCTTGTCTATAGCAGACAACTTACAAATGCAGCAATGGCTCCTGCGAAATTGAAAAGACACCTAACTACAAATCACCGCCATATGACACATAGAAGTGCTGATTATTTTAAACGGCTATTCGAATCTCAAACCACACAGAGTAAAGCTTTTGTTAATAAAGTCACAGTCATTACAAGAATTTAGGAAGCAAGTTATTTAACAACAGAATTCATTACCCAGAAATGGAAAAGTCACACAGTTGGTGAGAACCTAATAATGCCAGCTTGTAAAATTATTGTGCATATAACTCTAGGACAAGATGCAGAATGAGAAATTGAAAATGTTTCACTCTCAAACAGTACGATAAGTCGATGTATTGATCACATGTCACATGACGCTAAAGACATTTTGTGTGATAAACTGAAAAACAACAGCTCTCTATCCAGATTGATGAGTTAGCAGATTTCACCAATAAATGTCATGTTGTAGCATTTGTAACATTTGTAAATAATGGCGAAATTCAATAAAACTTTTCTGTTGCAAAGAGCTGCCCAAAACAAGCAAAGGCCAAAATATATAATGTTTTGTCTTCATCCGTGGAACAAAAGGTCTGTCGTTTGGAATTGTGTTGGCATCTGTATTGGTGCCCTTTCAGTGGCTGGCTCCGTGAAAAAGAAAACCCTGATGGTGTCACAACATGCTATTTCTTCACAGAGAGTGCTGATGTCAAAAACCTTTGGAGATGAAAGACATTCTGGATCATGCTACAAAAATGGTTAACTTTATCAAAGTTCAATCAAGGATGTTTAAAATACTATGGACAAAGGTCACACCAGTACAGAAATTCCGTTGCTTAGAGTTCTCAACAGGGTGTTTGAGCTGAAAGGTGAATTGCAGGAGTATTTTCAAAAAAAATAGTAGGCCAGATTTTGCTGAGTGCTTTGAAGATGAAGAATTGCTGCAGAAACTAGCCTACTTAGCAGACATTTTTTATCATATGAACCAATTGACCAAGTCTCTGCAAGGCCCTGGAGAAAAATTTTGGCTTCAAGTGACAAAATTCGTGGATTTAAAAGGAAACAGAATCTTTGGCAAAATCATTTTGCAAAAGGAAATCTTGAAATATTTCCGATGCTGCAAGGTTTTGAGAGTGAGGAAGGATCGGAAAGTCTCGGGTCTCCTTAAAAACCACCTGGAAGAACTGCAGAACAAAATTGAAAGGTATTTTTCCTTCCTTTGAACACAAGTGTATGACTGGGAGTGGGACCCTCCTCTGAATCTTCTGCTCAACATGAGAACTTTTCTTTGAGAGAAGAGGAAGAACTTTGCGAGATGCATAAGACCATCGGACATAGAAGCAGAATTAGGCCATCTGGCCCATCAAGTCTGCTCCACCATTCAATCATGACTGATCCATTTGTTTTCCTCCTCAACCTCAATTCCTGGGGCCCGTAACCTTTGATGCCATGTCCAATCAAGAAAGTTACCACTCTCTGTTTTAAATACACCCAACAACCTGGCCTCCACAGCTGCATGTGGCAACAAATTCCACAAATTCACCACCCTTTGGCTAAAGAAATTTCTCAGCATCTCTATTTTGAAAGGGGACCTCTCTATCCTGAGACTGTGCCCTCTGGTCCTAGACTCTCCCTCCATGGGAAACTTCCTTTCCACATCTACTCTGTCTAGGCCTTTCAATATTCGAAAGGTTTCGATCAGATCCGCGCTCATCCTTCTGAATTCCAGCGAGTATAGACCCAGAGCCATCAAACGATTCTCATATAATAACCCTTTAATTCCTGAAATCATCGTTGTGAAGCTCCTCTTGATCCTCTCCAATACCAAGTCTCTTTGCATCTTAGATTTTTGGATTTTCTCCCCATTTGGAAAATAGAAAGCACATTTATTTCTACTACCAAAGTGCATGACCATGCATTTCTCAACATTGTATTTCATTTGCTACTTCCTTGCCCATTCTCCTAATCTGTCTAAGTCTTCTGCATCCTACCTGTTTCCTCAACACTACCTGCCCCTCCACCAATCTTTGTATCATCTGCAAACTTGGCAACAAAGCCATCTATTCCAATATCTAAATCATTTATATATAGCACGAAAAGAAGCGGTCCCAACACTGACCCCTGTGGAACACCATTAGTCACTGGCAGCCAACCAGGAAAGGATTGTTTTATTCCCACTCGCTGTCTTCTACAATCAGCCAATGCTCTAGCCATGTTAGTAACTTTCCTGTAATGCCATTGACTCTTAATTTGGTAATTAGCCTCATGTGTGGCACCTTGTCAAAGGCCTTCTGAAAGTCCCAATGTACAACATCCACTACATCCCCTTTATCTATCCTACTTGTAATCTCAAAGCATTCCAACAGGTTCGTCAGGCAGGATTTTCCCTGAAGGAAATTGTACTGATTTTGTACTATCTTATCCTGTGTCACCAAGTACTCCATCCTTAACAATTGACTCAACATCTTCCCAACCACTGTCAGGCTAATTGGTCTATAATTTCCTTTCTGCTACCTTCCTCCTTTCTTAAAGAGTGGAGTAACATTTGCAATTTTCCAGTCCTCTTGCACCAGGCCAGAGTCCAATGATTTTTGTAAGATCATTTCTAATGCCATCACAATCTCTTAAAACTACCAGTTCCTTTGGTCCGAGTGACTTATGTACCTGTAGGTCTTTCAGCTTTTTGATCACCTTCTCTCGTGTAATAGTAACTGCATCCGCTTCTCTTGCTTCACAAACTACAACATCAGCATACTGCTAGAGTCGTCCACGGTGAAGATTAACACAAAATACTCATTTTGTTCATCAGCCATCTTCTTATCCCCCATTATTATTTCTCCTGCCTCATTTTTTAGCGGTCCTATATCCACTCTCATTTCTCTTTTATTTTTAACACACTTGAATAAACTTTTACTATCCACTTTGATATTATTTGCTAGCTTGCTTTCATATTTCATCTTTTCCCTTCTAATGATTTTTTTGGTTGCTCTCTGTAGGTTTTTAAAAACTTCCCAATCCGCTTATCTTCCCGCTAATTTTTGCTTTGTTGTATGCCCTTTCTTTTGCTTTTACAATAGCTTTGACTTCCCTTGTCAGCCATGGTTGTACTATTTTACTATTTGAGTATTTCTTCAGTTTTGGAATACATAGGTACTGCTCCTTCCTCATTTTTTCCAGAAACGCACACCATTGCTGCTCTGCTGACGTCCTTACCTGCGGCTCCTTCCAATTTACTTTATCCAACTCCTCTCTCATACCACTGTAAATTTCCTTACTCTACTGAAATACTGCTACATCAGACTTTGCTTTCTCCCTATCAAATTTCAAGTTGAACAGTCATATGTGATCACTGGTTCCTAAGGGTTCTTTTACCTTAAGCTCCCTAATCGCCTCTAGTTCATTACATAACACCCAATCTAGTATAGCTGATCCCCTAGCGGGCTCAATGACAAACTGCTCTAAGAACCCATCTCTTAGGCATTCAACAAACTCGCTCTCTTGAGATCCATTACCAACCTGTTTTCCCTGATCGACCTGCAAGTTAAAATCTCCAATGACTACCATAACATTGCCCTGTTGACACACCTTTTCTATTTCCTTTTGTCATCTGTGGTCCATCTCCCAGCCACTGTTGGGAGGCCTGTATATAACTGCCATCAACGTCCTTTTACCCTCACAGTTTCTTAACTCAACCCACAAGGATTCACTATCTTTTGATCCTATGACACATCTTTCTAATGATTTGATGCTATTCTTTAGCAATAGAGCCACACCATCCCCTCTGCCTACCTTCCTATCCCTCCGATATAACGTGTAACCTTAGACACCCAACTACAACCATCCTTCAGCTATGATTCAGTGATCATACACTCAAGGTGAGATTTACTGACCCGCCCCTAGACAAGTTCTGGATTTCTGTGAAAGAAGAGTATCCTGCCATTCATAGGAAAGCAGTGAACATTTTACTGCAGTTTTCAACTTTTTACACATGTGAGCAAGCATTTTCTTGTTTAGCAAGCATCCAGGGCAAGGATAGAAATTGTCTCATTTCAGTTGAAGGTGAAACCTGTGTGTGTTTATCTCAAGTTCAATCCAGAATTGAGTACTTGTGCAGCAAAGAACAAGCACAGGGTTCATATGCTAGACCTATATTTGAGTCTAATCAAGTCACTCGGCAAGAAAATGTTTTTTTCAAAGTCTTGTATAAATTGTCATAGGCTATATTTTCATTCATGTTGCTTTAGTTTAATGATTTTCAGTAACTACTATTCAACATTGTCAATAAATTTTCATGTTGTAAATAGCATTAATTAAAGTCAATTTACTACTTTTATTTAAATTAAATCTACCTAGCCTACCCTCAGAAATGTTAAATCCCATTTTGGCTTAAGCCAGTTATTTAACAGAAATTTATTATGTTTGCCTTATGCGTTTTTAACATTTATGAAAGGAAAAGAGATGAATTTCAAGAAAGGTAAGCTAAGCTTAAGTACCTGTATTTTTTTTAAAAAGTTGGCTAAAAATTCATTCTGCACTCGATAGCACATTGACAATTATTTTTGGATTATTATATCTATGACTTACTGATCGCGCTAACGTACCGTGAGCTGTAGGTATAATAATTTTTACGCAGAGATTTCCTGAGACCAGAAAATTATTTCAAGGGTTCCTCCAGGGCAAAAAAGTTGAGGAAAGCTGTTCTAGAAACTGTTGTGCATTAAAATCTCATGGATCAGCAGATTCCAAGATACTCAAACCACACTATCTGGTACCAACAATCATTTCACAGTCAGTCATACAGATCACCATTCTAATGGTTGGTCTGAACACCACTGAACCTTATGACCAAATCTCCATGTTTTTATGCATTGAATTGCATACACGTGATTGACCAGTTAGATATTTGCATTAGAAAACAGGTGTGTGTCATAAAGTGGCCACTGAGTGTATCTTGTAGTTATTCTATTCCTCGCTGATCTTTTTTTCATTTACCCTGTAGAGTTATCCATAAGGATTTTTATCTCAATACTGCTTAAAGAGAATGGGAATTCTGGTGTCTTGGAATACAATGTTATCCCTCATGGCACAAAAATAAAGTTTCAAGCCTTGCAGCTGTGATGTTAAACCAAAATCATGAATTCCCTCTCAGCTGCATGTAAAAGATTCCATGATACTATTTCTCTGTCAAGCAATGTTGTATTTTCCCAATGCCCTGTGCAATATTTACCCTTTAACCAACATTGTAAAAGATGGATGATGTGGGTCTCCAATCCTTTCCCTTATCACTGTTTATTTAAATGAGGATGCAATCCCTGATAAACCACCCTCTGACTGCTTGAAATAGTTTTCACATTGAAAATTTTCTCATTTGATTCCCTGCATTTCATTCAGTTGAGTATCATTGGATTATTTATGAGACCAAGCTATGCCTGTCTTTTAGTGAAGCGTGTGGAGCAATATTTCCTCAGTCCATCTTAGGTCAATTCCCTCAACTTTCTCTTTTGTATGTCAGTGACAGTATCAGTGCCACTTCCCACTATCACCCTGAACTAGAATATTTTATTATCTTTGATGCCCTTCTCTTACCTTCAAATGCCTCATCTCTGAGTATCATTATTCCCCTTCTTCTCTGTCTCATTTCAGGTGTAGAGAGCAATAAATATCCACTGTAATCTTACCAACTCCCACAGCTAACTGGCTAAACATCCTAAACACTCAGCTTCTTAAAAGATCTTGATTCTCAGTGGTAGCATTAGCTAAGTTGTCAGAGACCTTAACCTATGGAACTTAAATTCAATTAATAATGGAATAATTAAAAAGTAATCATTAAAACAAAACTACCAGATGGTTGTTAAAAAAATTACCAAAGGAAAAGAATTGTTGTTGTTCTTCAGTGTGATATCACCTTTCATAAGGGTTGAAATGTGACACCATACCTGCAGCAGTGTCATGGAAGTTACCAAGTTATAAGTGAACTAATATTCAAATTCTATTTATTATCAGGTAGCATACATGATATAACCTTGAGATTCATCTCCTCACAGGCAGGCATGACACAAAGAAACCCCAAAAACTTTTTAAAAATTGCCATCAAATACCCAAATGTCATGCAAACAATAAACACAAGCTAATAATTTTACAAGAAATTATAGGGAAGATGTTAGATAGGGTTTTTTTCACAGTGGTATTGGTAAAGGCAGATACATTAAGGATATTTAAAAAATATTTTTTATGGGCAAATGATGAAATAAAAATGGGGTGGGGCTATATGGAAAGGAAGGGTTAGGTTAATTTTTGAGTAGGTTAAAGGGTTGGCACAGCATCCTTGGTTGAAGGGCCTGTACTATGTTCCAAACATTGGTATTCTCTTCTGCACCTCCTCTGGCAGCATATCCCAGCTACGTACAACTTTGTATGTGTATGTGGGGGGTGGGAGGTTTCCCTCACGATTATCCTTTAAATTTCCCTTTATCACCTTAAACCTTAGTTCTGAAATATGTGATGCTTTTGCTTGGTGTAAAAGACTCTTGGCTTTCTACCCTATCTCTGCCCATCATAATTTTATAAGCTATCTGGTAGCTCCGCAGTCTCTGGCATTGTCGAGGAAACAATTTGAGTTTGTCCAACCTTTCTTCATAGTACTAGCAGCATTTTCTGGTCATTGTTTCACTTTTGCTTGAGACTTCAAAATTATTGAAGTGTTTTGTTGCTTCCACGGTTAATGAAAGGCTCCATATACATTTTTTTTCTTCTTCCTCAGTATCATTCACTGGCAACATAAATGTTTGTTTGCTTTTTTCCTGTGGGTTTCCTTTGGTTCATATGAAAAATATGGGTGAATCTTTAATTCCAGCATCCCTCGACTTTGAATAACTCTACCCCCCCCCCCGAGAAATGCAGAAACAACATTAATCAGCTGGGTTTTACTTAAAAGCGCAAAGCATCTAGTGTCTAATCACAGATATAAATTTTACATATATCCCATAAATATTTGGGACTATCTAATGGAATGAAAGATTAACATATCAATTATTGAGGAGTGTCAACGATAATTCATCAAAAGCATCTTCAAATATCTTTATTCTTTGAAGTTCCACATACAAAAGGAAGATTCAGAAATAACTTGTTAATATCTGACAATGGTATCAGACAGTGTAGTGGTTGCACATGTAATGCAAACATAAAACAAACTTCACCCATTTGGTCACTCAGGTCAGCAAACTTATTTATAGTAACCACATTGGAATAAGCTGACAGCTGTTGTGTAATCGTTGGTAGTCAGGAAAGGTGAGGGGAGGTGTAGGGTGGGGTGTGAAACTTATGTCAGAAATTGATGGAGGAGAAGGAAGAGGAGTGAATTGTTGAGGCTGAAGATTGAGACTTGGGCTCTAGCAAGCTTGCCAATTTTAAGCAGGGGCCAAGTGCATCTTTGAAAGCTCCGTGGGAGAATAAGCTTCTCCTTGTGCATTGTGAGTTTGACCCATTATCCTATGGAGCTGACAATTTCCATATTACTGTGTTCGTCCCATTGCTGCAGACATTATGCAGCAGCAAACTGAAGTAAGGCTCCCAAATTCACCACAGAATCAAGATTTAAATGTATTTTAAAAACATGTCTGCCTTTAAGCTGCAGCACTCTGCCATTTGTCATCGTAAAAGTGGTGCCAGATGTATGTGGAGCAAGTTGACATTAAGAAAAGTTAATTTTTAAATCTTCCCTCTCCTCCCCTTGCCATGAATGATGGTTATAGAGTCCAGTGTTTCTGTTCACATAGATAACTTTTAGTGGATGAATTTCCAATTTTATGTTCCTGTCAGGGAACCTTAGTTGTTCAAAGGGGGGGAGGGCATACTGAAATTTCTGTTATATACTATATATAATTTTGTGAACAGCAAAACATAGAATTATATGTTGTGCACCTTAGAGTTTTGAATATAAAATATTAAAATGTTAATCTTGTTTGCAAAGTCCAAAATTTATTCTAATTTCTAATTTAATATTTCACCCCTTTCTTTTGAGAGTTTATATGCACACGATTAAATGATTTTGGTGGGATCCTTTGAAACGTAGCCACAAATCATGAGAGGAAAAGTCTTCTCATCTCTAATCTTACTTGAAGCTCATTAATTTTGAACTTCCTACTGGTTCTACATTGACAAATCAAGTTGAACAGCATGTTTTTATCTCCACCACCATGCCTCACCATATTAAACACTTTACTGTGATTTGTTAACTAACTGCAGCTGAGGAATGGAATGGGGAGAGTAGATAAAACTCTGAGCAGTTCTTTAGAAAATTTCATTATAGAGGCAGTGACTGAAGGCCAAGTGATCACTGGGATTTATTAAGGGAAGATGTGGGATATATACACACTGACAATAATATTGAGAGAGAGAGAGAGAAAAAAGGAACAAAAAAATCATCATGTAACCTGCCAAGCAAACCTGTTGAATGTGTTTTTCTGGTCATCTTCTTAGGCAGTTCTTACTTCCAGTCATTTTCTGTAGATCCTAAGGAGGACAGACAGGATGATGGTTGGAAGGTCAGGCTCTCTTTTGATTATTTACACTGAAGTGTACTCCTGAAGCATGGACTTGAGGTTCTCAGGTCACTTTGAATATCTGTCACATACCCTGTGACGGGTTAAAGAACCAGCAGAAATGGAAAACACTTTGGAGTCTAGTATTGCTATTAACTAATGATATTAGTAACTATGCAATACAGTAACATAAATGCAGATAAATCAAACAGGTTAGCAATGAATATATATAAGTGTGGAAATATATGAAAACCAAGCTTCTTCAAGTCAAGTCTTACGAGTAAAGTTCAGTTCAGTTCGTGGTATTGAGTTGAGTAGTGATGGAGAGAGAGAGAGAGCAAGAGATTAAGAGATTTGAGTCTTCAGGTGAGCTGACACTGTCGATCTTCCTGTTGTCCTCCGAAATCCTTTAGTAGTCACCGACTGTGACCACAACAAAGAGGACCGTTCTTCTGTGGTGGAATTATCAACCCAGGCGAGGGTTGAACACACAAACAACTCCCCACCGGTCACTCCCTTTTCACGCTTCGAGAGCCACTGATCAATCCTCCAAAAACCCACCTTTTCTGTGGGCACAACAAAGCTCATTCAGTGTCCAAAACCATGTGTCTGTCCGTTTATCATCTGACCTTCTATTTATCTCACCGTGCTGAATACCAACTGTCATTCAAACAGCTCCTCCCTTCTCTCTCTGTAAGAATACAGAAGCTGAAACTAGTGTCCTTGTAAAAATGTAAACATGCTGCAGAAAACCCATAACATCATCCAAAGCTGTCCTCATCTCTCTCTTAAAAACAAGATGTCGGTGTTAAATAACTCCCTCTCCCTCTTTTCAAAAGCACAGCTCATAGGGGTAATTCAGGACCCTGTCACATACCCGTCTTCATTTTGAGCAACCACAGTCTAGCGGTTCCCAGAATATGGTATATTTTCACAATTTTGAGAACATTATTGTATCTTTACCTCCATGTCAGAAATTGGAAAGATATTGAGATAGTGAACAATGCGGACTGTTAAATGTAAGTGTTTGTGTGTAGTTTGTGCCTCAGTGCTGGGGATTCTGAGATAGGTTCACATCTAGTGCTAGTGGATAATGAAAGATGTTGAACTGTATTGGTGATGTATTATGATTGTTTTCAGATGCCTGCTATAGGTAGTCCAAGGCTCCAAATCATTTTCGAGGGCAATGGTCATTGCTGCCTGACTTGTGTATCGGGCTTGAGCTCCTGCACTCCCAGCACACCGAAGGTAATGATGGATCGCTGTCTGTCTTGACTAAGAAGTGACTTCCGGTATATGGGAGTTAAAGTTAGTCTGTCCCAAGCCTTACAGGCTCATCAGGCCAGTGCTTATGTCGGTTTCTGTGGCGTGAAGCGACTGAGAGTACGAGACTCCCCCGTACCCCGTCCCCCGTCCCCCGCCGGATAGGATGCCAGTCTGTCACGAGGTTAACCCCCAGCATTTTGCCGGCACCCATTTTCAACTGGGTGGACTGGAGCAATGTATGGTTAAGTGCCTTGCTCAAGGACACAATACGCTGCCTCGGCTGGAGCTCGAACTCACAACCTTCAGATCGCTAGTCCAACACCTTAACCACTTGGCCACGCGCCACCAGTATATGGGAAGTGATCAGTATTTTCCAGGATCTCATTGTTGACCTTTATTGTTGGAGGACAGTGTTTTGTGGGTTAAAGTATAAGGCCCATCCTTCTACGTGCTTCATTGATGATTGATTGCTTTATTATTTCAGGAGTCACACGAGCAGCAATACCAATTTCATGACAACAGTTTTGAATTTCTTATATTGGCCAGAATCTGTGTAGTAATCAGTAGCTATGTACACTCAGTGGCCACTTGATGAAGTACATATGTACAGCTGCTCATTAATGCAAATATCTAATCAGGCAATCATGTGGCAGCAGCTCAATGCATGCAAGCACGCAGACATGGTCAAGAGGTTCAGTTGTTCAGACCAGCAAAGAGAGTGGCACAAAAATGTGATCTGAGTGACTTTGACCATGGAAAGATTGTTGGAGCCAGACAGGGTGGTTTCAGTATCTCAGAAACTGCTGATCTTCTGGGATTTTCACACACGGCAGTCACTAAAGTTTACAGAGAATGGTGCAAAAAAGAAGCCACCCACTGACCGATAGCTCTGTAGGCGAAAACACCTTGTTAATTAGGTTAGAGGAGAATGGCCATTCTGGTTCAAGCTGACAGGAAAAGTGACAATAACTCAAGTAACCACTCATTACAACAGTGGTGTGCAGAAGAGCATCTCTGAATGCATAATTCTTCAAATCTTGAAGTGAATGGGCCAGAAGACCACATTAGGTTCCACTCCCATATCTAAAAAAGTGGCCACTGAGATTATATTTTCATGAAAAGGTACATTATTTGATGCTAAAGCTGGACTAATTATTATTTTTATTTTAATTTTCTAAACTTTGAGCCAATCTCGTCAAATCTTCCACATTTAATTGTCAAGTTTATTTCATTAATATATATTATAGATGGTCATTATAAATGCCCTAATATGTCGGTGGAGAGTATACAACATGGGGAGCAAGGGGTAGAGATTGAAATAGGTTGGGGGGGGGATAAAATGAAATTTGTATAACATTGGTGTAAGAGTGTTTGATTGTTGGCACAGTGTCAGTAATCTGAAAGATATGTTTCTGTGCTGTAGGACTCTGGCTGAAGCTGTGCTGCAGCAATTTGGAGAAAACATTGAAGGCATTGTTCAGCATTTAAGGAACAGTGATCACAATAGCTTGAATACTTACGTCTAGATATATTTATAATTTAGATCTGGTTGGGGATCTGTATCAGATGTGCTGGAATCCAAAACTGGTCATCAAGGCAATAATTGAATAATGGATTTACATCAAACAAAACCTAGGTCATTAATCTGAAAAATAAAATCAGCATAACTGTTAAAGGAAAATCTGAACAAGATTAAGTTCTTTGAAATAATGCAGATGGTTGATTATTGTATGTGAAGTGGTTTTGAGTAGTAATATGTAAGTAGATTTTAATAAGATAACTGGCAGAGTGAATGAAAAACTGACAAAGGTTGAAAATATAGTGGAGTGGTGAATAATTCTAAAAATGGATGGAAGTATATAGTGTCCATTGTGGATGAGTAACAGGCTTGTTCTGCTTTTTGAAACTTATTAATATCCTACATTTGGATATGGGATGCTATTTCAATAATTAGAATTTAGGGCTGGGATAGAGAGAACATTGAGGTTCATAACTTAAGAAGGAATTTGGTAAAATGGGCAGTGCGCATGGTAGAAGATATTTGTAATGGAAATGGTTCACCCTCCTTAGAAAGTAATTTGCATTTCTTTTTCATCTTTTTTTGAGCCTTTCATGATGCCTCAATTAAGTATTTCTGATATATGCTGATTATTACAATATAGAAAATAAGGCAGATAATTTGTCGATTGCAAGCTCTTGAAAACTTTAGTTGTAATAATATTCAAGGAATAAATATTGCTGAAACATCTTGTTCTTCAAAATAATGCCATGAGATTTTTTTTATATATATCCATCTGACAGAGAAAACAACGTTTCATCAGAAAGACAGCATCTCTCTATTGGTGAAGCAACTTGTCAGCAGCATGCTATTGTGTCAGCATAGATTCTTGTCAAATGTTTCGAATGATTCTTAAACTTGGACAAGTCTCACATAAAAGTGAGAGAGCTTCCCCCAGGAGCAGTAGTGATATCAACAAATTATATTAACAGGCTACACAGCAGTATCTCATCTTTTGATTAGCGTGGAGCCAAACTCAAGTTTATCTATTTCAGATTGTAGCAACTGATCCAATTTTCATTAAAGCAGGAGCTTTAAGTTCCTTGGCATCCACATCAGTGAGGACCTCACGTGGTCTGCATTTACCAGCTGTGTAGTGAAAAGGCCTCTTTCACCTCAGACCGTTGAAGTTTTGGTATGGGCCCCCAAATCCTAAGAACTTTCTACAGGGGCACAATTGAGAGCATCCTGACTGGCTGAATTACTGCCTGATATCGGAACTGTACTTATCTTAATCGCAGGAATCTGCAGAAAGGGGTGCAGACCGTCCAGCGCATCTGTAGTTGTGAACTTCCCATGATTCAGGACATTTACAAAGACAGGTGTGTGAAAAGGGCCCAAAGGGTCACTGGGGACCCAAGTCACCCCAACCACAACCTATTCCAGCTGCTACCATCTGGGAAACGGTATGCTTAATTCACACTGATCTGAGTGTCTTTCTATGTTACATTGACTGTTCTATTTATTATAAATTACTATGATTGCACATTTCACATTTAGACAGAGACGTAACAAAGATTTTTACTCCACGTATGTGAAGGATGTAAGAAATAAAGGCAATTCAGTTCAATTGTTTGCACTTTCATTGGTACAAAATCCATGATTTGATTCCTAATTACAATTCTTATTACAGCTCCCTTTTCATTGTTCATTTGTATATTTTCTCATGTAATTTATTCTCTTGTTCAGTCTCTCTCTCTGACCTCTTCCAGTTTTTTACCAAAACATAACGCATTGATTTTCCTGATGAAGGGTCTTGGCCCAAAACATCAACTGTTTACTCTTCCGTAAATGAGGCCTGACCTGATGAATTCCTCCAGCATTGTGTGTGTGTTGCTTGAATTTCCAGCATCCGCAGATTTTCTTGTCTTTGCATCAATTTATGGCTTCTGCACAGACTCATTTTTAAACAGTTGCTATGAGACAGACCAATGTTTTGCTTAGGGGCCCAATTCTAAGAAATTCAAGCAACACACACAAAAATTGCTGGTGAACGCAGCAGGCCAGGCAGCATCTATAGGAAGAGGTACAGTCGACGTTTCGGGCCGAGACTCTTCGTCAGGACTAACTGAAAGAAGAGATAGTAAGAGATTTGAAAGTGGGAGGGGGAGGGGGAGATCCGAAATGATAGGAGAAGACGGGAGGGGGAGGAATGGAGCCAAGAGCTAGACAGGTGCTTGGCAAAAGGGATATGAGAGGATTATGGGACAGGAGGCCCAGGGAGAAAGAAAGGGGGGGGGAAGCCCAGAGGATGGCCAAGGGGTATAGTGAGAGGGACAGAGGAGAGAGAGAGAAAAAGAATGTGTGTATATAAATAAATAACGGATGGGGTACGAGGGAGAGGTGGGGCATTAGCGGAAGTTTGAGAAGTCGATGTTCATGCCATCAGGTTGGAGGCTAGCCAGACGGAATATAAGGTGTTGTTCCTCCAGCCTGAGTGTGGCTTCATTTTTACAGTAGAGGAGGCCATGGATAGACATATCAGAATGGGAATGGGACGTGGAATTAAAATGTGTGGCCACTGGGAGATCCTGCTTTCTCTGGCGGACAGAGCGTAGGTGTTCAGCGAAACAATCTCCCAGTCTGCGTTGGGTCTCAGTAATGTATAGAAGGCCACATCAGGAGCACCGGATGCAGTATATCACCCCAGCCAACTCACAGGTGAAGTGTCGCCTCACCTGGAAGGACTATCTGGGGCCCTGAATGGTGGTGAGGGAGGAAGTGTAAGTGCAAGTGTAGCACTTGTTCTGCTTACAAGGATAAGTGCCAGGAGGGAGATCGGTGAGGAGGGACGGCGGGGGCGGGGTGCGAATGGTCAAGGGAGTCACGTAGGGAGCGATCCCTGCGGAAAGTGGGGGGGGGAGGGAAAGATGTGCTTAGTGGTAGGATCCCGTTGGAGGTGGCAAAAATGCTACCCCCCTTCTCGCAATTCCTCCGTCTCTGCCGCATCTGCTCTCAAGTTACAGAGAATTATATGTTGGACCCGGAGGCTGGTGGGGTGGTAGGTGAGGACAAGGGGAACCATATTCCTAGTTGGGGTGGCGGGAGGATGGAGTGAGAGCAGATGTGTGTGAAATGGGGGAGATGCGTTTGAGAGCAGAGTTGATGGTGGAGGAAAGGAAGCCCCTTTCTTTCAAAAAGGAGGACACCTCTTTCATCATGGAATGAAAAGCCTCATCCTGAGAGCAGATGCGGCGGAGATGGAGGAATTGTGAGAAGTGGATGGCATTTTTGCAAGAGGCAGGGTGAGAAGAGGAATAGTCCAGATAGCTGTGAGAGTCAGTAGGCTTATAGTAGATATCAGTAGATAAGCTGTCTCCAGAGATAGAGACAGAAAGATCAAGAAAGGGGAGAGAGGTGTGGGAACAAGGTGTGGTGAAGTCAAGACGTTTGATGTCCTGTCGGCAGTTAGCAATAAAGAGATCCAGAGCAGGCAGAAGACCAGAGTGGGGTGTCCATGAAGAGGAGGAGGGATGAAGACGAGAGAAGGAGTCATCAGTGGGGGTGGGAGAGTCCTTGCCGAAGAAATAGGCTCAGAGACGGAGCCAGCGGAAGAAGAGTTCAGCGTCATGGCAAATGCAGAACTCGCTGAGGTGTGGGCGAAGGGGGACAAAGGTGAGGCCCTTACTGAGGACAGAGTGTTCTGCCTCAGACAGTTGAAGGTCGGAGGGGATGGTAAAGACCTGGCATGGATGAGAAGTGGGATCAGAGGGGGGAGGGGGAGGGAGGCTGGTGGTGTCAGTGGAGAGGGGAGGGTTGGAGTGAGAGGAAGAAGGAGCCTCCGAGGGCCCAGGAGTAGATGATGGAATGGGAGGGTGACGGGGTTGCAGAGTGGTGGGGGGTGAAGGGGAGACGGGAGTCACAATAGCAGCATGTGAACACATTCAACTGTGTAAGAAATTCAATTGTGTTTGAGGCCCATATTCAGTGTCAGCTGAGGTAAAACGTTTTAGTCATGCACCAATGAAACTTGTGTTCTCCCAGATTAGAATGGGTCAAAATTTGCACATGTTTGATTTTGGGTGATGGGAGTCAGGGATCAAACCGTTAAAATTAGGGACTAACTGATAAAGATTAAGGTAAAGGTAAGATTAGATGTGAATTTATCCTGTCAGGAATCCAATGTCACGGATATATTCAGGTATTAGGATAGGTGTTAACAAAGTGTTGTGATTGTGTTTTGTAGGCATAGCATCAATAGATGTGGGTCAAAAGGGCATTGTAGTCTGAGGACTACATTACACTTAGGGAGGGTGAGTGATGAGGGCTCAAAGGATGATCAGATTATGAAAAAGTTTATTTGAACTGTTTTACAAACACCATCCTGAGGGCATCTCAGGCAGACACCTTTAAGTACCACAGGAATGGGCATTGTAAATACTGTAAATGTCTGCTTCTCTGTGAGTGGTGTCACGCCCCTAAAGCTTAATTAAGTGTCATGAAGTCAGGCATTGCAGCTGCTTGGATGTCAATGTACACGTCCAAACTCTTGCATGCAATAATTTATCACAACATAGCGGACTGCAATGGAATTCACTAAGCTGGCAATCCATGCGTCAATCACCATTTAGTGTTTGTGGAAATCAAACATTGTAATATGTAGCATCCAATTTTTAAACAGATGCAATTGTTCCACAGATTTTGCTTGACAACCTGGGTGTTTATCACCCTGTTCATCGAAGTGACAGAACTTGAAAGTGTTGCAGAAAGGAATGGAAGTATGTTAAATGGGAGATGCAATTCTTCATTCATTAGTATATAAACAGAGCAGAAAAGCAAAAACATCAGTCTGCGTAAAACATTGCTTAGGCCTCATCAGAAGTAGTGTGCAAATTATGGGATTGCTGATTATACATGTAAGATTTTAACAACAATTCGTAGTCATGGTTAAGATTCAAAGGGGTAAGGAGCTTTGAAAATTCTTCTGTTTTACTGTAATGTTTAATTATTTCCACGTGTTTTTATAATAGTCATAGTCACACTTTATTGATACCAGGGGAAATCGGTTTTTGTTACAGTTGCACCATAAATAATTAAATAGTAATCTGTAAATTATGCCAGGACGTAAGTCCAGGACCAGCCTATTGGCTCAGGGTGTCTGACCCTCCAAGGGAGGAGCTGTAAAGTTTGATGGCCACAGGCAGGAATGACTTCCTATGACGCTCTGTGTTGCATCTCGGTGGAATGAGTCTCTGGCTGAATGTACTCCTGTGCCCAACCAGTACATTATGTAGTGGATGGGAGACATCGTCCAAGATGGCATGCAAGTTGGAAAGCATCCTCTTTTCAGACACCACCATCAGAGAGTCCAGTTCCATCCCCACAACATCACTGGCCTTACGAATGAGTTTGTTGATTCTGTTGGTGTCTGCTACCCTCAGCCTGCTGCCCCAGCACACAACAGCAAACATGATCGCACTGGCCACCACAGACTCGTAGAACATCCTCAGCATCGTCCGGCAGATGTTAACATAGAACGTAGAATAGTACAGCACAGTACAGGCCATTCGGCCCACAATGTTGTGCCGACCCTCAAACCCTGCCTCCCATATAAGCCCCCACCTTAAATTCCTCCATATACCTGTCTAGTAGTCTCTTAAACTTCACGAGTGTATCTGCCTCCACCACTGACTCAGGCAGTGCATTCCACGCACCAACCACTCTCTGAGTAAAAAACCTCCCTCTAATATCCCCCTTGAACTTCCCACCCCTTACCTTAAAGCCATGTCCTCTTGTATTGAGCAGTGGTGCCCTGGGGAAGAGGCGCTGGCTATCTACTCTATCTATTCCTCTTATTATCTTGTACACCTCTATCATGTCTCCTGTCATCCTCCTTCTCTCCAAAGAGTACAGCCCTAGCTCCCTTAATCTCTGATTATAATGCATACTCTCTAAACCAGGTAGCATCCTGGTAAATCTCCTTTGTACCCTTTCCAATGCTTCCACATCCTTCCCATAGTGAGGCAACCAGAACTGGACACAGTACTCCAAGTGTGGCCTAACCAGAGTATATAGAGCTGCATCATTACATCGCGACTCTTAAACTCTATCCCACGACTTATGAATGCTAACACCCCATAACTTTCTTAACTACCCTATCCACCTGTGAGGCAACTTTCAGGGATCTGTGGACATGGACCCCGTATTCTGCTATTTACTTTGTACTCTGCCTTGGAGTTTGTCCTTCCAAAGTGTACCACCTCACACTTCTCCAGGTTGAACGCCATCTGCCACCTCTCAGCCCACTTCTGCATCCTATCAATGTCTCTCTGCAATCTTTGACAATCCTCTACACTATCTACAACACCACCAACCTTTGTGTCGTCTGCAAACTTGCCAACCCACCCTTCTACCCCCACATCTAGGTCGTTAATAAAAATCACGAAAAGTAGAGGTCCCAGAAAAGATCCTTGTGGGACACCACTAGTCACAATCCTCCAATCTGAATGTACTCCCTCCACCACGACCCTCTGCCTTCTACTGGCAAGCCAATTCTGAATCCACCTGGCCAAACTTCCCTCAGTCTCCTCAGGAAATAGAGACGGCTCTGACCCTTCTTGTAGACAGCCTGTATGTATTTTAGTGAACAAAATTTTATATTATTTGCAGTTTTACTATGGTTTATAGCTAGAGTTGCAGCGGTACAGTGGCTGGCACAGCTTGTAGTGTTACTGCTTCGATGCCAGAGATTTGGATTCGAGCTAGACTTTGAGTGCACATTTTTCTTGTGACTACATGGGTTGACTGCTCTGGTTTTATCCCACCTCCTAAACATCTAAGAGTTGGTAAGTTGAATAGCCGCTGTAAATTCCCACAAGTATGAAGGTGAAAGGTAATTGTGGCATAAATTCAGGAAAAGTAAAACATGAGATTAATGTAGGACTGGTGTAAATGGGTGGTTAATGATTTGAGTGGATTTAGTTGGCTGAAGGGTTTATTTCTATTCTGTATCTCTCTGTGACTAAATTTATTTTAAGTGCTTCTGAATGCCAGCGACATTTAAAAAAAACGATTTAATTCAGTGAAAACTTCGACAAAAGTGGAAGCTTCACTGTGGGTTTTCCTTCTGTTAAAGTCTGTAAGGACATTCCAGGGGTAGGGCCTCTGCATTACATCACTTAAGATTACAATTCCTCAACTCCAGGTATTGGAGGTCAATAGGATAGACTTTTCTGCTTCCAGCTCAGATTAATGAGGGAATATTGCAACCCATGAGCTAATGAATATGAAAGTAGGTCCTTTGGCCCGGTTTACCTAAGCCAAGTGTTCCCAACCCATGGTCCGTGGACCCCTGGGTTAACCTAGGGGTCCATGGCATAAAATAGGTTGGGAAGCCCTGATCTAAGCCAAGCAAGCTGCTTAACTAAGCTTGTCTCATTTGCCAGTGTTTGGCCCATAACCCTCTAAACCTTTCCTATCCATGTAACTATCCAAATACATTTTAAAACATAATCGTACCTGCACCCCACTACTATCTCCAACAGCTCAATTTATATATTCACCACTGTTGTAAAAAATTGCCCCCATGTACCTTTTTATATATTTTTTCCTTTCACTTTCTGCTTATTTCCTCTAGTTTGGATGTCTCTAACCTGGGGAAAGGCTCTTCACCTTATCTTTAATCCTCATAATTCTATAAATCTTTATAAGTTCATCCCTCACTCTTCTAGGCTCCAGGGAAAAAAAAATGTTGTACTCTATCCAGACTTTCCTTATGACCCAAGCCCCAGGTCCTGGTACGTCTTCAAATCTGTTTTTTTTTTTGCATCCCCTCTAGTTTAATCACATCCTTCCTATAGCAGGGCCACCAGAATTGTACACAATACTCCAAATGTGGCCTTACCAATGTACAGTTTTAACATGACTTCTCAACTCCTGTACTTGGCAATGAAGGTGGTACTTTCAGGTAGCTGGCTAGACGCAGCAGAATCCAACCCACAATGTAATGCTATGGCATTCTAAAGAAGGTTGTACAGCTGAATTAATTCTGCAACTGACAGGGTAGATTAATGAAGCTTTTATTAATGAGCTAGACTAAGAATATTACTGTTAGTAGTCCTTTCAGCAATGTGTTGGGGCTGCAAAATCAGAACATGTTAATCTCACTATCTCGTTACAGCCGAAGGGTCTGGCTTGAGTTCTGTATTCCCATGTTTTCTAGATTTTCTTGATAATCAAATTTTACATTAATGAGGACAGCAGCTGCAGATTAACAGACATAATAAGTTTGTTGTGAATAGGGATATTTTAAATTATGTTAAACTCGGACTGAAATAGTGAATTGGAATTTGACATTACTCTAAACACTGTAATAAATTTTAGAATTCTGGTTTTGTTATTTAAGAATTCTTCTATGGATTAGGAGGCTGCAATTCATTATTTTGTTAGTCTGTTAAACAAATGAACACAGTTAAGAATGTGAAGATTTCAGTGTAATGTGGACTGCAGAGATCTGGCACCATATTTTGCCAAAGAATTCTTGCACCACAGAATTTTATCACCAGGATGTGCCAGGGAACTCTTACACTAAAATGTGCCAAGAAATTCTAATATCATGGAGTGACTAGCAACTCTGTCACCAAGGTGTGCCAAGGAAATCAGAACTATTGGGCAGCAAGCAATTCTAGCCCTTGGAGCTTGAACCAAATCTCTCCAGATATCAGGGAATGGTGTATTTGGTATATGCCATTCTCATATTTCTGCTTTAGTTGGATAAGATCCTTTGATTCAGGTTTAGCTCCTTTATAGCGTTTTCTTCAGTGATATTAACAGTAATCTTTGGGGCAAAATTGTGTGTGTTATATTAAGTGGATTAGCCTTTTGCTCAAATGAATACTTCTAGCTTATTAATGATTCAAGTATTGCCTGGAGATCCAAAAGACTTAAGCCGCCTTGCAAGCTATTTGCAAGATTTTTTTTCTGAACCAGTGGACTTACATTGAATAATGCCTGACCTGAAATTGTTCTGATAATTTAGCTGAAGGAAATGGAGAGAGATATCCATCTCTTTTGCTGTTAATATTGATGCTTCTGGAAACACTTTCACTTACATTCAGGAAGTAGTATGAATATTTTATGATTTTTCAAGCAAAGGTATGCTGGAAATTATTCAGGAACGCATCCACCCAGCCTCTTTTCAGCTGCTATCAGTCATTTGTGGATTAATGGAGCCTTGAATAATTGGCTAATGACCCAGGAACTTTTTCACTTCCATTAATCTGTTTTATCTACTTGTTTCTGCATTTGAATATCAAGTTAGAAAGATAAAGTTCCTGATATGTTGTTGTCAGCAAGGAGTTTGTATGTTCCCCCTGTGACTATATGAGTTTCCTCAACGTGTTCTGCTTTCCTCCTACATTCTAAAGACATCCAGGTTCTAGTAAATTGTAGACATGCTATGTTGGCATCAGAAGCATAGTGTCACTTCTTGTGGCTTGCTCTCAGTACATTCTTGGACCAAGTTGGACATCAATGCAAATGGTAATCTCACTTTATTTCAATGTACATGTGACAAAAAAACCCAAAACTTTAAATGCATTGAACGTGTTAGGAAAATGATTCTAATGGCTTGTCTTCCTTTAATCTATAACTTTAAAACCCAGCTCCGAATGATTCCCTTGTCTTTTGTTACCTTGAGACTTTATTATTTCGAAGTACTCTTTGACTTACCTTCTATTTCCCACCACCACATAAATTTAAACTTATTTACAATTCCGTTACCCTAATCTTAACTTACATCACACCCTGTTCACCTGTAGAATTGTGACTTCCATTGCTTTGAAGTTGAGTAATATTTCAATTAAAACAATCCTTGTGTTTGTTTTCAAAGCTATGTTTGACCTCAGCCTCACTACTACTGTTAATATTGATGCTTCTTGAAATACTTCCACTTGCAGTCAGAAACCTGGCATATTGGGAGAGACTAAAGGCTGCAGCACCAGTGGTGAGAATCACAAAGGTATGGTCAAGGAGATGGAGAAGCGCTGACAAGACTGCTTTGAGTCAGTGTATTGAACAATATTCAGGAATTTTATCTTTGAATCTGCATTAATACAGCACAGTTGTCACTGACTTCATCAAAACCTGTGTGAATGAGTGTGTGCCTTCGAGAATATAAGAAGATCGTAAGACATAGGAGCAGAATTAGGCCATTCAGCCCATCGAGTCTGCTCTGCCATTCCTTTCTGCTTGCCCTTTCAATGCAGGTTATATCCTTTGCTATCAGGCTCCCAACTATGCCCTTCTTTCAGCCATGACTCTGTGTTGTCCACAACATCATACCGACCAATCTGTAATTGCGCCTTGAGTTCATCCACCTTATTCCAAATACTACGTGCTTATAAATACAGCACCTTCAGTCCTGCATTCTTCACTGTTTTCGATTTTGCCTCTGTGGTACAATTTAACGCTTTGCACTATCTGCATTTCTACTCAATCATTGGCTTGTCCTTCCTTACATTCATATTATCCCCATCACCTACTTATAAACCTGCTGGGTCATCCTCAGCTCTATCATACTGGTTTCCACCCCCCCCGCCATATTAGTTTAAACCACTCTCGATAGCTCTAGCAAACCTGCCCGCAAGAATATTGGTTCCCCGTTGGATTCAGGTGCAACTTGTCCCTTTTCTACAGGTCACACCTGCCCCAGAAGTGGTACCAATGATCCAGAAACATGAATCCCTGCCCCCTGCTCCAATTCTTCAGCCACGCATTTATCTGCCAACTCATTCTACTCCTGTCCTCCCTGTCACATGGCACAGCAGCAAGCCCAAGATTATTACCCTTGTGGTCGTGCTTCTCAGCCTCCTTGGACATACCCAAACCAAAAGCTGTGGCTTTGTAGTCTGCTGAGGGTAGATCTGTGGCAATCCAGAATGATAAAAGAAGTCCGGGTAGCATCCAAGGAAGGATATTTTAAGAGTGAAGGAAGAATTCCACTTGGAAATGGAATTGGAAGCAAGTCAGCTCTAGCAGGTTTGCATGCCATTACTTCCTACATGATGAAATCTAACATCATGAATGGCTGTGGTGCTTCACTGCCGGATGAGCTCAATGCCTTTTATGCACACTTTCAAAGGGAAAATAAATCTGCACCTGTGCGGATCCCTGCAGCATCTGGTGACCCGGTGATCTCTGTCTCGAAGGCCGATGTCAGAACTCTCTTAATGAGGGTAAACACTCACAGAGTGTCAGGCCCTGAAGATGTACCTGACAGGGCAATGAAAACCTGTGCCAACCAACTGGTGGGATGGTTCAAGGGCAGCTTCAATCTCTCATTGCAAGAGTTGGAGTTTCTCAACTGCCTCAGTAACTTTCGCTCGGTTGCACTCATATCTACTGTGATGAAGTGTGTTGAGAGGTTGGTCATAGCCTAAACAAGGATCTGGACCCGCTGCAGTTTGCCACAATAGGTCTGCAGCGATGCAATCTAACTGTCTCTCCATTCAATCTTAGATCACTTGGACAATAGCAATACTTTTGTCAGGCTGCTGTTTATTGACAACATGGAAACATAGAAAAACATACAGCACAATACAGGCCCTTCGGTCCACAAAGCTGTGTCGAACATGTCCCTACCTAGGCTTTACCCATAGCCCTCTATTTTTCTAAGCTCCATGTATCCATCCAGGAGTCTCTTAAAAGACCCTATTGTTTCCGCCTCCACCACCGCCGACAGCCCATTCCATGCACTCACCACTCTCTGCGTAAAAAAACTTACCCCTGACATCTCCTGTGTACCTCGACGCTCCTCAAGGATGCGTGCTTCACTCACTGCTCTACTCGACACCCATGACTGTGTAGCTAGTCACAGCTCAAATGCCATCTGTAAATTTGCCAATGACACAACTATTGTTGGCAGAATGTCAGGTGGTAATGAGGAGGCATACAGGAGTGAGAGAGGTCAGCTGGTTGAGTGGTATCACAGTAGCAACCTTGCACTCAATGTCAGTAAGGCCAATTGATTGTGGAGCTCAGGAAGGAGAAGTCGAAGGAACACACACCAGTCCACATTGAGGGATTAGCCATGGAAAGGGCGAGCAGTCAAGTTCCTGCATGTCAACATATTGATGCAATTATAAGGGGGCACGATAACAGCTATACTGTATTTCATTAGGGGTATGAGGAGACTTGGTATGTCACCAAAGACTCTTGCAAAGTTCTACGGGTGTGCCATGGGGAGAATTCTAACTAGTTGCATCGTCATCCTGTATGGAGGGGCTACGGTACAGAATTATAAGAAACTGCAGAAAGTTGTAAACTCAGCGTGCTCCATCATGGGGACTAGCCTCCCCAGCATCGAGAACACCTTCAATAGATGACACCTCAAAAAGGCAGCATCCATCATTAGGGACCCTCATCACCTAGGCCATGCCCTCTTCTCTTTGCTCCCATTAAGGAGGAGGTACAGAAACCTGAAGACACACTCAGTGTTGTAACAACAGCTTCTTCCCCTCTACCATCAGATTTCAGATTGGACAATAAACCCATGAACAATACCTCACTTTTTTTTCCTATGGTTGCTCTTATTCACTAAATATTTAACTTGAATTTTTATATACTGTATATTTCTTACTGTAATTTATCATTTTTTTGCTCATTGTTTATTGCAGCATACTGCTGCCACAAAATAGCACATTTCACAATATATGCCAGTGATATTAAACCATATTCTGATACTGCCTCCAGCTCCACAGTAAGAAAATTGGAAAGAGAAGTAAGAATAGACTATTTGACCACCCTCACGTGTGCTCCATCACTCAAAGATCTTGGCAAATTGCTACGTTTCGTACTGCCTTACACAAGTTTAAGTTGAGTTTATTGTCATATGCACAAGTATTATGAGATACAGGTAGAGTGGAAAAACTTGCTTTCCACTGTAATACTGGTGCATAGTTTCAGTCAACATAGAGCAAATAAATCATACAAGGCAGTGAAGAAAAAGACTGTGAAAAACAAAAGGTGAGTGCAAACAAAGCACGACTAGAACTGAGCCCATGTTTTACTGTGAGAGGTGATCCATAATCTTGTATTGCTGAAGGAGGATTAGGGTTTAGGAAAGTAGATGTTCCTGAACCTAGTGGTGTGGGATTTGATGCTTCTATACCCCCTGCTTAACAGTAGCAGCAAGAAGATGGCATGACCTACATGCTGGGGATCATTGATGGTAGATGGTACTTCTTCACCTCATGTATATGCTTTTTGTAAGGGGTGGCCTGAGCCCAAAGTGGACTAAGCTGCATCCGTGGTTCTTTGCAGCCTCCTGCAATGCTGTGTGTTAAAAGTACTGCACTAGACAATGATGCAATTAGTCAAGATAGCTTCTACAGTCCATCAGTAATAGTTTTTTAAAAAGTGTTTGGTGATATATCAAATCTTGCTGAACTCCAAAAATGTAGAAGGGCTGGTGTGCCTTCTCCATAATTCTACATACTGGGCCCAGTATTACCCCAAACATTGATCTTCTTGAATATTCCCAGTAATTGCTCCTCTACAGTACCCTTGGATTAAGAATTCCAAAGGCTAACCAGCCTCAGTGGAAGAATTGTGACTCATCTCAGTCCTCAATGGCCAAGCCCTTGTATTGATATTGTGACCTTTAGTATGCAACACCCCAGCCATCGTTTCAGTCCCTAACCTGTCAAACCCTATAAGAAAGGAAGTTCAAGTGATCGTTCGCCCAGACTGTTTCATTTGGGACTTGAGGCTTCTATTACCCTGCCTGACAGTAGCAGCAAGAAGGGGGCATGACCATTGATTGTAGATGCTACCTTCTTCAAGCAGCTCCTCATGTATATACTTTTGATAGTGGGAAGCCTTGCGCCACCTCAGAAATCAATTTCGTGAATTATTATTGCATCGTCTTCTTCATAAGATTATATTTGCTTACATTAGGAAATAGGCTTGTTTTCCCTTGAATGAGGCTCAAGGTATATAAGATTATAGTAAGAGACATAAATAAGACAAGACCATAAGCCTAAGGCAAAGGAGCAGGAGTCAGCCATTCAGCCCATCGAGTCTGCTCTGCCATTTTATCATGAGCTGATCCATTCTCCCATTTAGTCCCACTCCCTCGCCTTCTCACCATAACCTTTGATGCCCTGGCTACTCAGAAACCTATCAATCTCTGCCTTAAATACACCCAATGACTTGGCCCCCACTGCTGCCCATGGCAACAAATTCCACAGATTCACCACCCTCTGGCTAAAAAAAATTTCTTCACATCTCTGTTCTGAATGGGCACCCTTCAATCTTTAAGTCATGCCCTCTCATACTAGACTCCCCCACCATGGGAAACAATTTTGCCACATCCACTCTGTCTATGCCTTTCAACATTCGAAATGTTTCTATGAGGTCCCCCCTCATTCTTCTAAACTCCAAGGAGTACAGTCCAAGAGCGGACAAACATTCCTCATATGTTAACCCTCTCATTCCCAGAATCATTCTAGTGAATCTTCTCTATACCCTCTCCAACGTCAGCACATCCTTTCTTAAACAAGGAGCCCAAAACTGCCCACAGTACTCCAAGTGAGGTCTTACCAGCGCCTTATAGAGCCTCAACATCACGTCCCTGCTCCTATACTCTATTCCTCTAGAAATGAATGCCAACATTGCATTCAGCTTCACCACCGACTCAACCTGGAGGTTAACCTTAAGGGTATCCTGTACGAGGACTCCCAAGTCCCGTTGCATCTCAGAACTTTGAATTCTCTCCCCATTTAAATAATAGTCTGCCTGTTTACTACTTCTACCAAAGTGCATAACCATACACTTTCCAACATTGTATTTCATTTGCCACATTTCTTACCAATAAAGCCACGCCTCCCCCTCTGCCTACCTTCCTATCCTTCCGGTACACCGTGTATCCTTGGATGTTCAGCTCACAGAGACATGCATCCTTTAGCCACGTCTCAGTGATGGCCACAATATACCTGCCAATCTGTAGCTGTACGACAAGAACATCCACCTTATTCCTTATGCTGCGTGCATTTAAGTATAACATCTTCAGTCCAGTATTTGGTACTTTTTGCTTTGATTGCACTGCAAGTGTATTGCACTACAACTCATCCCAATGGCTGCAAATTTGCCCCATTACCTGCCTGTCCTTCCTGACATCTTTACTGCTCACTATCTTAGATTTATTTCTGTTTTTCCCCTCCTCCGCGCACTATCATTCTGGTTGCCAACCCCCTGCCAAATTAGTTTAACCCTTCCTAACAGCTCTATTAAACCTTCCCGCCAGGATATTGGTCCTCTTCGGGTTCAGGTGTAACCCGTCCTTTTTGAACAATCATCCTTCCCCCAGAAGAGATCCCAATGATCCAAGAATCTGAAGCCCTGCCCCCTGCACCAGTCTCTCAGCCACGCATTCATCTGCCTGATCCTACTATTCTTGCCCTCGCTAGCACGTGGCACAGGTAGCAATCCTGAGATTACTACCCTGGAGGTCCTGCTTCTCAGCTTCCTTCCTAACTCCTGGAAATCTCTCTTCAGGACCTCCTCCCTTTTCCTATCTATGTCATTGGTACCAACATGTACCAATACAGCTGGCTGCCCGCCCTCTCCCTTCAGAATGTTCTGGACCCGATCTGAGACATCCCGTACCCTGGTACCTGGGAGGCAACACACCATAGTCAAATTCTTTTTTTCAATGGCAGTGGCTTTCAAAAAGGGGACATAGTTTTAGGGCGAGACAGGGGATTTGGAGAGATTTTTTACACCAAGAGTGGCTGATATCTGAAATGGATTGCTATAGGTTGTAGTGGAATTGGACAATTAGTACATCCAAGAGACATTTCAACAGACATTTCTACGCAAGACATAGAAGGATATAGTCCTACTGTAGGCATATGGTATTAGCGTACATGGCCAAAAAGGTTGGCATTGGCATTGTGGGCTAACGGGCCTGTTTCTCTATTACATCACTGACCCTATGATAGTATGTCAGTAGCTCACTACTGGCCTACATAATTGGATCAAGGTGTCTGTAAGAATCCTCGAGGATTTGAGGAACATTCTTAAGTCCTCTTGCAATGATTGCTAAAATTTTGTTTGAGTTTCTAATTGCTCAGTGTACCTGCAGATTAGCTTTCTGTGCTAATTGCTCAGTGTACCTGAACATTAGCTTTCTGCGATTTACATGCGTGGATGCTCACATCCCAATGAACGTTGATACATTTCAATCCCTTACCATTTCTCTCACAGTATATTACATATATCATGTGATTAACCTTGTATCCCGCTTGAGCCTCTCTACATTCACCTCTCATCTAACATAGTCATCAAGCTTTGTATCATCAGCAAACTTGGACATATTATGCTGCATCCCCCCCATCCAAATCATTGTTATAGATTGTGAACGGCTGAGGCCCCAGCACCAATCTCTGCATTTAAGCCAACGTCAACTCGTGGAAAATGACCCACTTATTTCTCCTGTCTTTTTTGTTTGTTAACCAAATCATCAGTTCAGTTTCCCAGTATGTTACCCTCATACTGTGAATAGTTATTTTGTTTCATATACTAGTAGGTTTGCTCTTATTTATTCTGCCAGCTGCAATCACAAAAATAGATTTGTTATACGTATTTCTCTTTCATAGACTCATGTCATTGCCACTCAATACTTTTGTAGTTGCACTAATACGCAACGAGTGAAAGCAACAGACTGAGTGGAGCAGGGTCTGGTTGAACTGTATACTGTTTCAATCCGCGCGCGCTTAAGTGCTCGCTCCCAGCATCCCCTGCTCTTTGCGGGGTTGAAGTCACGTCAGCTTCCGGGCCGAGGTCTGCCTCGCACTCAGAGCCCCCTCGGTTGCCGCCGGCTGTGGACTCACCCTGGACTGCTGGAGCCGGTTTGCCTGCCACGTGGGCGAGCTGCCACATGACCCCCCCCCCCCAAGAACCGGCGCTAGGAGGTACGGAGTCCACAGCCTGCACACTGCCAGCTCTTTTAGGTGGCTGGCCTCATCGTTGTGGGAGTGGCACTGCAACCGGGCGTTCAAGGTCTAGATGCGCCGGTTTGAGACAGTCACTGGTAAAATTCTCTTCACAACCGCCAATATCGAGAACGCAGGTCATCCCATTATGGCACACCACCTTCTAAGGTCCTTCGTATGGTCGCTGCAGGGGTTGTCTGTGCGCACCTCAGCGAATGAAAACATACTTGCTCTGTTGTAGGTCCTTGGGCACGAAAGAGCGTGTTGTTCTGTGATGGGACGTCGGGACTGGGGCAAGTGTTCCAAGCCGCTCCCAGAGTTTAGTTAGGACCGCCGTAGGTGTGTGCTCCTGGCCATGGGGTGCTGGCACAAACTCACTGGGAATTGTGAGTGGGGCACCGTAAACAAGTTCGGCTGATGATGTGGCCAGGTCCTCCTTGGGTGCCGTGCGAATGCCAAGCAGCATCCAGGGGAGTTCGTCACCCCAGTCTGGCCCTCGGAGGCGTGCCATCAGGGCTGACTTCAAGTGCCCGTGGAAAACGTTCTACCAGGTCATTGGACTGCGGGTGGTAAGCAGTCGTTCGGTGGAGCTGGGTTTCGAGGAGTTGTGCCAGCACAGACCACAAGGCCGATGTGAATTGCACACCCCTGTCTGAAGGGACGTGGGCTGGGGGTCCGAACCGTGCCACCCAGGTGGTAATCAGGGCTCTGGCGCATGTCTCCGTGGCCGTGTCAGCGAGTGGGATAGCTTCCGGCCACCTCGTGAACCTGTCCACCATGGTGAACAGGTATCTCGCTCCCCTCGAAACCGGCAGTGGGCCGATGATGTCCACGTGGACATGTTCAAACCTCCTATGTGTCGGCTGGAAGGGTTGCAGTGGAGCCCTCACGTGCCTCTGGATGTTGGAGGTTTGACAGCGCGTGCATGTCCTAGCTCAGTGCCCGACCTGCTTGCGTAGGCCGTGCCACACAAACCTGTCTGTGATCAGCCAGATGGTTGCCCGGATGGAAGGGTGGGCTAAACCGTGCAAGGTGTCGAAAAGGCGGCGCCTCCAAGCGGTCGGGACAATGGGCCAAGGTTGCTCGGTGGACACATCGCAAAGGAGCTCATTACCTTTGGGCCCAATGGGTATGTCTTCGAGGCGGAGTCCTGAGACTGTGGTTCGGTACGCCAGTATCTCGCTGTCCAGTCATTGCGCCTTAGCTAACGCCGCATAATCCACCCCCGGAGACAGAGAGTGCACTGATTGGACGGAGGTATGTGACAACGCGTTGGCTACCACGTTGTTCTTCCTGGAGATGTGCTTGATCGTGGTGGTAAACTCCGAGATGTACGACAGGTGGCGTTGCTGGCGGCCCGACCACGGGTCCGACACTTTGGCAAACGCGAAAGTGAGGGGCTTGTGGTCTCTGAAGATCGTGAACTCCCTCCCTTCCAGGAAATACCTGAAGTGCCGGATGGCAAGGTACAGGGCCAGCAGCTCCCTGTCGAAAGCGCTGTACTTAAGTTCTGGGGGTCATAGGTGCTGGCTGAAGAAGGCGAGCAGCTTCCACTGGCCTTTGATGAGCTTCATCTAGCACGCCGCCAACTGCCGCGTCAGAGGCATCCACAGTGGTGGACCAGGAGCGTGGCATTTGCTAGTATGTTCTTGGCTTGTTCAAAAGCCGCCGTCGCCTCCTCTGTCCAGGTGACCTCTTTGACCTTGCTGGACATCAAGCCGAAAAAGGCTGCATGATCCGGGCTGCTGAGGGCAGGAAACGGTGATAAAAGTTAACCATCCCAACAAATTCCTGCAGGCCTTTAACAGTGCTGGGCCTGGCGAATTGGCGGATGGCTTCAACTTTTGCTGGCAGGGGCACAGCTCCATGGCGGTCGATCCGATGTCCCAAGAAGTTGATGACAGGTAGGCCGAACTGGCACTTGGCGGGGTTGATAGCCAGGCCATAGTCGCTTAGGTGGCGGCAGAGCAGGCGTAAATGTGCTAGATGTTCCTGGCGGGAGTGGCTGGCGATAAGTATGTTATCCAGGTAGATGAACAGAAAGTCCAGATCTTACCCTACTGCGTCCATCAGGCGCTGGAACGTCTGCACTGCGTTTTTGAGCCCGAACGGCATCCTGAGGAACTGGAACAGGCCAAAGGGGGTAATGAGAGCCATCTTGGGTACATCATCCGGGTGGACTGGGATCTGATGATACCCTCGGACCAGGTCGTCTTCAAAAAGATGTGCGCCCCGTGCAGGTTGGCCATAAAGTCCTGGATGTGTGGTACCGGATAGCGATCGGACGTGGTAGCCTCGTTCAGCCTCCTCTAGTCGCCACATGGTCTCCACCGTCCTGCGGACTTGGGCACCATATGGCGTGGGGAGGCCCACGGGCTGTCGGAAGGCCGCACAGTCCCCATCTCCTCCATCTTCTTGAATTCCTCTTTCGCGAGGCGGAGCTTGTCGGGCGGTAGCCTGCGGGCCCGAGCATGAAGGGGAGGTCCCTGTGTGGGGATGTGTTGCATCACGCCGTGCTTGGGGTCTGTTGAGGAAAACTGCGGCGTGATGATAGATGGGAACTCTGATAACACTCTGGCGAACTCGTTGTCGGAATAAGTGATGGAGTCCAGGTGTGGGGCCGGTAACCTGGCCTCACCGAGGGAGAAAGACTGGAACGTCTTCGCATCGACAATTCGTCGACCCTTCAAATCCACGAGCAGGCAGTGTGCGCGGAGGAAGTCCACACCCAGAAATGGTTGTGATACTGCAGCCAGCGTAAACGTCCATGTAAAGCGGCTGGAATCGAACTGCAAGGGGATGGTTCTTGTGCCATAGGTGCAGATGGTGCTGCTGTTGGCTGCCGTAAGTTCCGGTCCTGTTCTTCTAGTTCAGGTATCGTGGCTCGAGGCGGGTAGGACACTGATTTCTGCCCCCCGTGTCCACCAGGAATCTACGCCCGGAGTGCTTGTCGCAAACGTAGAGGAGGTTATCACGGTGACCAGCCGCTGTAGCCATCAGGGACGGCTGGTGCCAGCGTTTCCCTGGAACAAGCATGGCGGTCGGTAGCGGCAGGCCCCAGAACCCCACCTTTGATGACAAAAACACCAAGACTCAAAAGTAGTGCCATCCCTTGGTGTGGGTGTTACGTGCTCCGCTGCTGGGGTGCGGAGGGCTGGACTTTCGGCCGTGCCGCAGCACTAATTTCGATGGTGGTTCCGTCATTTTGTTTGGTGCGCCAAAGCATGTCCATGCGGGCAGCCACTCTGCGCAGGTCTCTGAAGTCTTCATCTGTTAGCAGGAGGCGGATATCTTCTGGCATTTGCTCCAAGAAGATCTGTTCAAAAAATAGGCAAGACTTATGGCCGTCTGCCAGTGCTAGTGTGTCGCTCATCAGGGCTGATGGCGCATGGTTGCCCAGGCCGTCCATATGCAGTTACCACGCAGCCCGTTTGCGGCGGGAGAGGCCAAATGTGCGGATTAACGGGGCCTTGAGTGTCTCGTACCTGTCTGTTGCCGGGAGCTGATGCAGAAAGTCCATAATGCGGCCCGCTGTCTCCTGGTCGAGGGCGCCCACCACGTTGTAATACCCGGTGGCGTCTGAGAAAAATTGCCTGACCTAGAACTGGGCCTCCGCTTGCTTGAACCAGACCAGGGGTTGAGTGATCCAGAAGGTTGGCAGTTTAAGGGAAACTGCATTCTGCAGAGCCGAGTCGTTCATGCTGTGTCCAAATGCCGTCGGACCGTCGGGGTCACCAATGTAGTCGCGCAACGAATCAAAGCAACACACTGAGTCGAGCAGGATCTGGTTGAACTGTATACTGTTTCAATCCACACGCGCTTAAGTGCCCGCTCCCAGCATCCCCTGCTCTCTGCGGGGCGGAAGTGACGTCAGCTTCTGGGCCGAGGTCTGCCCCACACTCAGAGCCCTCTCGGTTGCCGCTGGCTGCGGACTCACCCGCGACTGCTGGAGCTGGTTCGCTTGCCGCGTGGGTGAGCCGCCACACTTTTGTTATTTTCCCAAGAATCGATAATGCCAGCGTTTTTCCACTATTGATGTCTCTGCATCCCTATTTCTGTCTCCGTAAGTATCTGTGCTTCTCCAGGTCTGGCTTCTTGTGTACTTTTTACTTTCAACTGCCCTTGGGTTATCAGACCTCAAGCTCTGGAATTCCGTCAATTTCTATCTTTCTTCCTTTGAGACTTATTGTAATACGTCTTTAATATTTCCATGTATGGCTCAATGTTATATTTTCCTTCAAAATCCATTATGCAATTACTCCAAAGGTTTGCATTTTTGTAGAACATTATATGGTACATTATCTTGGCGAGTTACACAGGTGCACCTAAAACAAAGTAAAACTGAACCAGAAAAGGGGTTACCAAAATCTCACTCAGTTGAGTAGTTTTTAGACACACAAAATTAAATTCAGAGTTTCTGCTTGCGCAAAAAAAATTGGATGATATAGGCTTACAAAGAGGAGTAAATGAAGAAATATATATTTGTTTAAAGGACAAATTTCCAGAAGTACAAAAACATTTAGGATAATTTCATTTGTAGATGACTGAGACAGGGATATGGTTTAAATTTGTGTTCTTGGTGATACTGATTGAAATTTTATGTCGAGGAAAAATCTGGTATAGAGGAGATTTACCAGGATGCTGCCTGGTTTAGAGAGTATGCATTATGATCAGAGATTAAGGGACCTAGGGCTTTACTCTCTGGAGAGAAGGAGGATGAGAGGAGACATGATAGAGGTATACAAGATATTAAGAGGAATAGATAGAGAGGACAGCCAGTGCCTCTTCCCCAGGGCACCACTGCTCAATACAAGGGGACATGGCTTTAAGGTAAGGGGTGGGAAGTTCAAGGGGGATATTAGAGGAAGGTTTTTCACTCAGAGAGTGGTTGGTGCGTGGAATGCACTGCCTGAGTCAGTGGTGGAGGCAGATACACTAGTGAAGTTTAAGAGATTACTAGACAGGTATATGGAGGAATTTAAGGTGGGGTGTTATATGGAAGGCAGGGTTTAAGGGTTGGCACAACATTGTGGGCCGAAGGGCCTGTACTGTGCTGTACTATTCTATGTTCTATGTTCTAAGATTGCAAACTGTATGGTTTAACTTCAGACAACTCACAGGGGAGGAATGGATTTGATGACCAGTGAATTGACTTTGTAATATTGGTCCTTCCAGTATTTGGTTGAAAAAAAATTATGTTCTCCCAGTCATGGATGTCAGACCAACCATTTAACTTTTGAGAAGCAGAAGAATAATTGGGAATAGTGACAGAGTGGAGTGAGGTTGTCAGCAGACATTGGAAAATAGAAGCCTTGCTTTTAGATTATATCACCCAGGGCAGATTACATGGCAAATACACACAGTACTATGTACTGAAGAGTTTTGTATCCTCAGTGAGCCATTGCTCATGGTTCACAGACATCTTTCTAGCCAGATAGGTTCATCTCAGCAGCAATTGGCACTGGAAATACTAGATCAGATCAAATTATACGAGTGCAGAAGTGCTATTCTCTTATTAATTGGATTGTTGATCGCTGCAGCAAATTGTTTTAGTGGGTGGTCAGGAATAAATGTGTAGCTCTTTCTTTTCGGTTCTGTGTTCTGAAGACATATTAAGTTTCAATTCATAGATTTTAAACAATGTCTTTGCAAAAAGAAATGCAAAAAAACAGAAATGCCAGAAGCATTTAATATGTCTGTCAGCATCTGCAGCAAAAGAAACGGCTTATATTTCAGGTATATGGGCATTTCAGCAGAGTTCTCAGTTGCTATGTGCTTCCTGCATATTTTGTCTATTTAAATTATGCTCTACCAAATATTCTCAGCCTTCAAATGGTGCAAGTTCCATAGGATTGAAAGTTTTCATCACCTTTTTTCTGTGTGACCCCAATATCAGGGAGAAACAGATTCCTATGACATCACACTCTCTATCAAGAATTGAACAGCTACATGTCGGAAAAATGACTAACAATTGCTGATACAGTCTGCCCAAACTGTCTATTCATTTCTTCAACTCTAATCTTTTTCGATGGCTCGAATTCTTTTTACCCTTGCTCTTCAAGATTTGTCTATATGCTCTCACTGTTGAATCTGAGTTAACTGCATTGATCCTCTTCAGATCCTTTTCAAATAATAGCTAATCTGAAAACATAAACTCAGAGACGATTCGACTAATCTTCTATGAAAACTTACGATTATTATTTAAAATTTATGTCAAATTCTGTATGGTCTATTTACAAATAATGTTCATTTTGCAGACAATTTTATGAACGATTTGTCGGTACCTCTAATTCCTTTGGGTGTCTCTTGCAAAGTCAAAGCATTTAGTTTTATTCCACTACAGGCGTACTGACCCGTGTTATAACATTGGATTTAACTTTGCATTTGCCTGTTTAGTCTATGCCAGCTCGCAGGGCAATCGCATTCCTCAATTTTCCCTCGAATCTAACCTCCTTGCATTCCTATAAATTCTAGCACCCACCTACCGTAAGCACAATACTTAATGGCCAATTAATCTAACAACCTTTATGTCTTTAGGATGTGGGAGAAAACCAGTGAACCTGGGGGAATCCATGCAATCGCAGAGAGAAAACATGCAAACCCCACACTGACAGCTTCAGCGGTCAGGATCGTACCCAGGTGGCTGGAGATTGACGGCATGCTGTGGACTGTGATAAACCTCTATCATCTTCATGAGCACCACCAAAGGCATTCAGTAAGTAATCTACTTTCTGCTAATCCAAAATTATGGTAACAGTTTGTGCAGGAATTTTGGTTAGAATATCTACAGAACTCTTCAAACACCAATTCTAGAAACTTAGCAACAAATTAGGAAGGATGATGGAAGTTCTGTGGATTATTTCATTCATAGCTGACCTCTATGTGAAATATTTGAGTACTATATCCAATCCTGTAGTTCTTTTATGTTTCTTCAAACTAGAAATAAAATAGTTTGAAGCCTTAAATCAAATGTGGAGCTCCAAAGGGTTTAGAAAAGCACAGAAAGCTCTGAGATATTGCAGTCATCTATAGGTAATCACAAGATTTCAGTTTTCCAGCACTTCTGTGTCAAATCCTTAAGTTCAAATGAATGATTACATTTGCTAGAGCTGTTATTTAGACTGGATTCAATCAATTTGCAAAGGGTAATGACACCTTGTGGAAGAAAACAAATATTACAGAGAGTTTCAAAATCAAGGTAATGTCAAGATGCACTTAGACTGGATGGTATTTTTAAGGTTGGACTCATCCAGATTCCTGTTTACCATTTCCTTGTCTCTAGCATTCTTGTAACTTTTTAAATATCTTATTAAGAAAGAGCTCTTGTATGTTTGGTTAATTTGAATGTAAGGGAATAATCACAACATTTCAAAAGATTTAAATATAGGGCTATTGAATGAGAAAAATAGCTAATTATAACATTAATTAGTCATAAAATTGAATAAAATTGTGGTATTCCCAAGATAGAATAATTAAAATTTAATTAATTAGTAATTAAGCTGTTGAAGAGAAATGGAATACCAATAATTAACATTTTCTAATTGAGTTCTGCTTTTTTAATGGTTTTAGGTACATTTTGTTCAGTATGTTTAACAACTTTAAATAAAATGTAATGGCCTAAATAATGTTTCATAGATTTATGGATGTATTCATAGACTTATGCATGCATCTCAAATAGCCTCTGACAACCAAGTCTAACTCCTGGCCTTCTCGTGGGGCTTAGCCTCTAAGCCCGGCGGAACTGTCTCTACTGACAGGAGACGGGGCGAAGACGGGTCTTGGCGCCTTAAAACCAGTGCTTCGGGTAGATGGAGCTAGTCAGCCTGGGAAGGCAGTCCATCTAAGACAGGGGAAACTCTTGATTTCAAACTTACACTGCCTTGTGGCCATACCCACTCATGGGAAGGCCTTCGGGAGTAAACCCTGAGGTCAAATCCGGAGCTGGAGTCCCTAAGGCAGTCCGACATTGCCTTCAACCTCGTTCTGGCAACTCCTGCGACGACACTGGTGCCAAGCTGTATCGGCCCTTGCCCTTGCCCTTCCCTTGGACAACATCGGTGTCATGGAGAGGGGAGACTTGTTGCATGGGCAACTGCCAGTCTTCCATACAACCTTGCCCAGGCCTGCGCCCTGGAAACTTCCAGGTGCAGATCCATGGTCTCACGAGACTATAACGGATGCCACCACCATGAAAGATTTAGATAATGGAATAGATGGCTTTATTGCCAAGTTTGCAGATGATACAAAGATTGGTGGAGGCTGCAGAAAGACTTATACAGATTAGGAGAATGGGCAAGATAGTGGCAAATTAAATACAGTGTTGGAAAATGCATGGCCTTGCACTTTGGTAGTAGAAATAAATGTGCAGACTATTTTCTAAACAGGTAAAAAATCCAAAAATCTGAGATGCAAAGGGATTTGGTAGTCCTTGTACAGAACACCTTGAAGGTTAACTTGCAGGTAGGTTCGATGGTGACGAAGGCAAATTCATTTTGAGTTCTACAATACAAGAGCAGAGGCTTTATGAGGCACTGGTGAGGCCTCACCTTGACTATTGTGAACAATTTTGGGCTCCTCATCTCAGAAAAGATGTGCTGGCATTGGAGAGAGTTCAGAGGAGGTTCATAAGCATGATTCCAGGAATGAAAGGGTTATTATATGAGGAACATTTGATAGCTCTGGGTCTGTACTCATTGGAATTTGGAAGGATGAGGGACTAACCTCATTGAAACCTTTTGAATGTTGAAAGGCCTAGACAGAGTAGATGTGGAAATGATGTTTCCCCTGGCGGGGGAATCTAGGACAAGAGGGCACAGCCTCAGAATAAAGGGTCATCCATTGAAAACAGAGATGTGGAGAAATTTCTTTAGCCAGAAGGTGGTGTACCTGTATTTGTGGGATTTATTACCACAGGAAGCTGTGGAGGTCAGGTGTGTATTTAAGGCAGAGATTGATAGGTTCTTGATTGAGCACCACATCAAAGGTTTCAGGGAGAAGGCTGAGGAGGGATGAAAAGTATCAGCCATGATTAAATGGCAGAGTAGATTCGATGGGCCAAATGGCCTAATTCTGCTCCTATGTCTTATAGTCTAAAATATTACAGATAGGGAATGCTTTCTGCATGTCCTATGAGTCCTTGAAGACTCTATCCAATTAGTCTGTGATCCAGAATCCTATGAAAAAAAATATATTTTTGGGAGTTAATTTCAAAATTTGGAGCTTTCAGTTAGGCTAAATTGCTTTTAATTAGGATTGAAAAACAACTCAGCAATAAGGAAAAAGAAAGGCTATATTAAAAAAAAGAGCTGGGCCAAGAAATGACAGATGGAGTCCATCCACAAAAGTGTGTAATAAATCCCTTTAGACGGTCAGATTTGATGGCAGAATACAGAGTTAATGGCAGGATTCTTGGCAGAATGGAGGAACAGAACAATCTTGGGGGTTCATATCCATAGATCTCTCTAAGTTGCTATCCAAGTTGGTAACGATCGTTAAGAAGGCATATGGTATGTTGGCCTTCATGAGTTGGGGGATTGTGTTCAAGTGCTGCAAGGTAATGTTGCAGCTCTATAAAACTCTGGTTGGACCACACAGAGTATTGTCTTTATTTCCGGTCGCTTCATTATAAGAAGGGCTTCACAGCTTTAGAGAGGGTGCAGAGATTTACCAGGATACTGCCTGGACGAAAGGGCATGTCTGACAAGGATAGGCTGAGTGAAGGAGGATGGGAAAAGACATGATAAAGCTGTACAAGATGTTAAGCGGCATAGATCGAGTTGATAGAGATTTCCTTCTCCCCCAGGGTGGAAATGACTAATACATTGGGGCATAATTTTAAGGTGATTGGAGAAAAGTATAGGAGGGATGTCAGAGGTAAGTTCTTTGCACAAAAAATGGTGGTTGCATAGAACACCCTACAGGGATGGTAGTCGAGGCAGATGCATTCAGGATATTTAAGAAACACTTTGATAGACAGATGGATGATGGAGAAATGGAGGATTATAGAGGAGGGCTAGGTTGATCTTAGCGTAGGTTAAAAGGTTAGCACAATTATATGGGCTGAAGGGTCGCAGGCCTGTACTGTGCTGTAATGTTCTGTGTTCTATTTAACCAGGTATTTTTCCATTGCATTGGCCACTGGCAACGCACACAGACTGAATGAATGGGAGAGAAAGAAGATTAAAAATCTGATACGAAGTTGATGGAATGTAACTGGAACTCTCATGGTTGTCTATTAAGCAATGGAGACTGGTTAAGCAAAAAAGTTCATGGGGGAGAAATGGTGTGTGAAATAGATTCCCTCTGGAGAGTCAGTTCTTTGTTGTGGATGCTGGCATCTTCATCTAGGTTAATCTTGGGAGGAAAGGTCCAGTGAAGGAGAAGCCAAGAAAACAATGAAGGACAGCAGGGCTAGGGATTTAATACAATCTAGTTACGTTTTTCACTTTGGTCTAAAGTTGTGATGTTATTCAGCTAAAGAATCAAAGTTGTTTTCAGTTTTATTTTCTCCAATCATTAAGTCATGATTATCAAAGAATATGGGCATTTGTGCAAAGTTGGCATTTAACACCCATTACTAATTTCCCTTCTGAAGCTGCTGCCCAATGCCATCTGACATTAAAAGGCACATACACAGACAAAAGATAATATTGGGCTGGTTTGCAATACGACACACCCTTCTTTCATCTTCACTGACCATGTACTAACTGTTAAAATCCAAAATAAACCATTAAAATTACACAGCTGCAAGACCTGGATTTTTCTGAGAACTATTAGCAATTCCACAGGAAGTTCAAGAATGTCACATAGGCATACATAAATCTAGATCTTCCGGATAATTTCCCAAATGTGCTTTGATATTTGATGGCTACAGTTTTTAAATTAAATTGGGAAATCTGCAATTCTCTCAATGTGGAGGGTTGGTTAGGAGAGAGAGAAATCACATGGAATTTTAGAATTGTGCCAACCACAACATCATTAATATGATTGTATATTTGTCTTTACATTTAAATAGAGATTTCTAAAAATATTTTCAGGGGCAAAAAATTTGGCAGGTTATCAAAGTATTTGTGGGTTGGGTTTCTATTTAAGATTGGGGAAGTCCTGTGATTTGCGTGGCCTCAACAATCAGAAAGAAGCTGGCATTCAAAAAGCCACCATGATATGTTCTCAGTAAGGAAACCGAGGATACTTCAGAAATCCAGGACCAACAACTCCCTTGGACTATTGTGCTCAATCCACTCCACGCACTGATCTCTTCCTATTTTTATTACCTTCTCCACAATTGCTACTCCTGTTTCAGATTTTATCACCAGTATTTGTTTATCTCTGCTTTTCCTCCATTGATTGTCAGCCATGTTGTTTCAGTAGCTAAGTACATTAGTAACCACTTTTTATTCATTTGTTCATTATGTGCTATGTCGTATGATGTGGCCTTTCCATGTTCATGATCGTTCTTGGCAAATATTTCTACAGAAGTGGTTTGCCATTACCACCTTCAGGGCAGTGTCTTTTAACAAGGTGGGTGACCCCAGCCATTATCAATTCTCTTCAGAGACTGTCTGCTGGCAGTAGTGGTCGCATAGCCAGGACTTGTGATATGAACCAGCTGCTCGTATGACTATCCACCACCTGCTCCCCTGGCTTCACGTGACCCTGATTAGTGAGGTTAAGCAGCTGCTACACCTTGTCCAAGGGTGAACTGCAGGCTAGCGGAGGGAAGGAGTGCCTTACACCTCATTTGGTAGAGATGTATCTCCACCCCACCATCTTTTATTACGCTCCTTAATTACCATATTTTGGCCAAGGTTTTGGTTATCTCCCTTATCTATTGTAACTTTGCATCACCTATGTGAACTGCATTATTCTCTTGTCACAATATACACTCGCAACAAAAATAGCTTTTCTCATTTATTTTTTATCGAAGGTGTTCAGGAAGGAATGTACAAACTGTCAAGAAGATTATGATCACAGAATATGTATAAAATGATACCAAATATTTCCAAACCGCACACGCATGCATCCAAGCACGCGCGCGCACCCACACAGTGGCAACAGTAACCACCAGAGAATGTTAACTGAGTTTTGGATAGGCTCAAGATGAGTAAAGTTCTTGAATCCCTGTCTACCAACTACATTTTCATTGGTGACCATTTACCTGAACATTTAAATGCGAGAAGAAAGTAAACATTTTAAACACCCTGCCCACAATTGTACATTAATTAAAATACCAATTCTTTAGATAATGTATCTATCACCATACATTTTATAATTGTTGCTTTAGAAAACATACATAAAAATATTTTTATTTTTGAAATAGACAGTCAAACAATTTACAACATTAGAGGCTCATATAAAGGGAATTTTTAAGTTTGCAGAAATACACAAATAGATATTATGTAAAAATCATAAAATACAGACGAGCTGAAATCAATTCACAGATTGAACATCTGCCATATTTTAGAAGATCTGTCAAGTGCAATATTTGTCCTTTGGGTCCACTCCACACCATGAATTTAAAACTTCTGCTATTCACTATATCACCTCCTACAAGATTTTTGACTTCCCTCTCTTCAGATCTCAAACTAATTCCCAGAAATAAAAACATCCATGATTTATCCAGCACACTGATTTTTATCTGCACTCTACAAAATAGGGAAAAAATAAAATATAGCATTTATATTCAGATCTCAATTTGTAAAAGTCAATTAAACAGAAATAGAAATGATTCCACAAAGAAAGTCTCCTGGTTTTAAGTTTTATAAATGCGTGACTTAAGAACAAATTGAAGCAAAAAAAAATGTCTCTTTATGAATAAATCTCTGGATATTAAATTAATTATGGCTTTTTTGCAACATGGCAAAAATTGCAGCTCAAAGCAGACATCTCCTCACAGAGGAGGTTAGAGTTGTTGCAGTCTCCTGCAGTCTTGTATTCATTATATGGCAGCATGCATGTTGCATATTACAATTTATTTTGCTTTGTTTTACAGCACGCACATTTGGATTAAAATAATGAATGTTTCAATGGTCGAAATATTTGCACTAATTTACTGCTTTTGGTCACTTTTACGTATAATTGGTAATGGATGAGCTTCAGAGTTGAATACCCAGTGGTCCAGTGAAAGGACGTCATCATCGGAGAACATCAAATAAAGATACCTGAAGGCAAGCAATAGGCATTTGTATTAAAATAGATTATTACAATAACAAGAAAATGCAATGATTGTACTCAACACTGGTTAAATCCTAAACAGTCACATATAATATTTTTGATCTGCAGCACCTTTGGTCTATTTTAATATCATGCACAATTTTATATTCCTCCACACCTACAGTATTAACAATACTGTTTCATGGACAGGAGTTGTAAGGAATACACACTATTCAAAGTCATCTTGAATTGTAACATTGACCCTGATTTTGCCATTAATCTATTAACTTAGGAGGGAACGTCGACTCAGACCATGAGAGGCCTGCGCTGGGCATTTTCATGCCTTACAAGGCGCAGATTGGAAGTCTGTGTGGGGCACCACTCCTCACACAGACACGAGAGCAATGTGTGGTTAAGCGCCTTGCTCAAGGACACAAACACGCTGCCACAGCTGAGGCTCGAACTAGCTCGAACTTCAGATCCCTAGACTTAACCACTTGGCCACGTGCCCAACAACTTTTAACTTAAGTAACTTGTTATACTAAAGCACATAATCAATAGTCATTATCTCAGCACATCTGTGGGCTTTTTTTCATAGTTTTAAATTCATATAGAGTGATGTGCATAATTTTTGGCTGATGTTGATGTGCTTTATAAATCATTTAGTGCTAGTGGAAGAAAAACCATACTCTTCAGGACTTTGCTTTCATTTTTTCCAAGCAGCTAATTTGGCACTTGATTAGAAATAGTAATAGTGTTGATGGCCAGTGGTGTTCCACAGAGATCTGTTCTGGGAGTCCTGCTCTTTATGATTTTTATAAATGATTGGATGAAAAAGTGAAAGGGTGAGTTAGTAAGTCTGCAAATGAAGCAAAGGTTAGTGGTTGGATAATGTAGAAGGTAGCCTTAGGTTACAAAGGGACAATGATAGGGTGCAGAGTTGTGAGCGGTTGAGTTCAATCAGGAAAAGTGTGAAGTGATTCACTTTGGAAGGTTGAACTTGAACACAGAATACAATGTTAATGGCAGGGTTCTTAAGAGTGTGGAAGAACTGAGGGATCTGAGGTCCACGTCCATAGATCCCTCAAAGTTGTATCGTGTTGGTGGTCTTCATTAGTTGAGGGATTGAGTTGAAGAACCACAAAGTAATGTTGCAGTTCTATAAAACTCTGGTTGCACCACCCGTGTAGTTCTAGCGGCTTCATTATACAGAGGATGTGGATGCTTTAAGAGAGAGTGCAGAGAGATTTACTAGGATGCTACCTGGATTAGACAGCATGACTTATGGGGATAGGCTAAGCGAACTGGGGCTTTTCTGTTTGGAGTAAAGGAGGATGAGAGGTGATCTGATAGAGCTGTACAAGATAATAAGAGGCATAAATAGAGTGGAAATCCAGCGACTTTTTTCCAGGACAGAAATGGCTAATACATTAAGGTTTTTGAAGGAAAGTTTAGGGTGTGTCAGAAATAGATTTTTTTTTTAACACAGAGTGGTGGGTGCATGGAACATGCTGCTAGGATTAGTGGTAGATACAGATAGATTAGGGATGCATACGAGATGGGCACCTGGATGAAAGAAAAATGGAGGACTAGATTGACCATAGAGTAGTTTAAAGAGTTGGCACAACATTATGAGCTGAAAGGCCTGTACTATGGTATACTGTTCTATGTTGTTTATGCATTTATGGAATGTTCAGCAACTTATAACAATCATGCATAAATAGCAACTACATTGGTACTGAACTAAAATTAGGCTGGCACTATAAAGAATAGAGCTAACATGGAATTTACACCCACATGGGGCATTTAACAACACAAGTCTGCTGTATTACATTCATATCAGGCCTCATCATCTTTAATACATGAATAAGACAGCAACTTCTAGTGATTTCCAAAATGTAGACATCTGAAGATTGCCAACCTAAATATCCAGCTCTCCCACAAACTTTGATGTATCAATATCTTGCTAAAGCACTTGTCACAAAAATACATGGAGCTGAGCCTTTTTTTTGGATTAAAAGTATACAGAAAAAGAGCATTTATTACTTCAGACCTAAATGCAATTTGCTAGGTGATGAGGAGTACCTTTCCTAAATTGGAGATGATATAAGGAGGATGCAGGACTCATAACACACTGGAGGAACTCAGCAGGTCGGGCAGCATCTGCGGAAACAATCAGTCAATGTTTCGGGAAACGTTGACTGATCGTTTCCACGGACGCTGCCCGACCTGCTGAGTTCCCCCAACGTGTTGTGGGTGTTGCTTTGACCCCAGCATCTGCAGACTATTTTGTGATAAGGAGGATGCAGTTAGGGATTTCTTGGATTTTGACCCAGGAATGAAAGAACAACAATATATGCTTGTTAGGAAAAATGTGTGGCTTGAATGTAGCTTTCCTGGGTGTGATGTTTCCCTTCTCTCCATAAAATAAAGTTCATGGGTTTGAAAGAATCTGTTAATGGAGTTTTAGTGAGTTCTACCATCCACAGATGATGCACATTGCAGCTATAATGTATTCTTGGATGAAATAGATGTTGGAAGTGGAAGGTGGAGCTGATCAATTAGACAGTACTGTCATACATGGTGTTGGGCTTTTTGAGTATTGTTATAACTTGCTGATTTAGATAAGTGAAAAATATTCCATCATGCTCTAAATAGTGCAAAGCTTTGGCAAGTTAAGAGTTAGCTTGCTAGTTAGAAGATAACTAAAATCTTGCCTACATTTGTCTTCTGAGTATAAGATTGGTTAGATGGAGATTTTGTAAACTGTAACAGCTAAGATGATGGGAGGTTCAAAACAACAATTCCGCTGAACACCAACGGGAGGTATTTAGTTTCTCTGTTGTTGGATACAGCTCGTGCTTGGCAATAAGTGATGTGTATTGCTTGTCAGTTCACTGCTGAACATCATGCAGAACTTAAGGCTATTATATCACAATGAATATTCCCCGTTCTTGACCTTACAATGGCAGGAAGGTCATTGATGAGAAAGCTGAACAGTATCCACAGAGCATTTGCAGCAGTGGCCTGAGACTGAGATGAATGACTCCCAACAACCACAAGAACGTTTCCTTGATATAACTCCAACCCATGGAGACAGTTCCCCAATAGTGATTCTTTGTACATCAGCTCTCCTAAAGTCCCTGACATTTACCCTATATGTCCTATCAGAATTTGACTAAATCTCTCCACAGATATTACCAACTTCCAACATTCTCTTTTATTTAAGGCTTTCTGTATTACAGCATTTTGCATCTTTCAGTTCCAATATTTTCCAATTTTCTCATTCATCAAACAGTCTAATTATAAACCTTCACCACGCACTCTCAGGCACCACCACAGCATTCCTTGTTTTCTTGCTGTTAAGGAAGGGTCTTGGTCTGAAATATGGATTCTTTATTCCTTTTCATAGATTATGCCTGATCTGCTGAGTTCCTTCAGCACTTTATGTGTTACTCTTCTTACCTTTAGCCTCATTCTCTAAAGGTTGAAACATGTTTGATTTCTAACTTTCCCTTATTTTCATCAGCAATTTTAAACATAATGAGTTTCTGATTATCTGCTACATTAATTCTCCATTCCATTCTCACTCTAACCTGTTAGTGACTTTATAACAAGAATCACTGCAAGATAAGGAATAGTACTTCACTTTCTATGTGAAAATATTGGAAGGTTTTACAGGAGTGCAGAAAAGATTTAAAAGGATGCTGCCAGAATTTGAGGGACTGAGTTATAGAGAAATGTTGGACAGGTTAGGACTTTATTTCTTTGGACATAAGAGACTGAGATGTGATTTTATAGAGGTATATAAAATCATGAAGGCACATATAGGGTGAATGCTCTTAAAATTAAAATGGGTAGCCACTGGGAGATCCTACTGTTTCTGGTGGATGGAGCTTAGGTGTTTGGCGAAGCGGTCTCCCAATCTACATCGGGTATCACCGATATACAAAAGGCTACAACTGGGACTACAGGATACAGTAGGTGTCCCCAACAGACTCACAAGTGAAGCACAGCCTCATCTGGAAGGAAGTTTGGGGCCCTGAATGGTAGTGAGGAAGGAGATGTAAGGCAGGAGTAGCATTTGTTCTGCTTGCAAGGATAGGTGCCAGGAGGGAGATCAGTAGGGAGGGATGAATGGACAAGGGAGTCGCATAAGGAGTGATCCCTGCAGAAAGCAGAAAGTGGAGGGGAGGGGAGGGAAAGATGAGCTTGTTGATGAGATCCTGTAAGAGATGGCATAAGTTACAGAGAATTGCGTGCTAGACACAGAGGCTGGTGGGGTGGTAGGTGAGGACAAGGAACCCTAACCTTGGGGGGGTGGTGGGAGGATGGAGTAAGGGCAGACACATGTGAAATGGAGGAGATGTGGTTGAGGACAGCGTTGATGGTGGAGGACACACATTTTAATTTCACTTCCCATTCTGACATGTCAATCCATGGCCTCCTCTACTGTCACGATGAGGCCACACTCAGGTTGGAAGAGCAACACTTTATTCCGTCTCCATAGCCTCCAACCTGGTGGCATGAACATCGATTTCTCGAACTTCCAATAATGCCCTCCCCCCACCATTTCCCATCCCCTTTTCCCTCTCTCACCTTTCTCCTTGCCTGCCCATCACCTCCCTCAGGTGCTCCTCCCCTTTTCTTTCTTCCATGGCTTTCTGTCCTCTCTTATTAGATTCCCCTTTCTCCAGCCCTGTATCGTTTTCAACAATCAACTTCCCAGTTCTTTACTTCACCCCCCGCTCCCAATTTCACCTATCATTTTGTGTTTCTCCCTCCCCCCCCCCGCCATTTTCTAACTCTTATTCATCTTTTTTACTCCAGTCCTCCTAAAGGGTCTTGGCTTGAAACATCGACTGTACTCTTTTCCATAGATGCTGCCTGGCCTGCTGAGTTCCTCCAGCATTTTGTGTGTGTTGCTTGGATTTCAAGCATCTGCTCTTATCTGGATTAAACTTTGCCATTTCTCAGGCCTCTTACTCAACTGATGAAGGTCTGATATCCTTGTAATTTTTGATAAATATCTCCTTTGTCCACTATACTACCTATTTTAGTGTCGCCTGCAAACTTACTATGCCTTTTACATTTTTTTCCAAATCCCTGATATTGATGACAAATAATAATGGGCCCAGTACCAACCCCTGAGACACCATTAGACACAGTCCTCCAGTCTAAGAAACAGCGTTCTACCATCAAGCCAATTGTGTATCTAGTTAGCCAGCGCTCCCTGGAATATGTGCAGTCTAATTTTCCAGTCTAGCTAGTAGTAAAGATAGGGGAGAGTGATGGATGGAATAAAGGAATTTTTTTCTGATAGGGAGAAGGCATATGTCAGGTAGAATCAGATTAAGTTACTATGGTTGTGTGGCTTATACGGTCCTGTCCTACGGGGACATAGCCAGTAGGCCAGATTATGCACTGGGAGGCAAAGTATATTTTTATATGGATGGGAAGTAAAGGGAGTTAAGGAGAGGAAATTGGAAAGCTGGAGTGAGTTTAAAACAAGGATGAGGTGTTGTACGTTGAGCTTGAAACAAGGCCTTCTTGTAAAACTGTTGGAGGTTTAGAGAGATCACTGTGAGAGTGGATGGTGAATTTCAGTGGTCTTTATCGAAGTTCATCCTGAGCATCTGCTTAACACAGTATTCTTGTGTGTAGGGGCTGTTCATGGGAATGCTGACTTTTGCTGGAACATCAACAGCTCAGTGAAAGAATGCACTTTGGTCTGTCTAAATTTATTTGGTTTCCCGATGCAAGGAGATGCCTGTAACTGGAGGATGGCCAGTGGAACATTCCAAGTTGCAGGAGTATGTACTGAGGCTTGTGTAATAGCCTCTCAAATGTCTCATTGATGGAATGATGGAATATGGGGAAGCAATCTGGGGACTTCGACATTTCTGAAATAAATGTATTGAAGTATTTAGTATTGTGAATGAAAATATTGATGTCTTGAATGTATTATACTGTGTGTGTTGCATTACTGTGAATAAAATCTTGGTAGCAGCTTTTAGTAAAACCTTGGAAAATAAATCACATTGTTATATGAAAGCAATATTTCCCTTCTATCCATATTTAATAATGGGAAAGATGTCATACTTAGATTGACACACAATTGTATGTGATTGACACACAATTGATAGTCAGAGGCTTTTCCCCAGGGCTGAACTGGCTAGCACGAGAGGACATAGTTTTAAGGTGCTTGGAAGCAGGTACAGAGGAGATGTCAGGGGTAAGTTTTTTGACGCAGAGAGTGGTGAGTGCGTGGAATGGGCTGCCGGCAGCGGCAGTGGAGGCAGAAACAACAGGGTCTTTTAAGAGTCTCCTGGATGGCTACATGGAGCTTAGAAAAATAGAGGGCTATGCGTAAAGCCTAGTTAGTTCTAAGGTAGGGACGTATTCGGTACAGCTTCATGGGCAGAAGGGCCGGTATTGTGCTGTATGTTTTCTATGTTTCTAATGCATGCTGTTACGGACTAACAAAAACAGAAAGGTAGTCAGTTAGGATGTAAATAATCTGAAACTACCAAACTTCTCCAGAAAATGAAATTATTTATATCCAATCTGTTCAGGTCCTTATAACGAAAACAAAGACAGGTAACTGGCTATCTAAACATTTTAGCAAATTTGTTTATGCGGGGGGGGAAATCTAGAATGCACATAAGCAAATGTAAGTAATTGAACATGTAAAGAAAGTTTTTGGCACATTGGCCTTTGTAGGTCACAATACTGAGTCCAGGAGTTTGAATTGGATTAAATGTTGCCGAGGCCTAATTTGGAGTACTGTGTGCAGTTTTGATAACCTACCTACAGAAAAGATGAAAATATGATTGAAAGAGTACAGAGAAAATTTACAAGCATGATGTCAGGACTAGAGTTGTAAGGAAAGGTTGAAGGGAGATTTGATAGAGGTATACAAAGTTATGAGGGGTATAGAGAGGGTAAATGCTGGCTTTTTACACTGAGGTTGGGTGAGACCTCAACTAAGAGTGAAAGGTGAAATGTTTAAGGGGCACATGAGAAGAAACTCCTTCATTCAGCGGGTCGTGAGAGGGTGGAACGAGCTACCAGGTGGATGTGATTTTCATTTCAACAATTAAGAGAAGTTTGGATAGGTACTTGGATGGGAGGGGTATGGAGGGCTATGGTTCAGGTGCAAGTAGGCAGTTTAAATGGTTTGGCATGGACTAGACAGGCCAAAGGGTCTGTTTCTGTGAAGTAGTTTTCTATTACTCTATGTAGTTGGACTGATTATCATAAACAAAAGATATCTTGCTCCAGAGAATTAGGTTAGAATAATCAGATGACATATTAGTGATAATAAATTGCATGTTACATCAAAATTTCACTATCTTCTCACAGTGCACTTAAAATGTCCTTCAGACATTCATTCAGAATTGAAAACTGCCTCTCAGCTAAATATGCTTTTTCTAGATAAAAATTGTATACTTTCCTTTCACATCTTCCCATCTATTTCCAGTTGTCAGCACTGCAACTATTACTCACAGATATTTTGAAGTCACAAAACTAATCAGTTTTTTCCTTATTACTTACTTTAAGGTTTCTGCCAGAAAGAAACTCTGTTGCACATCATCATGACTTGGTTGGCTGGAATAAACATCTCTAATTCCAGAATATCCAGCAGCTACTCTGCAATTCTTCTCAAGAGCCTATTTGGGAATAAGGCAACATAATTGATATATCTTTTGACAAAAGAAATCATTGTCAAATTAACAGCAAAATTACCCAAAAGATTTATGGTTCTTCTCAACATTAGCATGCTGACACCTTGCGGTAACCATCCATATTTATCACTCAAATATATTATTTAAATTTAAAAAATTGCTGTTTAAAATGGAACCTTTCTTTGCAATATGATTACATGGAAGGAAATGGAAAAAGAATATCGTAGATACTATATTTAAAGAAAAGCTTAAATATAAAATGAAGGACTTGTAGGATATGTTGTAATTACAAGAAGAATTGTGAGGCAAGATTTCTAAGGATTATAAACTTTGCCAGGGACTTGTTGGGTTGTACACTCTTTGATCTGTAAACACTTATAAACCTTTGACTAATAAAGTGACAAATATAATGCGTGAATCTAGAACTATGGAGGAAAATGTTACCATAATGCTGTTCACTAAAATTTTGCACATTCATGCTTTGTGAATAGATGATTGAGTTAATTGTCTCCCTCATAACATAAGAGTGAAAACTAGTTACTTAAACAATGTATTGCAAAATATAAACCCTTTATCTTGACTAGCTGAGATTGAACAGAATCAAGATTGATTAATTGGAGGAATGGCCAAAGAAATGACAGATTAAAAATAGTGTCAGGAAGTGTAGTCATGCACTTTGGTAGGAGAAATGAAAGGGTTGATTTTTTTCTAAATGAAGAGAAAAAACAAAAAAAAAACAAAAAAAATAAGAGATGCAAAGGGGCTTGGGAGTCCTTGTGTAGGATTCCCTGAAAGTTAATTTGCAGGTTGAGTCTGTGGTGAGGAAAGCAAATGCGATGTTAGCATACATTTCGAGGACTAGAATATAAAAGCAAGGATGTAATGTCGAGCCTTTATAAAGCACTGGTAAGGCCTTACATAGAAATTTTGTGAGAAATTTTAGGCCCCTTGTCTTAGGAAGGATGTGCTGAATCTGGAGAAGGTTCAAAGGAGGTTCATGAAAATGATTCCAGGATTGAATGGCTTGTCATATAAAGAGCATTTGATGGCTCTAGGCCTGTATTCACTGGAATTCAGATGAATGAGGGTGACCTCATTAAAACCTAAAAAATGATGAAAAGCCTTAATAGAGTGGATGTGGAGAGGATGTTTCCTACGGTGGGAGCATCTGAGACCAGAAGGATGTCCTTGTAGAATGGACATGAGGAATTTCTTTAGCCAGAGAGTGGTGAATCTGTGGAATTCTTTGCCACAGGCAGCTGTGGAGGCCAAGTCTTTACGTACTGTATATTTAAGGCAGAGGTTGATAGATCAGTGATTGGTCAGGGCATGAAGGGATATGGGGAGAAGGCAGGAGAATGGGGCTGAGAAGAAAAATGGATCAGCTGTGGTGAAATGGTGGAGCAGGCTCAATGGCCCAATACAGCTCCTATACCCTATGGTGTTAATACAATGCATCTCCCATTAGTAACTGCAAAGATTTTAAAAAAACATGATTTTCAACTCTCTGAGAATGCACCTAGGCAAATCAGGGGTCATGCCACACAATTATTATTAAAGTACATGTACATAAACTAGTGTCTTCGTTACTTCTCAAAATGTACTTCCAGAAGCTAAATTATTCACTTTAAATGTAATCCCATACCACTTTTAACTGTTCCTATGACTTCCTCATAAATATAACAGCAGGTGACATGTCAATTAGCTTAATAACTTTATTGAGAAAATCTGCCTTCGTGTTCAATAACCTTTGGCTACTACTGACATTTTTGTATCATTAAGCAAATGGTTAAACAGTAATGAAGACATTTAACCACAAATGCAGGGACTCAAGCTGACTGGAATCAAAATGGGAGTGCTAACCGGCACATGTTGAAGATTTTCTAGATATTAAAGGAAATAAGGAACGTGGAGTTAGTGCAGGCAAGTGCCACTCAGGTAAAGATCTCATTGAATGGTGGAGCAGGGAAGCAGCTCTACATGTACTGCTTCGATTTCTAATAATTCCTGTATAGCCATGCCAATCCTCAGGGAATTTAATCAGAAAGTTTCTTTTTGTAAAATACGGTACTGTCCTGGAGGGGAAAATCTTTGTGTATTTTTAAATTAATAAATGATGGCATAAAATTTTTCTCTCCTGACCTCATACTCATATCTTCAAAAACATACATTTATGCATAACGTTGCTAACAATTCTCTGCTCAGCGAGCAAGCTAATCCCTTGAAATGTGTCGAGAATCCAGAAAATGCTGTATATATTTTTCCTTTCTCTCTTCTTCCCTGGTCATACAAAATGACATGAGGTCCAAAAATCGCTTAGTGTGCAAGTCTGTGAGTTTACCAACATTTCTATTACCATAAGGGATGATTATGGATTTAAGTTTCTACTAAGAATGCAGAGTGACATAATGGAGAATAAAAATCATTCAATGAAGAATACCTGCAGAAACCAGAACCACCCCCCCCCCCACCAAAGTAGTTTCTAGGGTCACAGGCTCTGACACATCTATAACTACTTCATCCCATGCCTACATTAATTTCATATCCCTCCAAATTCTGTTCATTTAGACACCTACCCTAAATGCTGTTACTGCTCTTTCTTCTATCACCTCCTCAAGGAGCTTTGCCAGCCATTTCTCTGATCTCTTTTAAACAACCATCCTCTCATCTTAAGTCTACGCCCTCTAATTTTGAACACCCCTACGATGTGAAACAGTCACTGGCTATCTACCCTACCTACGCCTCTCATAATTTTACGTACCTCTATCATGTCACCTTTCAGCCTCCTTTGTTTCAGCAATCTCTCTTTTTACCTCCAATCATGGTAATATCATGTGTACCTTTAGCTTCCTATAGTATGGCGACAAGAACTGCATACAATTCTCCAAGTGTAACTCAACCAACATTTTATACAACTGTAACACAAGGCCCCATCTCTTACACTCAGTATTTCTGCCAAGAAGACAAGCATGACCGACACTTCCATCATCACCTACCTATCGTGAGTAAGGTTACAAGAATTGGAACCTTAAGCTCTGTTTAACTATACCTGTTCAGACCTTGGGAATTTATCCACTTTTATGTAGTCCTCGATCGCCAGCACCTCCTTCTTTGTTATGTTGATATGCTGCAGGATATCAATGTTCCTTCCTCACCAACTCACTGGCTTCCATCTCCTCCTTGCCCGCAATTGCAGTTGAAATCTATTCATTTAATTCCTTGTGTATTTCTAGTGGTTCCACACATAGATCACCATATCAATCCTTAAGGGGACCTACTCTTCATTGCTACTGTTGATCTTAATTATAGAATCTTTTAGATTTTCTTTTTTTTATTTGCCTGGGACAACTTATGGTCCCTTTTTGCCTTTCTGATTTTCTTCTTAAGCATACTCATTCATCTCTTATACTCAAGGGACTCACTTGATCCCAACTGTCTATGCTTGCAATATGCCTCCTTTTTGCTGACTAGATCCTTAATATCCCTGAACAGTTTGTATGTCACTTTTCAAAACCTTCCACTTGCCAAGAGAATTTTTATATGTCAACCACCTCTTTCAATTAATTATTGCAAACTCCTGTCTTATCCAATTGAAATTAGCATTTCCAATTTAACATTTTGCCTTGTGGATAGTCTTATCTAGTTACATAACTATATTGAGACTAATAGATATATGGTCGTTGATCCTAAAGTACTCCCCTCACAGACACATCAACTTGTCCAGCCTCATTTCCTAAGAGGATGTCAAGTGTTGCCCCTCTCTGACAGGGCCATCTACAAACACTAAATAGAAAACTTACTGAATCACACCATAGACTGGGTACAGTCCATGGTTAAGAAACAGATATGAAGTGTGAATCTGCTGGGGAATCACAGGCCAGAGAGATATCCAATATGGAGGACATAACATCTTTATGTTAAAATTGCTAGCACAAAAGACCCTGCTGACGAAAAGGCCACAGAGATGTACTTGGTTTGATGACTAAAAAAAGGTCAACTGGAATGTAGAACCAACTCAGCAAGTTTGTCATCAAAGTTCCCAAATTGTAAGTCAGAGACAGCACCAGAGAAGAAAGGTGAAGAAGGATAATAACACAGCTGTTGTCGACAATGGGACCAAGCCAATCAGCAGCGCAGGTCTATACGTATCCTTATGCACTTGGTGTTAGGAAAAATAAATCTACAGTTAAAATTAGGACTGGACTTCAAGTTAGTTAACTTACGATTCATGCAAGAATGCCATTTCTGAGGTACAAACAAAGGCCAATAAATAAGTCTTCCATACAATCTCTATTGTGATGCTGGCTGGATCTTGCGAAGATCAGGAGGGAAGAAGAGCCCGCAGGAGTGATGGTACGATCATTGGAGACTGTAGAGGCCAATTCTGGATCTGCAGACTCTGGAACACTTGGAGCACGGGCCGCAGGTCAACAGACAGACGACCCAGGGGTCAGAGCCGTTTACATGCAGAGTTGAGACTGTGACTTCCAGTGTCATCTAACACCTTTTGTTTTGCCCCCTTCTCCATTGCTGTAGGACTTTTCTTCCCACCTGCGCTGCGTAGGTTTATAATGAGGATCAGTGCACATGGACCGATTCCACTCTTTAGGCCAGGCGACGTTCCATAATGGCACAGCGAGCTGCAACAACTAGGTGACCACAAGGCTGTAGGTCGAGTATCGGAGTTTTCCTCCTAGACTGTGTGCCTGACAAGGCTAAGGAGTCTTATCTACTTTTGGGTTTGGAATTGGAGTTGGCCTTCCAGGCTGGCTGCCAGCCAAGGCTGATGAGCCCAGCCTGCCCACCCAATTATACCACTGGACACTTGGTCGCACCATGACATAGCAAACTCAGTAAGAACAGGGACACCATGTGAAGGCTTTGCTATTGGCACAGTGTAAGAGAGGCCATATGTGGGTGACCACCTGCATGGCAAGCCAAACAGTCGTCCTGTGGTGATCACTACACATGGAAAGGAGAGGCTATGGAAGATGCTTCACCTTCATTAAATGAGCAGGACGTCCAGCCCAAGACTTATCCATCCCCAACCTCTAATGTGCTATGACTTAAAGTCATGAAAACTTGACATATATAATTAAAACAAAAGGCCTACATGTTTTATTCAACGAATGTAGGTCGAAACACACATACCTGAACAGCTTCCCAACCCCACTCCCTGTATTTAGGGTCATGGGTTAGTCTCCACATGTACATGTGTGTTTCAATCACTTCAGGGCGCAGAATGTAATATTTTTCATTTTGTCTTGTTGCAATAGCTTCAACGCCTCCATCAAACCTAAAGGCCTCGGGGCCTAACTTTGTGGCTGGAAATCAAGAATAGGCATAGAAGTTTAACTACATGTTAATACTTATCAAACTAACTTGGTCCGCAATGTTTGCATTATCAAGCTGAACATGAGTAACTTTCATAGATAGTACTCTCAGAAAGGTTTAGAAGATTTTCTTTTTAAAGATTAGCTTTATTTGTCACATGTTCATTGATACATATAGTGAAATGCGCCATTTGTGTTAAAAAAACATCAGCGAGGATTATGCTGGGTAGTCTGCAAGTGTTGCCCCACTTTTAGCACCAATATAGCATGCTCTCAACTCACCTACTGTAACTGTACATCTTTGGAATATGGGAGGAAACCAGAACTTTTGAATAGAACCCACACAGCCACTGGGAGAACGTACAAACTCCTTATAGACAGTGGCAGGAATTAAACCCCGATCTTATGGCTGGTGCCGTAAAGCTAACCTCCACCCCATTCACAAGTACCATAATTCACAAATGATGTGAAAAGTGAATAGACATAAGAAAATATTCATTTATAAGAACAAATCTATTTTTTTCTAAATCTAACCAAAATCTTAAAATACAGTTTGCTTCACAAGCTGTATCATTGTCTGGTATGGAGGGGCTACTGTACAGGATTGAAAGAAGCTACAGAAGGTTGTAAATCTAGTCAGCTCCTTCTTGGGCACTAGCCTACAAAGTACCCAGGACATTTTTAGGGAGTGGTGTCTGAGAAAGGCAGCGTCCATTATTAAGGACCTCTGGCACCCAGGGCATGCCCTTTTCTCACTGTTACCATACAGAAGCCTGAAAGCACACACTCAGGGGTTCAGGAACAGCTTCTTCCCTTCTGCCATCTGATTTCTGAATGGACATTGAAGCTTTGGGCACTACCTCACTTTTTTTTAATGTACAGTATTTCTGTTTTTGCACACTCTTTCAAATCTATTCAATATACGTAATTGATTTACTTGTTTATTATTATGTTTTACTTTATTTAATTATTTTTCTCTCTCACTGTTGGATTATGTATTGCATTGAAATGCTGCTGCTTAGTTAACAAATTTCACGTCATATGCTGGCGATCATAAACCTGATTTTGATTCTAATTCTGAAATTGATTCAGGAAGTGAATAAAAAATTCAGATTTAAAGAATATGTATTTTGTGTGCTGTGGCGATAGTTTCAATTCCAAAATGGTGCTTGATATGGTGTGAGGGCACTAATGCATGCTCCATTCCTGAAGTCAGGTCATATTATCAATTAGCATGTAATGTTAATTTGATACCTGTGCATGTATTTTGGAACACTAAGCTCAGGAGTGAACCCATTTCTACTGACCGTAGCAATGAACATGCTTATGTTTACTGCTTCCTACCGTTCTTTAAAATTGCTAAAGTGTACCTGGAGTGGTGAGGCAGATACTGAAGAGCTTGGTCCTGACCTCAAAGCTTCTGCATACTTAAATTTCCTCCAGATGGTTGGCACTTGGAATGCTGTGTGACTAAAGGTGACATAGAGGAGGAAGGGAAAGGTGTTGGAAGTGGGAAGAGGAGGTTCCTACCCAGAATGTTCGGGATACAACATTTATTTCTGCAAGGACAGATCAAAGTACTGAGCCCAGGAGATGGAATGTTATGTTGAAGTTGTATAAGACTTGGTTTTGGTCATCTATTTACAGAAAAGCTGTAAATAATGTTGAAAGGGTACAGAGAGAATTTACGAGGATGTTGCCATGACTGGTGAACCTGAGTTATATTTAAAGTTTGAATGAGTTGGGACTTTATTCTATGGAACATAGGAGATTGAGAAGAGATTTGATAGAGGTTTACAAAATTTGGCTGTGTAGAGATCAGATACAAGCAGACTTTTTCCACTAAGGTTGGATGGGACTACAGTTAGTGGTCATGGGTTAAGGGTGAAAGGTGAAAAGTTTAAGGGGAACATGAGGGGAAACTTATTCATTTTTAGGGTCGTGAAAGTGTGGAATGAGCTGCCTGAACAAGTGGTGCGTACAAGCTCGATTCAACATTTAAGAGAAGTTTGGATAGATACATAGATGGTAGGTGTATGGAAAGCTGTGGTCCCTGTGCGGGTTGATGGGAGTAGGCAGTTTAAATGGGTCAATGGGCTGAAGGGCCTGTTTCTGTGCTGTGACTCTAAGGACCTTTCTCCAATAAGATCACATTCACCAAAATCTGCCACTTAATCTAACCACATTGCACGCCATTTTGAAAGGTGCACATGGAATTTAAGTAATGCAAACTAGCTTGGTGATGCTAGACTCTCACAATTTTGAGTTCCTTGTTAAGGCATGTTGATATTGGTCAGCACAGTTAATATTGTCTGCATGGTGCGATTAAGTTAATTAACAAACAGCAGCAAGTTGGCAGCCAGCCTGCAGTGGAATTCATCAAACTAACCTGACCCTATATCATTTTTTTTTGTTCTCATTCTAGGAGATAGTGGCAGGGAGGTGGGGCTCCTGAATATTTCCACCCACTCCCCACTCCGCTCCTACAGATGTGTAAATTATCAGTTAAACATTTGAGATATTTTGTGGTTGTGATTTTTCACTTGCAGTTTTCAAACAGGAGGAATTTATTGGCAAAATACCAAATATTATGATTTCATTAATGCTTAACTGGAGAAAACTGGTTTATTCGGGCCTGATGGCCAAACTACCAGACTGTGAAGAGGTTGGCAGAGGTGGTGGGCATGATGGCCAAACTAGCAGATTGTGAAGAGGCTGGCAGGGGTGGTGGAGAGGCAATGATAATGTATCACTCGAGCTTACAGTAAAGATATCACTAATACAATTGGACCCATCGGCAAATAGCAATTAGCTTTAACTACACAGTAGGTCATTTTATGGGATTTCACATGAGAGCTGTTCCACCCACTTGTTTACTTCTTGAAACCAGACAGATTTAAGGCAATGGCACATATCCCTATGGTGCCTTGTGTGACTACTAAATCATTTCCTGTCAGTCACCTTATGTACGGACACTCCTGTGTCTAGCATCGTTTTATGTACATACAATCAGTCTATGTGTATAAGCTAATCTTATGTATTTATATTTAACGGAGAATCTCACAGGTTATGGAGAAGGGGCTTGGCCCAAAGTGTCAACTGTTTATTCATTTCCATAGATGCTGCCTGCCTGACCTGCTGAGTTTCTCCAGCATTTTGTGTGTGTAACTCTGGAATTCCAACATCTTAAGAATTTTTCATATTTATAGTTTTAATGTCTTTTATTGTTCTTTATGCTTATGGTATGTAATTTTTTTTATACTGCATTGGTTCTGGAGTAACAATCATGTTTTTTTTCACTTGTGTACTGAAGAATGGCAATAAGCAATCTTGAATCTTTATCAAAATATTGCCCTGTATCAGCTAAATTCTGCATCTGCATTTTAATCCTTTCACAAGCCTGGAAATTATATCCTTAGAAGAAACACAACAGGATGCAATAAACTGCAACACCCCATTATTTTTGCTATCTACCATTGGAACATATTTATTAGGAGCAAGTTTCTTGGAGAATACAAAGAAGTAAAGAAATAGTGTTTGCTGTTAATTGATTCCATACTCTGGAATAGGAAGGAGAAAATGGTCAGGGTTCCTGCTCTTCAAAAAGACAAGAACCTTTGGCTGACTCAGCTGTTTCTATGCTCTTGTATTTCTACATTATGAAGATTCTTTCAGCAATGGAACAAGGCCATTCACATGTGACAATAAGATCAGATGCAAATGTGATGTTAACTTCAATTTAAGTGTTTTATACTTGAATAAAAGACATTTTAAGAAGCTGCCAATAATCAAAGGGACACTCAAAGGATGGCACCCAGCAAAGAATTAACACCCTTAGGGAGAGAAAATTATTGTTTTAAATGTAAAGTCAATTAACCCATACATCACATGAACCTCACCTGTGCGGTCGTAGGATTCATGACATGTACGTGCAATCTCAGCAGCTAGTTCCATGTGATGGCCGCTTTTATCATCAGGTGCGCTGTCAGCTCCCAGTGCAAACATCCCTCCAGCAAAACAAGTCAGATGTCCCATCTTGTGCTCAAGCAAGCCACCTTTCCATTCAGCTATATATTTAAATCCTCCATTGGATTTTCTAATCAAATGAGTCTCAATTGCCTTGGTAAAAAATGGAGATAATGTCTAATGAGTTTTGCTGTAATATAAGCATTCTTTCTGGACAAAAGAAAAATTAATTCAAGCATTGTTCTTTCCCTGTCAGATTTTTGCAACTGACTTTTCCAGTTAGGATTACCAATATCAATTTGAATCAATGTTTATTTTGTTCCCCCTTAATGAACCACCAGTATGTCTGAGCTGCTGAGATCATCAAACGCAAACCTCCAAATCAGGAGCTGGATCCAGCTGAGAACTATTCAACAACCTCCTCTAGTTGATTTCTATTTGAATGAACACTTAAAGGATTGACGGTGGATATGCAATGGCAAGCATTTAAAGGTTGCATGGATGAACTACAACAATTGTTCATCCCAGTTTGGCAAAAGAATAAATCAAGGAAGGTAGTGCACCCGTGGCTGACAAGAGAAATTAGGGATGGTATCAATTCCAAAGAAGAAGCATACAAATTAGCCAGAGAAAGTGGCTCACCTGAGGACTGGGAGAAATTCAGAGTTCAGCAGAGGAGGACAAAGGGCTTAATTAGGAAGGGGAAAAAAGATTATGAGAGAAAACTGTCAGGGAACATAAAAACTGACTGTAAAAGCTTTTATAGATATGTAAAAAAGAAAAGACTGGTAAAGACAAATGTAGGTCCCCTGCAGACAGAAACAGGTGAATTGATTATGGGGAGCAAGGACATGGCAGACCAATTGAATAATTACTTTGGTTCTGTCTTCACTAAGGAGGACATAAATAATCTTCCAGAAATAGTAGGGAACAGAGGGTCCAATGAGATGGAGGAACTGAGCGAAATACATGTTAGTAGGGAAGTGGTGTTAGGTAAATTGAAGGGATTGAAGGCAGATAAATCCCCAGGGCCAGATGGTCTGCATCCTAGAGTGCTTAAGGAAGTAGCCCAAGAAATAGTGGATGCATTAGTGATAATTTTTCAAAACTCGTTAGATTCTGGACTAGTTCCTGAGGATTGGAGGGTGGCTAATGTAACTCCACTTTTTAAAAAAGGAGGGAGAGAGAAACCGGGGAATTATAGACCGGTTAGCCTAACGTCGGTGGTGGGGAAACTGCTGGAGTCAGTTATCAAGGATGTGATAACAGCACATTTGGAAAGCGGTGAAATGATCGGACAAAGTCAGCATGGATTTGTGAAAGGAAAATCATGTCTGACGAATCTCATAGAATTTTTTGAGGATGTAACTAGTAGAGTGGATAGGGGAGAACCAGTGGATGTGGTATATTTGGATTTTCAAAAGGCTTTTGACAAGGTCCCACACAGGAGATTAGTGTGCAAACTTAAAGCACATGGTATTGGGGGTAAGGTATTGGTGTGGATGGAGAATTGGTTAGCAGACAGGAAGCAAAGAGTGGGAATAAACGGGACCTTTTCAGAATGGCAGGCGGTGACTAGTGGGGTACCGCAAGGCTCAGTGCTGGGACCCCAGTTGTTTACAATATATATTAATGACTTGGATGAGGGAATTAAATGCAGCATCTCCAAGTCTGCGGATGACACGAAGCTGGGTGGCAGTGTTAGCAGTGAGGAGGATGCTAAGAGGATGCAGGGTGACTTGGATAGGTTGGGTGCGTGGGCAAACTCATGGCAGATGCAATTTAATGTGGATAAATGTGAAGTTATCCACTTTGGTGGCAAAAATAGGAAAACAGAGTATTATCTGAATGGTGGCCGATTAGGAAAAGGGGAAGTGCAACGAGACCTGGGTGTCATTATACACCAGTCATTGAAAGTGGGCATGCAGGTACAGCAGGCGGTGAAAAAGGCGAACGGTATGCTGGCATTTATAGCGAGAGGATTCGAGTACAGGAGCAGGGAGGTACTACTGCAGTTGTACAAGGCCTTGGTGAGACCACACCTGGAGTATTGTGTGCAGTTTTGGTCTCCTAATCTGAGGAAAGACATCTTTGCCATAGAGGGAGTACAAAGAAGGTTCACCAGATTGATTCCTGGGATGGCAGGTCTTTCATATGATGAAAGACTGGATGAACTGGGCTTGTACTCGTTGGAATTTAGAAGATTGAGGGGGGATCTGATTGAAACGTATAAGATCCTAAAGGGATTGGACAGGCTAGATGCGGGAAGATTGTTCCCGATGTTGGGGAGGTCCAGAATGAGGGGTCACAGTTTGAGGATAGAGGGGAAGCCTTTTAGGACCGAGATTAGGAAAAACTTCTTCACACAGAGAGTGGTGAATCTGTGGAATTCTCTGCCACGGCAAACAGTTGAGGCCAGTTCATTGGCTATGTTTAAGAGGGAGTTAGATATGGCCCTTGTGGCTACGGGGGTCAGGGGGTATGGAGGGAAGGCTGGGGCAGGGTTCTGAGTTGAATGATCAGCCATGACCATAATAAATGGCGGTGCAGGCTCGAAGGGCCGAATGGCCTACTCCTGCACTTATTTTCTGTTTCTATGAATGAAATATCTTTATTGTCATCGCATAGTACAGTTTGTCATGCACCAATACAGCGAAAATGAGTTTGCAACTCTCGTACTCAATGCTATGAAACAATAAAATAAACAATAAATAAAATCAAGTAACCAGTTTTAGTTAGAGATACAGTTTAGAACATGCCCTGTTGGCCCAACGAGCCACACTGCCCAGCAACTCACCTATTAACCCTAATAGCAGGAGAATTTACCATGACCAATTAACCTACCAATCTTTGGAATATAGGAGGAAGCCCACACGTTCATGGGGAGGACATACAAATTCCTTACAGACAGCACTGGAATTGAACTCCGAACTCTTGACATCCCAAGCTGTAATAGTGTTGCGCTAATCACTACGCCACTTTGGCACCCTATTTCTGGACAAGATTGAAAGCAAATTAAATTTCTTATCAGTACAGTTATACCTCTAACAATAATGAGTTAGCCTATTTGTCCCAATTGTTTTGGCTACATTCTTGCAGGTGCACTGTATAAGGTTTTATCACCTCTGATTCCAGAGTGTTTCCCTCCCTATTGCAGCAGCACAGTAACATACTGGTTTGCACACTGCTTTACGGTACCAGCGACCTAGGTTCAATTCTCACCACCGCCTGTAAGGATGTTCATCCTGTGACCTCATAAGTTTACTCCCACGTCCAAAGACGTACCGGTTAGTAGATTAATTGCTCATGGTAAACTGCCCTACGATTAGGCTACGGTTAAATTGGCGGTTGCTGGGTAGTGTGGTTTGAAGGGCTGGAAGGGCTTATTCTGCATTGAATCACAAAAAATAAATTAAGTAGTTTGACACTGCTGCATGACTACTTTTCATCATCGCTACTCATCTATTTACTGTCAATTCTTCAATATCCAAATAATATAATTTAAACATGCAAATTATGTTAAATATCTTAATTATAACAAAAACAACTTTTCAATAAGTTGGATCAGAAAAATCTGAAATGCTGAAAACTGGCCTGAATTGCTTAATTTATGAGCACAAATGCTCAATGCATGTACTTTATACTGTATGACACATACTGAAATCATACCAAGCACTGAATAGCTAAAGGAATACTAACAAGGTGCAGATACAGTTGCAATGTATGGAAACAAAGCACCTCACAAATATCAGTGAGATAAGTGTACGGATAATCAGTTTTAGAATATGGCTGATGTTTAACGATCAGAGAGCACTTTCAGGAAACTCCTCTGCTCATTTTAAATAGTATGTAGAGGACCAGATAAATTGGTGTAATATTTCACCTGACAATCCAGCAGTGTGTGTACTGCACTGAATTGTCAGTCTGAACTATGTGCTCAAAACTTTACAGTGAGGTTTCAACCAGCAGCTTCCATTTTATATGCACCAGTGTTACCAATGAGTCAAGACTGACAATTCAGTATTTAGAGTACAACTGAATGCTGTACTTAACAATAAAAAAGTAAAAATGCCTAAGAGATACTGCAAAATGGAAAGATTATATTCTGGCAGAGCAGGTGAGAATTTGAGTTACCCAACCTTGCTTCCAGCTTTTGTGTATGTTTTTATGTTAATTCTGGTGTGCATGCATCATGCATATACTACTGTGTCACCAAATCTAATAAGTTGCAAGAATTGTGCCAAAAATGTGCAATTCAGACAGAAAACTGGAAGGAATTTCACACCTATAGTCAAAATAAACAGGAATATGTAGCCAAATGGTACTGCTCTGATTTCAGGATTTCACGTAACTTTAGCAGAGAAGCAAAGTGACAATTAAATAGGTCCCATTGTGATAACCAATTTCAGCAAAATAAAATGCAATGGCTTAGCTTGTTCAGATTCATGCAGCATCAGTAAGAGTAACAGCTATATTTGTAAACTCATTTATTCCTGATGTCAAGAAATGAAATTAAATCTCAGATTGGTCATATTAGGCTAATTCATTGGTAAGCACTGTAAGAACAATCCTTTATGTTTTTGTCAAGAAAACAAACATTTTATAAAAATTTCTTGCAGTAACTATCGATAATACTGCAAAATGGAAATAAAATACAGAAAGGTTTCATTGTTAAACTTAATTCATTATTCATTTCAATTTTTCTATGGGTAACTTACTTTATTAAATGAGAATCTCTTGTAATGTAAAGTGTTCTGCACAATATTGTTTGATGTGTGAGATAAATTATTTTATTAAGATCGTTTGCTGTATCATTCTGTAAACTCGCATATAGAAAGCACAATTATCTATCAAACTTAAAATAAATCCATCAAATAATTAAGCTGTAATTTATAATCAGTCAAATGCACTATAGAAATCACAAATGAAACATATAGTTTCATGAACTGAAAAATAATGCTGAAAATGTAAACTTTTATGTGCCCTTGTATGACAAAGGAACTGGACAGAAGATTAAAATGCTGTGTTTACCTGAACCGCATCATAATACATTTTCCGGGCTTCTTCATCAGTCTTGTCTGACATCAACCATGCCTTGAGCAAATATTCATAAAAGCTGTCTCCAAGCCCTCCAACAGATACGTGATCTGAAAAAACAGGTACATTAACCAGCATACTGTGAGGCTATAAAATCATTCTCTCGCTTACAGCATATTACAGGCAGTTCATATATTAACTAATGTTATACCCTGAGCCAGAAGAATTGGCACAGATGCAAGTCAAAAATCTACGATTTCTTTTTAAGCACGAAGCAACATTGTGTAATGTTTCGAAACCATTCCCACAAAATGGGAAAACTCATCTTCAAAGGGTTAATTGCATTTATGGATTGTATCCTGTATTTAATTGTACCCTGTATTTATGGAGCAGCTTGAAACACAAAACATCCCTATATGCTTCACAAGAGAACATTAATTTTTAATTAGAGATGTAGCAGTAACAAGTCATTCCTGCCCAACAAGCCCACACCACCCAATTACACTCCGGTGACAAATTAACCTACTAAACCATAAGTCTTTGGAATGTGGGAGGAAACCAGAGCACCTGGAGGAAACTCACACAGTAACAGGAAGAACGTACAAACTCCTTACAGACAGTGACAAGAACTGAACCGGGTCACTGGTGCTGTAATAGCATTACAACTAACAACTACTCTACTGTGCCACCTTTAATAATTACACAAAACTGGAGAATAAGCAAATAAGCTGATACTGGGACAAATGGACAAAGGTTTGGTTAAAGAAGCAGATCTTAAACAATTTACAAAGGAGGAGAGAGAGAGGCAGATGGTCTGGACTTAGGGTGTTACCATTTGAAGGAAAAGGTGCTAACAGTGGACTGGTTAAAATCAACAGTGGACTCAGTAAACAGTAATACACAGAAGTCCCAAATTGTCGTGGTCATCATCATCATGTGCCGTGTTGTATAAGGTGGATGATCATGATCTTACCATGACAATGATTGTTCTTGGCAAATTTTTGTATGGAAGTGATTTGCTATTGCCTTCTTCTGGGCAGTGTGTTTACAAGACAGGTGACCCCAGCCATTATCAATACTCCTCAGAGATTGTCCGTCTGGCATCAGCGGTTGCATAACCAGGACGTGATGTGCATCAGCTGCTCTTAGGGCTTACTCCCATGGCTTTACGTGACACGGATCGGTGGGGGGGGGGGCTAAGCAAGTGCAACACACATCTCACCCAAGGGGGACCTACAGGCTAGTGGAGGAATGGAGCACCTTGCACCTCCTTTGGTAAAGACATATCACCACCACACTACCCAAATTACAGAAGTAAGATGAGACAAGAACATGGAAGAACTTGACAAAAATGAACATTTCTAAATCAATCCATGACTCAAACGGGAGCCAATGCTGGCAGGTGACTATACGGATGATTGGACACACCGTAGATGTTCAGGTTTGAACGATCTTGAATTTATGGAAGGTAGTATAGGGAGAACAGCATAAGAGTGAGTGGGAATAGTTTCATATCAAGGGCTAGGATGATTAAACAAATCAACCTTACATTATTAATCTCAGGAAATGACTAGTTCAATGTTTAAAATACTGTAATCTTTAAAACAAAGACTGAGTTTATTTTTAAAAGCTGATTCAGAAGATCAAAATTGATACCAACAATGTAGTTGAAGTTCTATGATATTCTTTGACTACCATTTAAGATTACATATGAAGTAGAGGTGATATTATGCAATCATCAGAAAACTAGTTGAACGATTCTCAAACAACATTACTGTACACAATTCATATGTAATTACAATCTAAAGACTGCAGTCACACAGAGAAGAAAGTCCAACCAGAAAACACGTGGGCTTAAAATCACAGCCTGTCTGATAGGAGGGAAGTATATGTCAGCTAAAAGTTTTAACTCAGCCATGAGTGATGTAAAGTACTGTGACGCTCTGCTCTGGCTAATTAATGTGTATGTCTTGCCCATGCTGAGCGAGCAGCTAGTTGTCCTCCAGCAACTCCCAATGCTGCTGGCGACATTCCTCCCAGTTGTTCTGGCTGGAGACTTCAAATACATCACTGATGCAGTTTGACAATCTGTTAGTGTTAATAGAAGACTGGACAGTGGCTCCAGAGTTCTGACATAAAGATGGGTGACAGCTTCAGCACCCTTGCAGGCAGAGTACAGCCATAGCACATATGGAGCAGAATGGTTCCTCTCCACATCGAAGACAGTCACAGTCAGATCAACTGATGTCATGCAGAGGCACTTCTCTGTCCACTGCCTCCTGTTGTTTAGGGGAGGCCCAGAAGGCAAGTAGGGAGACAGAGAAGTTGAATGACAAGCCAGTCTGTATGACAGTCAGACCACTGACAACAGTTCTGATCTCCCAGCATTCTGTTGTCTTATCATGGAGGTGTTAGATGACAATCAACTAGGTAGCCTGAGTCAGCGACCATCCATGGAGGAGCTGACTGGCTCAACTAAAACTCCAGGAAGCTTACTGGGAGATTTATACTTGGCTATGGAACTGGATGGGCCCAGATCTGCTTGAGGTGTACAAAGCTATGCTTCTGGCTAGCAGCATGTCAGACTCCACCAGGACATTGCTACAGTCATTCCCAAGCAGAAGGTAGAAGAAGACATCATAAATTGGAGACCCATTTTACTGTTGAATGTGGACTCTGGGATCCTATTAATGACCATCACCAGCTGGGTTAAGCCCTGGAATAGGTGATCCAATCGGACTAAACCTGTGCTGTACCTGGTAGGAAAATCTCAGACAACCTTGTGCTACTTGGGGATACCATCATCTACGTGCAGGACAGAGGGGTGGATGCTTGCCTGGTCAGTTTGGACCAGCAGACGGAAGGTCTCTGACATGTACATGATGGACATGCTCTCTAGAAAAGCTATTGGGGGAAGAATCTGGAATTCGATCCAACTACTCTACACAGATATCCGTAGTGCAGCTCTAATTAGTAGGAAGGAAACTATATGTCTGGAGATGGGCAAGGTTGTACACTCTCCTCTATCCTGTTTGTGTGCTGCATAGAACCCTTTGTTGAATCCATCAGGAAGGATAAAAGCATTGCCAGGCACTGGAAGCACAGAAGTCAGAACCTCCCTGTGCCTGATGTCGCTGTCTTCTGCTTGGATCCACTGTCAGTTTGCAGATTGATCAACACCTGCAAACAGTTTGAGTTGTCATCAGGAGTCACAATCAACCAAGACAACATTCTTGCAACCTTCAGGCCCAGCTACCTGAAGGTGCTGAGGATCTGGTTCGGAGTTGATGAGGCATGTAAAAGAAACAGACACAAAAAGCTGGAGGAACTCAGCAGGCCAGGCAGCATCTCTGGAAAAGAGTACAGTCAACGTTTCAGGCCTAGGACTATGTTTACTTTAAAAATGTTTACACTACTGAGTGTAATGACCATGAATGTAAATGTTCTTCACGGCTTTCTTCTATATGTAATGCCCTAGTTAAGATTTCTGCTGCGATGGTCTTTTGGAGGTCACCTGATGTGATTTTCCCGCCGTTGTGAGGTCACGTGATGACATGTGCCCCGTGACTATATAAGGGTCGACTCAGGTGACGCAGTGGGTTTTTGAGTTTGTAGATTTCCAGGTAGGACGTGTTGTGCCTCCGTTTCTGTTGCGTGTTTGTTTTTGTGACGCAGTTTCATTTTTAAAACGGAGGGTGCATTCTCTTACAAGATATTGTATTTGGACTGGGAATTTGTGGCTGGAGGTGCCAATTTACTCAATTCCGACAGTTTTGAAGGGAGAGTGAAGAATTCATCGAAGTGAAGGATCGAGAGAAGTCGGCATCGTTTGGCAGTTTAATAAAGGATCGACCTTACTGAGTCTTCGTTGGAGAGAACCTGCATTGAGATAACTCTTGCAATAGCGCAATGAGTTCATGCACAAAGGCTCTCTCTCTCTAAAAGGAATTTAAGGTCAGTTGATTTAAACTGTTTATTTTCGGCATCAGGAATCCTGTGGACAGAACCGGCAGTAAAGGTGCGTCGGTGAAGAAATCGTTCTCCAGAGAAGTCTGTCCCAATTGAATGTGTAAAACTGTTGGACTTTCGAAGTTATCGCCTTAAGAACTGTATCTGACTGTATCACTTTAAGAACTGTTTTCAGCATTTAATGCTTTAAGAACCAGAGCCGAGTGGCGAGCTGGTGAACAACTGCGTACGTATTAACCTCCGGTTAAAGTTTTCCTTTTTTTTTCCTTATCGTTTATACATGTTTAATAAATGTTCGGTTGTTTTCATAAAACCTGTCTCGATTAATATTCATTGTTGCTGGTTACATAACAGCAGTTTTCTGCAAAAGCAGTGTGTCCTGTTAAAGTGTTTTGGCTTCAGTTAAAAATAAGGAGCCATGCTGTCCAATTTAGGAATATTGTGTCCCCCAATCAGGATTGTCTTGAATACGTATTGTAACATTCTGTCCAGTGGGATGCTGTAGAAGGTTCGAGAGAGCTGAGCAGGATCATATTTCTGTAGGACAGCAGTCTGGTTTAGGGTCTTCTGGCAGGAGCTGTGGAGCGGATCACAAGGGATTGTACCCACAGAATGCTGCTCAAGGGAGAGGCCCATTGTAAGAAGTGCTTTGTGCAGACGAACGGTTCCAAGGAGGAGCTGCCTTGGGAATGGTCCGAGGGAAGTTTGAACTGTGGTTGGAGTTCTTCACGCAGAACACGGATTCAGTGCCTGAGTAATCAAAGTGAAGCATCCCGACTACTCCAGAAATCAGCTCCAACATTTATGTACCATATTGGACTGGTTTAACTGTAATGGCCCCTTTTAACTTTCTTTTCCTGTTAATCTGGTGCAGAACCTTTATGGGTTGAGCTAAGAAATCACAGGGGTAAAAGGACCCTGATGGCAGTTATATACAGGCCTCCAAACAGCTGCAGTGATGTGGACTACAAATTACAACAGGAAATAGAAAAGGCTTGTCAGAAGGCCAGTGTTATGATAATTGTGGGGGATTTTAACATGCAAGTGGATTGGGAAAATCAGGTCGGCACTGGATCTCAAGAGAGAATTTGTAGAATGTCTGCGAGATAGCTTTTTAGAACAGCTTGTTGTTGAGCCCACTAGGGGATTGGCTGTACAGGATTGGGTATTGTGTAATGAACCGGAGGTGATTAGAGAGATTGAGGTGAAGGAACCCAGAGGAGACAGTGATCATAACATGATTGAGTTCACTGTGAAATTTGAAAAAGAGAAGCCGAAATCTGATGTGTCGGTATTTCAGTGGAGTAAAGGAAATTATAGTAGCATGAGAGAGGAACTGGCCAAAGTTGACTGGAAAGGGACACTGGCGGGAAGGACGACAGAGCAGCAGTGGCTGGAGTTTATGTGAGAAGTGAGGAAGGTGCAAGACAGGTATATTCCAAAAAAGTAGAAATTTTCGAATGGAAAAAGGATGCAACCGTGGCTGACGAGAAGTCAAAACCAAAGTTAAAGCAAAGGAGAGGGCATACAAGGAAGCAAAAATTAGTGGGAAGACAGAGGATTGGGAAGTTTTTAAAAGCTTACAAAAGGAAACTAAGAAGGTCATTAAGAGGGAAAAGATTAACAATGAAAGGAAGCTAGCAAATAATATCAAAGAGGATACTAAAAGCTTTTTCAAGTATATAAAGAGTAAAAGACAGGTGAGCGTAGATATAGGACCGATAGAAAATGATGCTGGAGAAATTGTAATGGGAGATAAGGAGATGGCGGAGGAACTGAATGAGTATTTTGCATCAGTCTTCACTGAGGAAGACATCAGCAGTATACCAGACACTCAAGGGTGGCTGGGAAGAGAAATGTGTGCAGTCATAATTACGACAGAGAAAGTACTTTCTTTATAATCTTATGCCAGTGTACCATTTGTCATTTCCTCATGACCAGTAACTGTCAATGGGGCAGTATTTACACAGCATTTAGTACTAACATTCCAACTTTCCTGTTTGGCTGAACCCAAACCATACCAACCCTAGACTTATGTTGCCTATGAAAGGCAACCTTCTCACTGCTGAGTCATGTGGCTGTTAGCAGAGTTGGCTATCGAGCCAGGTCTATGTACAAGCCTGGTGAAAGGGCTGCATTTATAAATATTTTATTATGTATAAAATTTGTTTTTGAAATAGAAAAAATAATCTAAGAAATATAAAAACATATATTGAAAGTAGTCAAATTGCAAAACCTACATATTTTGGCACTGACTTTAAGTGCCATATCACACCTAGCCCAAGTTTACCTTTAAAGTTATATTAGTAATTTCACATTAAGAGTCACACAAGAAAAAAAAGATACAAGAAAACTGGAGCAAGACCAGGCCACCTAGCCCCCGACTAGTCAGCTGAAAAGGCTATCTACATGAACTTTCTTTTCTCTCTCCACAACTACTGCCTAACCTGCTGAATATTTCCATATTTTCTGCATCATTTAAATGGATGTGAAATGCATTTGGTAGCCTGCAAAATAATAGTTGTTCGAAATTGAATTTAAAGGGAATAGAATTTCTGCTGTCACATTATTGCCAAATGAAATGTCCACAGAATCACATTGAATTGTGTTTAGATCAAAAGTATTGTAAACTACATAAATACTCAAGATAGAAAATCAATGATTAATCATCACAGAGAGAAGCAAATCCAAACTCGCATTGCTTTGTAATAGTTACTAAATGTAGTGCAATTGATTTAGTATAATAGAAAATACAGAGAAAACAAACACAATTTTCTGTAATAAACCATCACGTACAGACTTCATTTACATGTCAGACATGCAATACGCACTTTGCTCTTGTTTATAGCTTTTTATCTTCAGCCCTAAGCATAGAGAAGAAACAACTGAGAATTGATTCCATCCTTGGATGTCAATGAGCCTCCTCATTTTGGTGAAATTGCTGAAAGATCAAAGGGAAGTGACCCGTTACTTCTCCAAACCTTTCTACCATCTGTCAACTGAGAACTGAAAACCTCTTCTATACATCAGAGGCCAAAATGTGGGAAATATCTGCACCATCTTTTCAAAGACATCACTGTTTTACTTGTTTCAATGAACAAATTAAGAACACCAATACCAACAAGAATCTGGAGATAGGAACATGACACATTTCTGTGTATGGTACTTTCCCACAAGGGCAAAAATATTGAAGAGCTGGTCACCATCAATCAATGTAATGCTCTTCCTGCTGCCAGCTATTTGGCAGCTCTGTGGAGCTTAGAGACATTCCCTTCTAACCTCCTGAATGTTGAAGAGACTAGATAAAGTGGATGTGGAGAAGATGTTTCCTTTGGTAGGGGTGCCCAGAAATAAAGGGCACGGCCTCAAAATTAAGGGGCAACCCTTTAGAACAAAGATAAGGAAAAACTAAAAAAGTAGTGAATCTGGAATTCTCTGCCACAGACAACTGTGGAGGCCAAGGCCCAGGGTATATTTAAAGCGAAAACTCTTGGTCAGGGTATCAAAGGTTATGGCAAGAAGGCAGGTCTATGGGGTTGAGTGGGATTTGGGATCAGCCATGATGGAATGGTGGAGCAGACTTGACGGGCTGAATGGCCTACTCCTGCTCTTATGTCTTATGATCTAACAGTACGTATATACTTTGGAGAAGGGGAAGATTGTCAAATGCATTGCCAATAAAGGTCCAAATAAACATTGTACAATTACAAGGTCACTCAAGGAGCCAGTGAAGTTACTCAATATGTTTCCAACTTCTAAATATACTGTAGGTGGCAAGCTTGAGACACACATGCAAATGAAGGCATAAGGGAAAGCAGATATTTAGGCTTCCTGGAACAAATTACCATGGAAACCTTTGACACTTGCAAGTGAAACAAGGAACCACACATACATCTTAAGGGACATTCATCAATAATTTTCTGTGTTATTATATGCATTATTACAGTAGTCAAATTTCTACAGGCATTTTACTGCAGCAATTTACTGTCACTCTGCTGTCAGATTAGTCAGGTTAAATGAACTCACACAATAATTGGCTGTTCGCCAGAAATTCTTTACTAATTTATAATGAAGTGTAAAAAAATGATATTCCTTCAAGAGATAATTTCAAATGCACACTGCTGTTTTTTTGCCATGCAAGAGCCTCCAGAACAGTCAGGACAAATTCTAACTGAGAGGTAGAGAGGAAGCAAGAAATATCCATTCATCAAGCATACTAAATTACTGGTATTAAATAATGTGGGAACCTTCCAAACAACTATAATATTTAATTATAATGAATTAAATGCCAAATTAGTTCCCTTGTGTTACTATGAACCAAATTAAGACCATAAGGCATAGGAGCAGAATTAGGCCATTCGATCATGGCCGATTTATTATCCCCATTAGCCCCATTCTCCTGCCTGCTCCCTGTAGCCTTTGATATCCTTCCTAATCAAGAACCATTAACTTTGCTTTAAATATACCCAATGGTCTGGCCTTCACAGCCACCTGTGGCAATACTCTCCACAGACTAACCACCTTCTGGCTAAATAAATTCCTCCTCATCTCTGTTCTAAAGGGATGTCCTTCAGTTATGAGGTTGTGTCCTCTGATACGAGACTCCTCCACCTTTTGAAGATGTTCTCAATAATGAGGAGCATAGTGTCCATCAGAGGAACATGTCGAAATGCAAGATGGAAGCAGGCTATCTGGCCTGGCTAGACCACTTTGCCATTTGCAGGTATTCTCCAGGTTATCACAATGTTCTGTCCCTGAGAACCATTCCACACCTGTACTGTTTGCAAGTCAGAAATGAACAGAGAGTGTTTGTTGAAGAGCTGCACATAAGCAGCTGTGACACAAGTGTGAGCAGACGTGGGAATGACAGCCGCCAGCCGGCCTCTCTAATTCAATGACTGAATGAGACTTCCAAGATCAGTTTGGCTCAACACAACTCCCAAATGTTGTGGTGCAGGGGAGGGATGTTGGTGAGGGGAGAAGGCACATAGAAATGCCTCATTCCAACCCAGCAGAAGATGTCTGCAGCCCACCGCAGCCAACAAATCCGGTCTCCCAAAAGCTCGTTCACACACAGTGTCTATACATTGGGTATAGGCCAGGGAGGACTTGTACCATCTATTAAGCAGAGAGTTCCAATCACTGTCACCTCCCATCATCTAACGTCCTGTCTACTCCTTAACTTTCATTCACTCATCCAACATTGACTTAGTCCAGTCTGGATCGCTAACTCGCAACTTCCAGCTGATGTGCAGTTTTTCTTGCTCTCCCTTCCATTCATGTACCAGTGAAGTGCCCTTGACCCAGAGATAATTGTCAAATAGAAACATAGAAACATAGAAAATAGGTGCAGGAGTAGGCCATTCGGCCCTTCGAGCCTGCACCGCCATTTATTATGATCATGGCTGATCATCCAACTCAGAACCCAGCCTTCCCTCCATACCCCCTGACCCCTGTAGCCACAAGGGCCATATCTAACTCCCTCTTAAACATAGCCAATGAACTGGCCTCAACTGTTTGCTGTGGCAGAGAATTCCACAGATTCACCACTCTCTGTGTGAAGAAGTTTTTCCTAATCTCGGTCCTAAAAGGCTTCCCCTCTATCCTCAAACTGTGACCCCTCGTTCTGGACCTCCCCAACATCGGGAACAATCTTCCTGCATCTAGCCTGTCCAATCCCTTTAGGATCTTATACGTTTCAATCAGATCCCCCCTCAATCTTCTAAATTCCAACGAGTACAAGCCCAGTTCATCCAGTCTTTCATCATATGAAAGACCTGCCATCCCAGGAATCAATCTGGTGAACCTTCTTTGTACTCCCTCTATGGCAAAGATGTCTTTCCTCAGATTAGGGGACCAAAACTGCACACAATACTCCAGGTGTGGTCTCACCAAGGCCTTGTACAACTGCAGTAGTACCTCCCTGCTCCTGTACTCGAATCCTCTCGCTATAAATGCCAGCATACCGTTCGCCTTTTTCACCGCCTGCTGTACCTGCATGCCCACTTTCAATGACTGGTGTATAATGACACCCAGGTCTCGTTGCACCTCCCCTTTTCCTAATCGGCCACCATTCAGATAATAATCTGTTTTCCTATTTTTGCCACCAAAGTGGATAACTTCACATTTATCCACATTAAATTGCATCTGCCATGAGTTTGCCCACTCACCCAACCTATCCAAGTCACCCTGCATCCTCTTAGCATCCTCCTCACTGCTAACACTGCCACCCAGCTTCGTGTCATCCGCAAACTTGGAGATGCTGCATTTAATTCCCTCATCCAAGTCATTAATATATATTGTAAACAACTGGGGTCCCAGCACTGAGCCTTGCAGTACCCCACTAGTCACCGCCTGCCATTCTGAAAAGGTCCCGTTTATTCCCACTCTTTGCTGCCTGTCTGCTAACCAATTCTCCACCCACACCAATACCTTACCCCCAATACCGTGTGCTTTAAGTTTGCACACTAATCTCCTGTGTGGGACCTTGTCAAAAGCCTTTTGAAAATCCAAATATACCACATCCACTGGTTCTCCCCTATCCACTCTACTAGTTACATCCTCAAAAAATTCTATGAGATTCGTCAGACATGATTTTCCTTTCACAAATCCATGCTGACTTTGTCCGATCATTTCACCGCTTTCCAAATGTGCTGTTATCACATCCTTGATAACTAACTCCAGCAGTTTCCCCACCACCGACGTTAGGCTAACCGGCCTATAATTCCCCGGTTTCTCTCTCCCTCCTTTTTTAAAAAGTGGGGTTACATTAGCCACCCTCCAATCCTCGGGAACTAGTCCAGAATCTAATGAGTTTTGAAAAATTATCACTAATGCATCCACTATTTCTTGGGCTACTTCCTTAAGCACTCTGGGATGCAGACCATCTGGCCCTGGGGATTTATCTGCCTTCAATCCCTTCAATTTACCTAACACCACTTCCCTACTAACATGTATTTCACTCAGTTCCTCCATCTCACTGGACCCTCTGTCCCTTACTATTTCTGGAAGATTATTTATGTCCTCCTTAGTGAAGACAGAACCAAAGTAATTATTCAATTGGTCTGCCATGTCCTTGCTATGATCACTTTGCTTCAATACTGAACTAAGCATGGCCATGAAGCAGAAGTGATTTACCTGCTGTGCATGCTCACAACATTACTTTTCTTCCTCGTTGACAATCACCTTTAGCATAGCAGGAGTTCATTCAGCTCATCAAAATAATAGCAGCTGTATAAACAGCAATTCAGCCCCATATCCCTCGTACTTTATTTTCTTTAACTACCTATCCTATTTCACTTTGAAAATATTTATAACTTCAGGTTCCACCACTCTTGGAGTTTGTAAAGTACAGGTTACCTTCTGTACACAGGGTGTACATTGTATTATCAGCTTTGTATAGTATATACGCTTGTCATAATTTGTATCCTTCTATCTAACCTCATCTTTCCCACATCTACTCCAAGATGAATGATCACACCTTCTCCGATATAACCCAGTTGCTAAAATCCCTTGTCCTGCACACATTATGGTAAATCTCCTGGCAACCATTCAAGGATCTTCACATCTTTCCTAATGAATGGTGTTCATGAAAGGGATTCAATACCCTTGAAGTGGCTGAAGTGTAAGGAAGAAATGACCAGAGGTATTCTTTGTAGGAATGATATGAAGGGGGTTGGAGGAGGTGACCATAGACCAAAAGCACAAAGCAAAGGTCAATCAGGGGTCCAGAAGTTGAGGCTTGATGGCCAAAGTCCTGGGCCTGTGAGCCTACTGGGGAAGTCGGAAGCCCAACATCTGTGAGGCTGCAAGTCTATTAGAGACTCTGCTGGAGGCCCAAATGTGGCCTGTCCTGGGCCCGCAACAGTCTATGTGTGTGAAGGGATGGGTGGGTGCATTGGAGGGAGGCAAAGGATTTGCTTTGTTGCTGTTGTTCTGTTGTTGCCTGTGTTGTTCTGCTGAACATTGTGAGAATGCTTTGTTGGCTCCAACACAAATGGAAGCTTCCCACAGCTCATCCTTAGTTTGTTTTGATTATTAATGCAAATGGTACATTACACTGCCGTTTTCGATGTACATATGAAAAAAAAATCACATCCGACAAAGGGATCAAATATCATACTAGTGTGGCCATTTATGGAAAAGAACATGGTTTGATTTTGTGATTAGTGACAAAGTATCCATGAAGAAAGGTGCTCGCAAAGATCAAATGGTCATTATAGCTAGGATCTCACTTGTCAGCTACTGTCAGCTATTAAATAAGGTATTCCTTGGAATCTAATAGTGAGACCACCAAGCAGCCAATTGTACGGAAAGGCAGTAAACAAAGGAAGCTAAACTTTTTTAAACATTTCACAGAATCCAAAATAAAGAGCAAATTAAGACAGAAATAGAAAATCAAATAAACTTCAAAAACTACTTGAAATAGTTATGAAAATTGAAATATTTATTAGAAGAAATGACATTCTCTAAGAAGCTGCTAACCAGCAATTATAGTTTGTCACCTTATTTAAAGAGTCATTAACATTCATGTTGTTGTTTTATTATATCTTGAGTATAGCTGGTAAATAGTTTAATTACCTTTCAGACCATTAATTCCTGCAGATTATGCTTGGTAAAGCAGAAATAGTACACCCTCTGGAGGAGGAGGAAATCAGCGGCAGCAATTTCTGCATTTCCATATTTAATTGTATGTGTGAAGGATTCAGGTTTCATTTCAGATGTCTTCTACTTTTGTGTAATTACATATACCTCACTGTTCAACTCAATGCACAACTTGGGCCAACATAAGGTTCTCTATTTCAATGTTCACTGCTTTTATATTTGTAGCAACTGTACCAAGAGGATTACTTGCTCTAGTATGAATTTCCTATCTCATTGTAATATTTTTATTCAGTATTACAATTGTCTTTTTTGTCCCTTGGATACGGTTGATTGGCTAAGTGTGCCGGTGAAGATGGCTGGTTCATTATGGCAGGAAGAACAAACAAGTATAAACACCACTAAGAAAGCAAAGGGAGAGAGCAGCAAACTGACTGATCAGCACTGCAGATTCAGATATTAAAGGGACGTACCAAGAAAAGATCAAGATTACAGTAGGTGACAGTCAACATAGAAACATAGAAACATAGAAAATAGGTGCAGGAGTAGGCCATTCGGCCCTTCGAGCCTGCACCGCCATTTATTATGACCATGGCTGATCATCCAACTCAGAACCCCGCCCCAGCCTTCCCTCCATACCCCCTGACCCCCGTAGCCACAAGGGCCATATCTAACTCCCTCTTAAATATAGCCAATGAACTGGCCTCAACTCTTTCCTGTGGCAGAGAATTCCACAGATTCACCACTCTCTGTGTGAAGAAGTTTTTCCTAATCTCGGTCCTAAAAGGCTTCCCCTCTATCCTCAAACTGTGACCCCTCGTTCTGGACTTCCCCAACATCGGGAACAATCTTCCTGCATCTAGCCTGTCCAATCCCTTTAGGATCTTATACGTTTCAATCAGATCCCCCCTCAATCTTCTAAATTCCAACGAGTACAGGCCCAGTTCATCCAGTCTTTCTTCATATGAAAGTCCTGCCATCCCAGGACTCAATCTGGTGAACCTTCTTTGTACTCCCTCTATGGCAAAGATGCCAACCTGTGGAAGCTTTTAGATAAAGGAACAAACAACTGCTTCCATTACATGTTAAATTGTTTTCAGTTACAAATGACTGAGATATGCCAAAGTGAATCTTAACATGTCATTTCACAAATCTTATAATACAAGTGATTTTGACGGCAATCTTTAACTCAGCATTCATTTAAAAAACAATCCCACAGATAAGCAGATATCTTCTCAAAATTCATTAAATAATTGTAGAAAATGTGGATGAAAAACTAGGTGGATAAGTATTTTTTAGATTGCCCAATGAATTTAAATTAACTAGAGTAATTTATGAACATCAGTTGAACCTTGCAATGAGATTATTGCTTGTTAGTAACACCCGTGTAATTCTTTATACAATCGCTCCAGTATTTCTAGTACTTTCCCCCTTATCCCAGAATGTTCATCAAAGAACAGGGAGTTTTCATGGTTTGCTGAGCAGTATTTCCAGTAATATGCATCTCAAAGGTAATTAATCTGTGGTAAGGGTTTCTGAGTCACGAGGTTCATAATGAGATAAAGCCTTCCTAATATAAAGTTTGTGACTTACCGATAGTTTCAACCTACTTAAGTGAACAGAAGTTGTGCAGACAAAGGGAAATGTATTTGTAAGTCATTCTTATTCCTTTAAAGGCATCATAACATACATCACAAGTTTCTGCAGGTGTTGAAAATCTTTATTAACAAATGCAAAGTGCTAAAGAAACTCAGTCAGGTAGAATTTATGGAGAGCAACGAGCAGTCAATATTTCGGGCTGAAAAATTACCAGGACTGATGAACAAATTGCTTGAGGATTTGAATTTTGTTAAGAAGTTCATGTCAGATGAAGGTAGCTTCCACGTAATGGCTCTGCTTACATCAGGATGCTCTTTATTGACTACATATTAGCATTCAATACCATCATAGGCTCAAAATTGATCAATAAGCTTCAAGACCTTGGCCTCAGTGCCTCTTTGTGAATTTGGATCCCCGATTTCCTCACTTGCAGACCCCAATCAGTTCAGATTGGTACCAATATCTCGCCCACAGCATAGGTGCCCCAGTCTACTCGCTTTACACTTATGACTGTGAGGCTAGGCACAGCTCCATATTCAAGCTTGCTGACGACACCACTGTCATAGGCTGAATCTAAGGTAGTGATGAATCAGCATATAGGACAGAGATTGAAACTCTGGCTGAGTGGTGCCACAACAACCACTTACTCAGCGTCAGCAAGACCAACGAGCTGATTATTGACTTCAGGAGGAGGAAACCAGAGGCCCATGAGCAGGTCGTCACGGAGGATCAAAGATGAGAGGATCAGCACGTTTAAATTCCCCAGTGTTATTTCAGAGGACCTGTCCTGTGCCCAGCATGTAAGTGAAATTACGAGGATAGCATGGCAGCACCTCTACTTCCTTAGGAGTTTGCGAAGATTCGCCATGACATCTAAAACTTCGACAAACTTCGAAGTGTAGTGGAGAGTATATTGACTGGCTGTATCACAGCCTGGTATAGAAACACCAATGTCCTTCAAAGGAAAATTCTTCTAAGTAAAGCCTTCGCCACCAATGAGCACATCTATACAGGGCACTGTAACAGGAAAGCAGCACCCATTATCAGGCACCTCCACCTCCCAGGACACACTCTCTTCTCACTGCTGCCATCAAGAAGGTGATCCAGGAGCCTCAGGACTCACACCACTAAGTTCAGGAACAGTTACTACTCCTCAGCCAACAGGGTCTTGAACCAAAGGGGATAACTTCACTCAACTTCACTTGTCTTATCTTTGAAATGTTCCCACACCTATGGACTCACTTTCAAGGACTCTTCATCTCATGTTCTCAATGTTTATTGCTTAGTTCTTTATTATTATTATTTCTTTCTTTTTGTATTTGCACAGTTTATTGTCTTTTGCACACTGCTTGAACACCCAAGTTGGAGTGGTCTTTCACTGATTCTATTGTGGTTATAGTTCTATTATGGATTTATTGAGTATGCCCATGAGAAAATAAATCTCAGGGTTGTATTAAGTGACATATATGTACTTTGATAATAAATTTACTTTGTACTTTCAAACAATGGGGTACAGAAATATAGTGTGTTACAGTGGTTATAAATGTTACATATAGAGTCCAATCATCAGAATTTGCTTGTCATTGTATTTAGTGAGAAAAGTGATCAGGACACTGCTCCAGCAGTTATCAAATGATTGTACAATTTCTTCAAAAGTTTCTTTCCAGAGTTTTAGATATTCATGAAGTACTCAAATGCTTGCATCAAATATATTTAACAATCAATAACAAAAAAAGATATTTTTGTCAGGACCGATAGTCTGAAGCAGTTGCCAACAATGATTATAAAATTTAGACTATTTAATCAATATTAATAAAGGAGATTTTGAGAATGACTTCAATCAAAAGAAATTGCATAGAATAGCCTAATAGTAAAGTCCCCTCTTCCTTGGTTCTCAGCAGAAGGGAAAAAGATCGTGAGACAGAAGAAATGAGTCTCTTCAGAATAAGCCTGCTATGAAATTATCAAAGTGAGGGCAAAATCTTTGTGTGTTTTTTTTTAAAAAGAATAATTAATTTTCAAATTGATTTACTTACGTTGACCCCATTGACCGCTGTTGGGATTCAAGTAATTTGGATACAGCCCTTGTGGTTTATCCAGACGTTTCAAAACTTTTCGAATATTCATCATCTGTCAAAACAACCTAAATTATTGCATTTTGAATTTCTAAATTGATAATATTACTCTTTGCAATAAAATCTCAGATTCAAATTTCAATGCTAAACTGAAAAACTTCTAAACTTCTGCATCCAATTCAAATTTATATTTAATTAGATTTCCAACACTCTCTCCTCAAGTTACAGCTCATGTATCATCCTTTGTTCTGTCAAAATCAGATAGATTAAATATTTTAGGTTTTTTTTAAATATTAAACTTCTGACTTGTGGAATAAAAAAAAAACAGAAGAAAGAAGCAATACAAGGCAAGTTTTTTGAAATGGAAGGATAAATCCTTGTTGTAGTACAACAGATTATTGAAACACCGCATAACTGCACAGTTTAATCAGAATGAAAGCCAGAGTATTCGTGGAAGAGCATGTACAGATACCACAGTGCTTTCAGTACCCAACAATGTGATCAGCTCAAAAGCATTGATGTTTTATCCTTTAAATAGAAGGACTAATTTTAGAGAAACTCTACGACATTCAATTTTTTATAAACTTTGATTATTTACAACCCTACAAACTAACTACTTTGCAAATCAACCAGAAGCTATAAACGATACATTGATTTGACAGTGACTGACCTTTTCTGCAAAAACTGGATTTCCAGACAGTTGGCTTAAATGCATGAATTCGAGATGCAAGGTGCCAAATTCAGCCAAGATACTGCTACCTCCTGATGCCCAAGGCCAGTTCCGACCAATTCCGCTGTAAAAGCATTCCATGTTATCAGGTTGTATAATGTAGACAAATCATTTTTTATTAAACATAACTAAACTATTTTAAAAGGAAGGATCAAATATTTAAATACATAAAGACTCAAAAAAATGGGCAATTATCAATATCAAGAGCAAAATGGAATTCATTAGCAATGACTTCACTAAATGAAAATTGCAATTTGTGATAAAGCATATAAAATTCACTAAATTTTAAAAGTTGCCACAACACAAGTCTATCTATGTTGCTGAAGTGGTATTAAACTTTGTAACTGCTATGAATAATTAAAGTTAAAAAAAGTTAAAGTCTGTCCCGAGCCTTATAGGCTCCTCAAGGACACAACACGCTGCCTCGGCTGGGGCTTGAACTCACAACCTTCAGATCGCTAGTCCAATGCCTTAACCACTTGGCCACGCGCCACACCTCTATGAATAATTACTGCTTATTTATTGCAAATGTTCAGTGTGCTTCTATTATTAGAGTAACCAACCCACAGCTTGGAAGTCACAGAAAAATCTATTCCCATAATGCAGACCTTCTACTGTACTCAGCTGACAATAGACTATCTTTCTTTCTCTGATAAGCTGGACCAGAATGAGAATTTGTGCTGCTGCCTGGTGCTGCCTGATTGCTGCAGCATTATTGTGTTCAGTCACCAAGTGGAGGAGTGGTGGGAAATGGCAAAGGGTAACCAAGAGACTCATGGCAAGATGTGGAACACAACGGTCAGTAATGTGATGAGTAGGGAAGTACATGGAACATGTGGTTCATCTTCCAATTCAATATGGAACACAAGTGGGATCTTGCTTCAAGTGTTATTTAATGATTCTGTAAATGCTGGTTTGCAGCAGGCCAGAAGTGAGTTAGTGGGATACTACAAAGCATACAGTGCATTGTGACAAAATGACTTATTTTATTAGCAATCCCAATTACTATTGAAGAGTAAATCTAAACCAATGTGAAGGCTGAAAGCAAAAAAAAAGAAAGAAAAACATAATATAAAGTGAGATGAAAGTACAGGTTCAACTTATATGTTTTTTTAAACCAAATCACTAAAGTCTGAAATCAACCTGAAATATTATCAGATATTGGATGCATCCTTTTTCCTTTGACTCTTTCTCATTCATGAGAATTTTCTTTGGAGAAACTGCATGAGGCTATCCCACAGAATAAATGTAAATGAACTTCAATTTAATTGGATGTGACACATAATACACTGTATAAAATAAACTTCTACTCTGTTGATTGGAAAAATTTGCCTCTCTTTATTTACAATTATCTCAAAAATATTTTGAATGATGCTTTTAAACAAGAGGCTGTATTTTAGGAGGCTCTGCTGCATGCACTCTAGTTTATCTTTCATTGATCCTGTTATATTTACAATTTTATACAATTCTATAGATTTACTGAGTATGCCCACAAGAAATCTCAGGGTTGTATATGATGTCATATATATACATATATAATAAAATTTACTTTGAACTTTGAATTAAACCTTTATGATTTAGCAACAAAATTTAAATTTAGCACATTTAGTGAAATATTCAAAATCTTGTTTAGATGTCCAAAGTATCTTGGCTTATAGTAGAACTAAACAGTCTATTCAATATTCTGGAAATTTAAACCAATAAGTTGAATTACCCATTAATCATATTCATGTCTTCAGGACTCAACAAGATGTCCAACGATTTCAGATAAAAATTCTGCTTCTTTCATTTACATTTCTTCTGAACACATATATTAATCCTATTATAACCTTCTTTTACCTTGCACTATTATCTCTCCTGTTTGCAATCTTCTGTACTCTTTTCTCTTGCCCTTCTTTCTCTGTATCTCAGAACCTGCTTATTGCTAACCGTTAACATGATTCCCTCTGTGTGATATCAAGAACAGGGCAACATGGTGACATAGCTGGTAGAGCTACTGCCATACAAAGCCAGTGACTTGGGCTCAATCCCCATCTCCAACAAATTTTATAAATGCAGCAGAATAAATACAATTTTGGACCCATACTATAAGAAAAATGAACACTATGTACAGCACTACTCTCCTTATTGACATGATTTGTAATTCTCCTTATGTTAGTGTATTGGAAGGAGTTCAGAGAAGATCTACTATACTAATAACTGGAATCAGTGAGCTGGCTTAGGAGGAAAGGCTGAGCTTTATCCCCTGGAGTTCAGCAGAATTAAAGGGGACATGAGTGAAACATGCAAGATGTGGAAAGATCTTGACAGGGTGAACGTGTAGAGATTGCTTCCTCCTTAGAGATTTAAGAACTCAGGGAGAGGCGTGAGGTTAAAAGGCTATTATTCAAAACGAATATTTCAGATATACATGAGAATTTCTTTACCCCCCTCAGAGGTTTGTGATTTTTGGCCCTCTCTTTCTCAAAGGACAGAGTCCTTCCATTTAAAAAAAAGCAGAATGATAAGATCCTTGGTAAGTAAGGAGAGTGTGAAAGGTGGACAGGAATATGTAGATAAAGTTGACAATTATAGTAGCAAACAGCAAGAAGTGGTTCTGGGGTTCTGCTCTCTTCCTTCTGTTCATCCTGATGTGTTAGGGTTTATTTTATCTGCAAGTGGTTTGGGACATTTTGATTTAAAGGTTGTTGTTTCAAGATGCACTACTTTTTACAAATTCTTTCAGGAGGAGTGAGTATCACTGGAAAAGAGGTGAGGCACCAGAAGGGAAAATGCAGGTGGTGCTGTACTACTCACCCCACCACTTGTATTTTTAGACCGTCAAGATCCTGGGATTCAGACGTGCAATGAAGGAATGCTGGCAAGTTGTAGAGATGATACACGCTGTAGATTTGATATTCTAATGGAAGTCTAACTGAAGGATGGTAGTGCCAATCAAGCAAACTCCTTTGTTCTGAATGATATCAAGCCTCAGTTTCAAGTTTATTGTCATTCATCTGTACACCAAACAATACAATCTTCCTGTAGTGGAAACTTGAAGAAAAGAAGAGCGCTAGGCAAACTCAAAGGTCTTAAGGTGGATAAGTCACCTGGACCAGATGGACTACATCCCAGAGTCCTAAGAGAGGTTGCTGAAGAGATAATGGATGCATTGGTCATGTTCTTTCAAGAATCACTCCTAGCACTTTTTCTTTTGTAATAGCAATGACACTCACTCTTGCTCCCTGACATTCACAGACCTCTGACACACTGCTAGTGTCTTCCACAGTGAAGAATGGTGCAAAGTACCCATTAAGTTCATCTGCCATTTCTTTGTCTCCCATTACTACCGCACCAGCATCATTTTCCAGTGGTCCAATATTAACTCGCACCTCCCTTTAAAACATAATTTATGCCGATTCTTCGATGGCATACTGACCGGATGTTCTATTACTATTAAAAATTACTCGACGAAGAATAGACCAAAAACCTACCAGCCTGCTCTTTATTCAGGTGGACCCAATAATACTATCCGAAGTTCTCCCTTATGCTGAGTTGATATTGACTCCCTGAGTTGGTAGTTGAACTGGCCATTTACCCAATATAATGTTTGTGAGATTTCATTGTGATCAAATGAATAACTGTACACAGTTATGGGTGGCGGGGTGGAGATACGTCTCTGCCAAAGGAGGTGTTCGGCACTTCTTCCCCCTGTTAAGTCTGCAGGTCACCCTTGGGCAAGTTGTAACACCTGCTTAACGCCCCCCCCCCAAATCTGAGCAGGGTCATGTAAAGCTGCCTGTCAGTTAAGAGTTTGTACATTCTCCCTGTGACCACATGGGTTTCCTCCGGGTGCTCAAGTTTCCTCCCACATTCCAAAGACATACCAGTTAGTAGGTTAACTGGTCAGAAGGATGTGTTTGGGCAATACAGGTTCATTAGGCTGGAAAAGCCTGTTACCGTGCTGTATATCTAAATTAAACATGTTGTCTAAAATAAAGCACATCCTTTTTCTCTTATATGTGCATAAGTCATGCAAAACAAAAATACTGCCGTCCACAGTATTTGATAAACTAAGCGTAACCCTACCAACTTAGCACAGCTGGGGCTGACATTGATGCTTCAGGCACTCATCTTTGATGATAAAGTTGGATTATAAATTACTCATAATGTAATGCGCTATTGAAGGAATGAACGAACTCAAAGGTATACTATATCATTAGGAATTAGCTAAGCAGCAAGATTTACACTGCGATCACTTGATCCAGAAACAATCAACATTTGATTGAAAAGCTGGATGAAAGGAATTGGGTTGAAGAGAAATGGCAGTGGAGAATGTTCATGTGATTAGAATTAATTTGCTCATGTGGAAGATAAAAACTGACATTGATGACAGGAGCTGTGCCCATGCTGTGATTTCTATATAATTCTATGCTGATGTAAAAAGGCAAATATTTGAGAAACCATTGTTCAAATTTTCAGCAAATAAATTATTATTCAATCAGTGAATTACTCATATATATCTACACTTATAATTTCACAAAAATATTAGGCTTGACATTTTATTTTCAATAAGGGACTGACCTTACTGGACAAGATGTTAAAAAAGGTTTTGAAAGTCTGCTCATTTGGTAGCAGTCTCAAAAGAATGTCATTAAGTCACAAATTTAATATTCACTTCAGGGCTTCAGGACTAATTTAAACCAGGACTGATAGGAAGCACTGTATTGTCAAAGATTAGACCAGAGGGTGTTGTCCTTTTGAATGTCCACCATTCTTTGTCACCTTTGTTTACATAACCTCAATAAAGACGCTGCATTTTGGGGCATTTTTAGTATCTGACAACAAACTACATAAATCCAAGTGATCATGATAAGTAAAAAAAACAATAGCCTACAAATTTGTTGGTATTTGTGAAGGCATGTTGATGTGCCATGTATGAAAGGTCATCAAATATTTTCTGGGTGCAGCACTGGAGGTCGGTGCCAAAATCCTCTCCATATTTAATATGCTCAAATATCTTTTAAATTGATGCCAAGAACATATTGGATTTACTATAGTGAAACCAATCAATGCTAGCTGAATACTACAACTCTCTTATTGAACTCTCTTGTTTCATTAACATGCAAAAAAACCTAGAGCTCTGGTTTTTAGTCAAATCAAGTCTAGCTGACAAAATGCTGTAAAAGGTCTCCAACCATCCAAACTCCAACTTATTAAATACCCATATAGATGAATTCTGCTCTGTACACATTCAGTCACTTGTCACTCTGTCTTCATTGGTCAGAATACATCTTTGTAAACTAATATACTGAATTCCAAGTCCATATCCTCAAGTTCCTCACCTATTGATCCTCTGACAGCAGCTGTCTCTCATTTCACTCTAAAAATTAATAAGGCAAGTTTTGCATTTCACTCTTGCTGTCAGACATATTTCTCCGAGCACTTTTCACCAATCACCCTGCCGATCTACCTCCAATAGACTCGAGACAAATGGTACACGTCAATGGTGTGTGCTTAGCCTACTGCTCTACACCAGCGGTCCCCAGCCACCGGGCCGCGGACCAGTACCAGGCCGCAAAGCATGTGCTACCAGGCCGTGAGGAAACGATACGAGTCAGCTGCACCTTTCCTCATTCCCTGTCACGCACTGTTGAACTTCAACATAGGGTTACCAACTGTCCCGTATTTGCCGGGATATCCCTTATATTGGGCTAAATTGGTTTGTCCCGTATTTCCCCCGCTAAGATAGAGCATTCTTATGAAACTCTTTTATGCTGAAATGGTGTGAAGCAAAGAAGCAATTACCATTATTTTATATGGGAAAGATTTTTGAGCGTTCCCAGACCCAAAAACTAACCTAACAAATCATACCAAATAACATATAAAGCTAAAAATAAATAACACTAACATATAGTAAAAGCAGGAATGATATGATAAATACACAGCCTATATAAAGTAGAAATAATGTATGTACAGTATAGTCGGGAAGATGAAGGCAAAACCGATTTGTGTGGGAAAAATCAGCACGTACGCGCATGCGCAGATCACATGTGTACGTCACGCATGCGTACACAGGTGCCCGCGCAAGGCTTCATGGTCATGGTAGTCTTTCCTGGGGTAAGGTGTCCCGGGATTAGACTGCTAATTTTGCCCCTTATTTGGGAGTGAGAAAGTTGGCAGCCCTAACTGTAAAAGACATGTTGAGGTGAGTTTAACCCTACTTGAACACCTCCCCCACTCCGGTCTGGCGGTCCACAAGAATATTGTCAATATTAAACCGGTCCGCGGTGAAAAAAGGTTGGGGACCCCTGCTCTACACTCATAACTCTGTGGTTACAGCTCAAACACTATCTATAAATTTTCAAATGACAACACAGTTGTTGGTAAAATCTCAGAAGGCAACAGAGAGGAGTACAGGAATGAGCTGGATCAGTTGCAACAACAGCCTCATATGCAACAACAGCCAGAAGGAAATTATTGTGAAATTCAGGAAGAGGAATTCAGGAGAACTCACACCAGACCCCACTGAGGGGTTAGCTTTGGAAAGGGTGAGCAGGTTTCAGTTCCTGGATGTCTACATCTCAGAGTATCTCCTGGGCCCAACACATTGATGGAGAATGTATGCCAGTAGCTCTACTGTTTGAGGAGATCTGGCCCATCATCAAAGACTTGCAAATTTCTACAGTGGCGAGCATTCTGACTGGTTGCATCACAGCCTGGTATGGAGGCTATAATCCACAGGATCGCAAGAAGCTGTAGAAGGTTGTAGCCACAGTGAGCACCATCTCAGGCACAACCCGACATCAAGTTGGAGGAGCAACACTTTATATTCTATCCGCATGAACATTGATTTCTCGAACTTCCAGTAATTACCCACCCCTCTTCACCTTTCTCCATTCCCATTTCCCCCTTTCTTCCTATCTCCTTATCTGCCCATCACATCCCTCTGGTGCTGCTCCCACTTCCCTTTTTTCCATGGCCTTCTGTTCTCTTCTATCAGATTCCCCCTTCTCCAGCTCTTTCTCACCAATCGACTTCCTAGCTCTTTACTTCGCCCCTCCCCCCTCCTGGTTTCACCTATCACCTTTTATTCCTTCCTCACCTCCCCCCACCTCTGACTCCTCATCATTTTTTTCCAGTCCTGATGAAGGGTCTCAGCCCGAAACATCAACTGTTTACTCTTTTCCATAGATGCTGCCTGGCCTGCTGAGTTCCTCCAGCATTTTGTGTGTGTTGCTTTGGATCTCCAGCATCTGCAGATTTTCTCGTTTGTGATTTACCCTACATGCTATCCTTCTTTTATACTATTTATTTATTATGTCAATTATAGTGATTTTACATCTTTGCACTGTACTCCTGCTGCAAAACAACAAATTTCCCATCATATAAGACTGTGCTGTGTCGCATAACCATAAGATATAGGAGTAGAAGTAGGCCATTCAGCCCATCGAGTCTGCTCTGCCATCAAAAGGGCTGATCCAATTCTTCCAGATATCCCCACTCCCCTGCCTTCTCCCCATACCCTTTGATGCCCAGGCTAATCAAGAAGCTATCTATCTCTGCCTTAAATACACCCAATGACTTGGTCTCCAGCCACTTGTGGCAACAATTTCCAAGATTTACCACCCTCTAACTAAAGTAAGTTCTCCACGTCTCAGTTCTAAAAGGATCCTGAAGTCGTGCCCTCTTGTCCTAGAATCCCCTACCATGGGAAATAACTTTGCCATATCTAATCTGTTCAGGCCTTTAAACATTCAGAATGAGATCCCCTGCCATTCTCCTGAACTCCAGGGAATACAGCACAAGAGCTGTGAGACTCCAGGGAATACAGCCCAAGAGCTGCCAATCTTATGACCATGATTGTACTTGGCAATTTTTTCTGCAGGAGTGGTTTGCTATTTCCTTCAAGACAGGTGACTCCAGCCAGTATCAATACTCTTCAAAGATTGTCTGCCTGGTGTTAATGGTCGCATAACCAGCACTTGTGATATGTAAACAACAGGAATTCTTGTGATATGTACCTGCTACCCGTATGACCATCCACCAACTGCTCCCGTGGCTTCACGTGATCCTGATCATGGCGGGGGGGGGGGGCACCTTGCCCAATGGTGAGCAGCCAGCTAGTGGAGGGAAGGAGCAATTTACAGATCCTTTGGTAGAAACTTATCTCCATCCCTCCTCCCAGTAAGACTGATAATAAACCTAATACTGATTCTCAAAGTAATTTTTTTGTACCCAAAGCATGACAAGTCTGAGAGTTTTGACAAAGAAACAGTCCAAAATAATGTGGGTTTTTGTTTTGATCAGCTTTGATACAATGGATTGAATAGTCATCTCTCACGCTGTGATTTTGTTATGATTTTCTGCTCTCAGGAAGATTTTCATGCAAAAAGATAGAAATTAATTCCAGCTGCACCTATTGGTTTCATGGATGACAGTATAATAGGGAAGGAATAGCGCGAGTGGTTAGAAAGCGCCAGCAGTGGTGGTGGATGAGGACTCAAGTCAATTTCTGCCGCAATGAACGGGCAGGTCGTGACTAAACTACATGGGAAATGAGGCAGCTCATTTGTCCTATTGTACCTGCTCCATCATTTTTTGATGGCCATGGCAGCTCTAGCTCTGATCTCAATTTCTGAACTTTATACCTCTTCATTCATCAATAACATGTACCTTCCGGGCATTGCTGCCTTTTAAACTCTGTATCCATGATCCTCGATGCCAGAGTATACCATCTTCGCTCAGTTTCTATCGAAAGTTATTCCCTATATTGCTCTGCGGTTGATAAACTTGAAGCTAAGATTAAATCCACAGCTAATGCACCAAACAACTTATTTCTTCCTTATTTACAATGTGATTAATTTTAATATTTCAATATCCCAATCAGATCAATTTTAAATATTCAGCCTTACTGGTCTTTTTCACGGGTCACTCTATCGCACGCATAATTGCAGTATTCATAGATAATGAGCTAGCAGTGGGGTCTCTGACTCACGGCAAGCTATCTAATGCACAATATTCCCTCAGAAAATTTCTATTTAAAGAACAGAGGAAATAAGCAAATTCTCCCGTCAATAACAGGTTAGGAAAATGCAGTGAATCAACGGCGACACGTGCACTCAGCGGCTGCTTTATTAGGTACACCTGTACACCTGCACACTAATAAAAATTTCTAATCAGCCAATCATGTGGCAACAACTCAGTGCTTAAAAGCACGCAGACATGGTCAAGAGGCTCAGTTGTTGTTCAGACCAAACATCAGCATGGCGAAGAAATCTGCATGAGGTGACTTTGACTGTGGAATGATTGTTGTTCTAGATGGGGTGGTTTGAGCATTGTAGAAACTACTGATCTCCTGGGATTTTCACACACAACAGTCTCTAGAGTTTACAGAGAATGGTGCAAAAACAAACCAAAGAAAAACACCCAGTAAGTGGCAGTTCGGTGGGCAAAAATGCTTTGTTAATGAGAGACATCAGAGGACAATGCCCAGAGTGGTTCAAGCTGCCAGGAAGGCAACCGTAACTCAAGTAACCCACACATTACAATGATATGTAGAAGGACATCTCTGAACTCACATCATGTCAAACTTCGAAGCAGGTGGGCTGCAGCATCAGAAGACCATACATATACACCCAAAGGCCACTTTATTGGAACAGGAGGTACCTAATAAAGTGGCCACTGAGTTTATTCATGGTCAGGCAGACTGGACAGGAACCAAGTTTATCCTTCCATTTTATGTCACTAAAGAAAAAGTTTACTTTCAATGACACAAAAATCACTTCCATTTGCAATGAAACTAGTATCCAGATGTCTTCTGCAACAGACAATGCTTATCAACTTGTTTGCATTTTGATTTTTTTTCTTAGGAATTAACAGAAATAGAATTTCAGACTGGACTTAAATGTTCAATTCAGTAAAATATTCTTAAACATTCTTAAATATTGGTTTTGGTGGTTTTGAATTTCACACCCATGGCATTCACTGTCAGCACCATTTTATTTTGTGGGTGTGGGGTGTAGAAGAGAAAAGTCACCCAAAAATCTTCTTTTTAAGTTCTAAATTTAGAATGCTACCTTAACCATGCTCCATTCACTTCATAACTGTCTTTGTTTTTCTTGAACAATGGTTCTATCATCTGCATTGTGTCAGTCCAAGAATTCAGTGCCACTCACCACACGTTCACACCAGAAGATTATGAGACATAGGAGTAGAACGAAGACATTTGGCCCATCAAGTCTGCTCCACCATTCCAATACGGCTGACTTATTTGACTGGGTTCTATCTTGCTACCATGCTTGGATGTAAGGGAGACTTCATACCTGAAATATCACAATTCATGTTTTGATGCTGGAGAAGCTAATGAAACTAAGGGCAGGTAAGGTCCATGATTTCCACTCAAAGCCTTTAAAAGATGAAGAAGTTGCGGCTGCTATTAAAAAAACTTTTACTTCACATTGACTTTTTTGCCAACTTTTGTTAATATATAATAAGGAGAGTCACAGAGATAAACTAGAAAACTTTAGACTTACTAGGCTCATGCCCTGTGTGGTGAAGTTACCAGAATGAGCTATCAGAGATAGGGAAACTGAGCAATGGAAATAATATAAGCTGATCAGACAGAGCCAACATGGATTTGGAAAGGTAAAAATCAAATACTGTAAGTTTGAAATAAATATCCAGTATTTACAATATTCAATATCACACTTTTGAGGAGATTACTGGTTAAAAAAAAAGTGCTTGGATATAATTTACACATCTCCCCAAAGATTTTCAATACAGTTACACATCGGAGGATGAAGAGAAAAATAAAAGTACATGAATTATGGGTAACTTATTGCCTTGGGTCTGGAATTGACTGTGGGATAGGGGGAAAAACATGTGGATAACAGTTCATACTCTAATTGCCGGGTTGTAACTAGTGATGCCCTCCAGGGATTTGTATCGAGATTCTAACCTTTCACTAGATTTACAGATCGAGGAACAGTAAGCCATATATTCAGAGCTGCTGTTGCCATTAACTTCAGGGACATACCAAAAAAAGTTGAAATGGACAAGAATAGATCAACTGAGTGAATATATTCTGGCCAACAATGATCAATATGTGAAATGCAAATCATCCACCTTGGATCTAAAAAAAAATCATACTGAAAGTACTTCTGGTAGATTGGAAGTAATGGATAAATGGAAAGATTTAAGGATCCACATACATAAGGACATAAAAATTAATGGACATGTAGAAAATATTACTTACAATAGTAACAGAACATTGATCTTATTCTCAAAGAGTACAGATGTTGGGGCGGGGCAGGGAGAGGATTTAGAGGGAAGGACAAGAATACCAAGGGGTGAAAGTTACTGCTTGGTAAAGCTCTGGCTAGGCTCTGTTTAGAATATCCTCTGTTTTGGATGATCAGTTACAGGATGGAGATACTAGCCTCAGATTGGAGACTTTGGTCCCACACCACCAAGTTATTATGTGTCAACCATCAGGCTTCTCTGAACAGCATGGATAACTTCAGTCATCTCAACACTGAACTGATTACACAACCCTACGGACTCACTTTCAAGGACTCAACAACTCTAATTCAATATTATTTATTTCTCTATTGTGTTTGTACAGTTTGTACCCTTTTGTTCAGTGGTTGTTTGTCTATCTTTGTGTGTAGTTTTCACTGATCTTATTGTGTTTCTTTGTACCTACTGTGAATTCCCATGAGCAAATAAATTACAGGATAGTATATGGTGACATATACATATTTGACAATACATCCAATTTGAACTTCGAACTTTAGATTGTATACAGTATAAATTTACCAGTAAGATAGCAGGGTTAAAAGGTTGAAATGATGACAACAGTTTTCATAGTACAGAATTCTACTCTCTTGCATTGGGTATAGAAGGTTAAGGGCCATGTAATTGAGATGGCGAAGACAATAAAATGATGTGCTAGGATATATAGTGAAAAATTATTTCAACTGGAATGGAAGCATGTCCCTAATAATACCACATGCCTGTCTACAGATGCTATTGGGAAGCTTTTTTTTTACACAAATAGTAGAGGAAATCTGAAACTTTCTGTCCACCTCAAGACTGTTGAGTCTGGGTCAACTTAAGCTAAGGTTAATGAAAGTTTAGTTAGAAAAGGTTGTTAAGGATCATGCTTCCAGAACCTGGAAAAGATACTAAATAGTAGAACAGGCCTGAGAGGCTAAAAGGCCTCCTGTTGTTACCTTGTTCAGCAACAGACCCCACCTCATCTGCTGAGTGTCTCCAATGTATTTTGTTTGTCTTTTACATTCTTCATATTTGTACTGTCTATAATGTATCACATTTTCCTTGAAACAAAATAAATCAGAGCTCTGAACATGATCCACAGTACTGCACGCTCCTGGACTTCAATGAAGATCACACTGCTGGCGTCGTACAGTGAATTAGACAGGTTCACAAATAACCTCTAAAATGTCAGCATTTTCGATGCTTTGATAAGGTCATGAAGCAGGCAAGGCTGTACAAATGAGAAAGGCTAAAGTATAGCAATTGTTTCGGGAGCAGTAATAGAATACCAAATTTTCACAATGATCTTGAACCGTTGGAAAGTGAATACATAACTCTTTCTTTGGATGTCTCAAAAAATTTTAAAAACATAGAAACATAGAAACATAGAAAATAGGTGCAGGAGTAGGCCATTCGGCCCTTCGAGCCTGCACCGCCATTTATTATGATCATGGCTGATCATCCAACTCAGAACCCAGCCTTCCCTCCATACCCCCTGACCCCTGTAGCCACAAGGGCCATATCTAACTTCCTTTTAAACATAGCTAATGAACTGGCCTCAACAGTTTGCTGTGGCAGAGAATTCCACAGATTCACCACTCTCTGTGTGAAGAAGTTTTTCCTAATCTCGGTCCTAAAAGGCTTCCCCTCTATCCTCAAACTGTGACCCCTCGTTCTAGACCTCCCCAACATCGGGAACAATCTTCCTGCATCTAGCCTGTCCAATCCCTTTAGGATCTTATACGTTTCAATCAGATCCCCCCTCAATCTTCTAAATTCCAACGAGTACAAGCCCAGTTCATCCAGTCTTTCTTCATATGAAAGACCTGCCATCCCAGGAATCAATCTGGTGAACCTTCTTTGTACTCCCTCTATGGCAAAGATGTCTTTCCTCAGATTAGGGGACCAAAAATTAAATTAAGTTACTTTTTAAAGCACTACTTTGAGATGAAAGACTCAGCAACAAAATCAAACAAAATTTAAAATCAATCAAATATTTTCACAGACTTCACAATCATAGTACTAAATACTATGGGGACTAAATTTGCAAATTTTTGGTTACCAAAGCTTTCGTCCTGTGCAATGCATATGAACCGATATTGAGTTTTGATAAGCCCCGGATACTAGGCCTTAGAACTAACACTGGTGAATAAGAATATTTATTTAATTAAAGATTAAGATTAAAGATCAGAGATTAACTTTATTTGTAACTGTTGTAGGGGAATGAATAGCGAGGGCTAGTAGCTAGTAAATCGTGATGTGGATTGTGCTAATGTGGTAAGAGGAAACTGCAGACAAAACCTAGAAGCAGAGACATAGAACGCAGCAATGATGCCATCCAAGGTTCAGGAGTCTGATAGCATGCATCCATTGTTGTAATAGGAAACTGGATTTACTGTTAAACGTGTGGACAATCACTCCTGTAATCAGGATCCAGTCCATTGCTTAATTAAGATTTTCCTGTGGCCACCATACTGTTATCAAAATGTAACTTATAGATAGTTAGATAGAAAATAGAATAGTACAGCATAGTACAGGCCCTTCAGCCCACAATGTTATGCCGACCCTCAAACCCTGCCTCCCATATAAGCCCCCACCTTAAATTCCTCCATATACCTGTATAAGTAGTCTCTTAAACTTCACTAGTGTATCTACCTCCACCACTGACTCAGGTAGTGCATTCCACGCACCAACCACTCTCTGAGTAAAAAACCTTCTTCTAATATCCCCCTTGAACTTCCCACCCCTTACCTTAAAGCCATGTCCTCTTGTATTGAGCAGTGGTGCCCTAGGGAAGAAGTGCTGGCTATCCACTCTATCTATTCCTCTTATTATCTTGTACACCTCTATCATGTCTCCTCTCATCCTCCTTCTCTCCAAAGAGTAAAGCCCTAGCTCTACTCTTTACCAGTAATTTTTATTACCAATTTTACTGGTAATCTCATCAAAAGAGAATGTAAAAGGTGAACCAAATTCGTGCTCAGGTAGATCAGCTGGTGTGCACCAGTTTTTAATAAATCACCTGTTATTCTGAACACCTACTCTGTGTGATCCTTCAGTTTGCACCTACACTCACATGTACATTGAAAAATCGTAACACACAGTAAAAAGTGTTGTTTACATCAACAACCAACACAGCCTGGAGACGTGCTGGGGGGGAGCCCCACAAGCGTCATCACATTTCTGGCACCAACATGGCATGCATACAATTTACTACAAAGTCCTGGCGCAAAATGTCGGCTGTTTATTCCTTTCCATAGATGCTGCCTGACTTGTTGAATTCCCCCAGCACTTTGTGTCTGTTGCTTTGGATTCCCAGTTTCTGATGATTTTCTGGTGTTTGTGCTCACAATTTACTGACCCTGACCTGTAAGCCTTTGAAATGCGCAAGGAAACCAGAGCACCTGGAGGAAAGTTACCGGCCATGGAGGGAATGCACAAACTTCTTTCAGACAGTGGTGAGAAATGAACCCTATTCTTCTAATTTCTGGCTCTGTAAAACATTATGCTAACTGCTATGCCACTGCACGTTTAAACCCCATTATTGTAACTAATCAAGTCATATTACATCTAAACAAGTCTAATTGGATTAAGCATTATGTCAGAATGGAGCACCATCATACTCACACATTTGCTAGCACGTTTAGAAATTAGAAATAAATGCAATTATCTGGTAAATACAAATGTAAAGCAAAGTAATGCATTGTGACTTGTGATACTTGAGTAACAAAAATGTGTGTCAATTGAAGCCTGAAAGAAGAAATATCGCACTAGGGAAAAAGGCCTCGGTCCAGAATGAGAATTCAGGAGGCAGTCATATTGTCAAACTAAAAGCAACCATGATGAGAAATATGGAACATTTTTTTCTAATTTATACAATGCTTAGTATTGTTTATCAATAAGGAAACTAGAGCTGCACCAGACATTAATACTTTACACAAATGACAACATGCTGCAGTTATGGGAGAAGGCATTGCTCCATTTGTTTGAACCAAATGATAACGAACAGGTGTGCCATTTCATTTTCTTGGAAGACAATGCTATGCATAATCAATTCATACTCACAGGACAACTGAACTCCATACAAATCTGTTCAATACTCCAAAGATATTAAAACACTTGCTTCCTGCCCCCCCCCCCCCCCACTTACAAACACAATTTCTTTGTCAGGTCAACTCTTGGTTGTGGACCATACCCTCCAGGAATAAATTCATATATCATCTTCAAACACCAGAACAACATAAGGAACACTTAATGTTATGTTCCAGGTTTCATTCTAATTCCCCCAATACTTTCGTACCACAAGTGTCAAAAGCGTGTTGATTCATATTTGTGAGGAGTACGTTAACCAGATAGTTCTGTTTATTTGTACGTGATAAAATTATTAGATTTTGCATGAGCAGACACCAATAATGTTCATTTGTTACAATATCTAATCTGTTTGGATTTGTGTGATTCTGATATGACTCAATTGACTATGATTTTAGACAAACATGTGTTAAACGTTCCATCACACTAGCAACGAGGTAATGCCCTCTGCTTACAAATGAGATAACCAAGACCACTTTGATATTTGCAGTACCTTGTTGTGAAAAATATCATGAATATTTTGTCACCGTCCATGCTAAATCCCCGACTCATCCCAGTACTTTAGCAATAAATTCTTATAATTAATTTGAAATGCTTAAAAATGAACGAGAATATACTGTAATTGATAATCAATATCAATCCCACAGATTAATCTGTAAAGAAATATGAACAGGAGTTGATCCATGGGCTCCTCTTGTGCCAAGATGAGGCCACCCTCAGAGTGGAGGAGCAAAACTTTATATTCCATCTGGATACCCTCCAACTTGATGGCATGAACATTGATTTCTTCTTCTGGTGAAAAAATCCTCCCCCCACCCCACCCTCTATTGCCCACTCTGGCCTTTTATTTCATCTCAACTGCCTGTTACTACCCCATGTTTTTCTCCTATGGTCCAGTCCCTTCCAGCTAGCCTCTTTACCCTCCCTCCCTGTTTTTTATTCTGGCATCTTTTACTCTTTTCCATCGATGCTGCCTGACCTGCTGAGTTCCTCCAGCATTTTGGTTGTGATGAACAGGGATAGGCCACTCACTCTAATGTGACTATTCCCACCATTCAATGACATCATCAAAGTTCACAAAGTATTATCAAAGTACATATATGTAACTCTCCCTTCGCCTAGCGGCTTAATATTGGGGGTGATAACCCCCGGCCCAGCCAAACTTAAATCTCATTTGGGTGGATGCTGCGCGATGTGTCCCCTGTTACAAAATCAGTACCTCAAAATAACAAACAGTACACAATATGCAATTAAACGATTAAGCTTTATAACTCTTAATTTGACTATATGGTTAGTAGAGAAATGAAATAAAAGAAAAAAAAGGCCCAATCTTATTAAACAGTCTGTGTGCAAAGTTGGAGCTCATTGATAAGCTGATCGTTCACCATCGACCTCCTCCGATCGTTGCTGCCCTTCGGACCCTTGCTCCGAGTCCACCCCAACTGGCGGTCTACCAAATCTCTCCATTTGCGTCTTCTCTCCTCACCTCTCTCTTTCTCTGGCAAAAGCCCATGAAATAAACTCCTTGAAGATTCACAAGACAGGGCAACAAAATCCTGATTGGCTAACATGCATACCAAGTCCTGTTATCTCCAGCCATAACCCAAATATTGCTGCTACAGAGAAATCATTACTTCAGCAGTGAAACATTACAGAGAAGCCATTACAGCGCATTACATATACGTCACCATATAAAACCCCGAGATTCATTTCTTCATGGCAAGTCTTTAGTTTTAATACAATTTCCTCCACATTCACTGTCTGTCAGATCCTTCGATTGGCTTAATCTCTATTGACCTTTATAATGAATATACTTCTGAGTCTTCTACGGTAGCACATATAATCTATTTAATCTCTCCTTTTTTGACTAACCCTCTTCTAACTCAGAAATCAATCTAATTAACCTTTGCTGCATTCCTTTCTTAAACAGGAAGATCAGGTGTACACAATATTTCATTTACAATCTCACTGCAGCCTATATACTCAGTGGTCACTTTATTAGATTCACCTGTACACCTGCTCATTAATGCAAATATCTAATCAGCCAATCATGTGGCAACAACTCAAAGCATAAAAGCATGCAGACATGGTCAAAAGGTTCAGTTGCTGATCAGACCAAATATCAGAATGGCGAAGAAATGTGATTTAAGTGACTTTGACAGTGGAATGATTGTCGGTGCCAGATGGGGTGGTTTGAGTATCTTAGAAACTGCAGATCTCCTGGGATTTTTGCACATAACAGTCTCTGGAGTTCTCAGAGATTGGTGCAAAAAAACAACATTCAGTGAGTGGCAGTTCAGTGGGCAAAAATTCTTTGTTAATAAGAGAGGTCAGAGGAGATTGGCCAAGCTGGTTCCAGATGACAGGAAGGTGACAGGAACACAAATAACCATGGGATACAACAGTGGTGTGCAGAAGAGCATTTCTAAATGCACATTACATCAAACACTGAAGTAGATGGGCTACAACAGCAGAAGTCCTCGCCAGGTATCATTGCAGCAAAACATCTCTAACATTTGAAAACACTTGTAAAGTAGGCAAACATATCACTTACTTGCTGTATTCTATTTGTATGTTCTATTTTTTCCCTCTCAAACTAGACAATCTTTTTTTTTCTCCATAGTATATTCCACCTGTCATGCCCTGACTTACTCACTTAGTCTGTCATTGGCCCCTGGAAGCCTCTATCTCATAGTCCACACTGCTAGCCAACTTTGACTCTAACATGCTAAATCTTATCATCCAAATTACTAACATAGGTCCAATTCCCTGCAGCACCCGTTACTCAGAGCTTACCCAACATAGAAAGGACTCACTTGATTCTTGCTCTTTTTTCTCTGTCTGCTCGCAATTCTTAACTTATCCTGTCATAGCCATACCTTTTCCCAAATGTCTCACCCATGTTGCATACTTATATTATCATTGTCATTATGTGCCGTGTCGTATGACGCAGGTGATCATGGTCTCATGACCATGATTACTGTTGGCAAATGTTTCCACAGAGGTGGCCTTCTCCTGGGAAGTGTTTTTACAAGACAGGTGACCCCAGCAATTATCAATACTCTTCAGAGATTGCCTGGCATTAGTGGTTGTGTAAAAATAACTTATGATATGCACCAGCTGTTCATACGACCATCCGCCACCTGCTCCCATGGCTTCATGTGACCCTGATCGGGTGGGGAGGGGGCTAAGCAGGTGCTACACCTTGTCCCAGGGTGACCTGTAGCATGGCAGAGGGAAAGAACACCCTACACCTCCTTTGGTAGAGTAGTCTATATCACCACCACACCTCTCAGTATTTATATACTGATTTTTTAAAATACATAAATGTACTTATAAATACATAAAATGTGTATATATTTATGGGTTATTCATGCTTGCAAATCATACTTTGTATATGCCTGTTTTCAGTAGTGTGGCATCTTCTTCATGTTGCTCTGGCAAATAATCCCTACCAGTGACAAAACACTTGGTGCTTCTTTGTTTCATTCTGTCCCGTTTCTCATTTCCTGGACTGATCTGGATATTACATGTACATTTCAGACATACTTCTGTTTTTACAATGACTACCTGTTTTCATCTATGACTAGGAATAGATACTTTCATACAAGAAAACAAAATGTTAATATACAAAATCAGAATCCAGAATGGGAAGTGAGAAACAGGACAGAATGAGGCAAAGTAATAGCCTGCGTTTTTAAAAGAGCAAAACAGAGTTAATTTTCAATGTCAAGTAAATGACCAGGGAGTCATTTACTGAAGTATTTGGAGTATTTGAGTGAAACAGTTGTTGAAATCCAGAGCTTTGAAATAACAATGCAGCCACTCAAGTTCAATGGACACCAAGTCAGCTGGTAAAATTCTGAAATTTAAGGATGAAATGCCTAAATTTAATTTTAGACTACAAAAGCCATTGGGCAGTCAGAATAACCTATTAATTCACCAATGTCATTCAGCATGGGAAATCTGCAATCTTTACCCAGTGTGGCTCACGAAGTTTATTACTCAGCCATCCCTCACATTTGAGGATGACTTGCTTCCCCAGCGGTTTCTCTGTAAGCTCTGATGTGAATGAAGCCAATATGGGACCTGCAGACTCTGCTGCAGATATGGCAGTTGGGAAGGTAAATTAAGGCATGACGTAGTCCTTTTGCTGTTAATGCTAGGCTTTTGTGGGTTTGCATAAGACCACAACATATAGGAGCAGATTTGGGCCATTTTAGGCCAAGTCCGTGAGATTATCTAAGGTGGAAGCTGATCGTTTCCTGATCAGTCAGGCATCAAAGGATATGGCAAGAAGGCAGGTGTATGGGGTTGAGTGGGATCCAGGATCAGCCATGATGGAATGGTAGTGCAGATTCAATGGGCTGAATGGCCTAATTCTGCTCCAATGTTTTATGGCCTTATTTTTCCCATCAAGTCTGCTCCGCCATTTCATCATGGCTGATTCATTTTCTTCTCATCCCCAATCTCCTGCCTTCTTCCCATATCCCTTCAGGCCATGACTAATCAAGAACCTGTCAAACTCTGCCTTAAATACACTGAATGAATTGGCTCCGCAGCTGCCTGTGGCTACGAATTCCACAGATTCTCCACTCACTGACTAAAGAAATTCTTCATCTCCATTCTAAATAGACATCACTCTATTCTGAGGCTATGTCTACACTACGCCGGATAATTTTGAAAACGCCGGTTTCGAGTAAAAACGACAGGCATCCGTCCACACTAAGCGTTTTTCAAAATATCTCTGTCCACATTAGAACGGATACTTGGACGAATCTCCTCCTACTGGGCATGCGCAGGACACACAGAAAACAAGCGAAGAGGAAACGATATACTTGGTGCGCACTTGTCCAGTTACAGAGTAGAAAAACTTAAAAGAAATTGCTCTTGGCTCTCACGCAGGAGGACTTAAAACTAAAAAAACAATACTGGAGCAGTTGGAGGCAACCAACAGGAAGTTCACGAACAGTATGACCCGGCTGACGAGGAACATTGAAAAACTGACTAACTCTGTTGCCTTAATAAAGCACCTTGTTAAATGTATAAAACATGTCTGCATCAGTGTTATCTTGTCTTTCCATACAATGTTACATTAGGCTGTTACACATCTATTGTCAGGGAAGTACTTGCACAAATAGGTAAAGCACCTTTATACAAGCAAGGACAGAAAACAGGGCAAAGTGAGTATACTTATTTATTCAGTAAGCTATAGATCAAAGTATTTGGTGAGTGCATTTCTAACTCTTCTGGCTTCAGTCTCGTTGCTGTCTGTGCTGAAATTGTTAGGTTCTGCGAAACGCAGAATCAAATATCGCTGTGATGATTGTACGCTCTAGTATCAAGTCTTTGGTGACAATAAGGTAGTAATAATAAGAATAATAAGAAGAAAACAATGAAATGCCACGCTGTCGCCATCTGTTTCGGCATGTCGTGACAGCAGTTTTAAAAAGCTCCGGTTACCCCATACACACTGCAACGGATATTAGGCATTTTCAGATTTATTCACTCTGGAGTCCGTTTCCGAAAATCTCCGTTTTCAGGGGCTGAAAACGCCGTTTCAGTGTGGAAGGAAGGTCAAAACGAAGAGAAAAAGCTTTGTTTTCAAAATTATCAGGCGTAGTGTGGACGTAGCCTAAGGCTGTGCCCTCTAGCCCTAGATTCTCCCACCACAGTAAGCAGCCTCTTGACATCCACTCTACTGAGGCCTTTCAATATTCGATTGGTTTCAATGATAGGATTCAATGAAAAGAGGTATACTTGAGGTACTCAGATGCAACCATGAAAATTCCTTTGCCATTTTGACCGGCATAGGACAGAGATCTTGGAGAGAGTGCTGACCATGTGCCACTCATCCTGATAATGGATTCCAAAGTATTTTGAGAGTCAGCATTGTTGGACACTCTCCAGTGCTTTGGGATATCTGTTGTAGGTAAACCACAATTCAGAAGTATCCAGGACACTGGGGCCACGAGCACTGAGACAACGTCACAATCTTCAAAAATTATTTTCTTCAGTCAACTAAAGGCTGTATGGACATACCGAAGGAAACAGTAAGTTTAATCAATATCTGCCTTCACGAACAGCTGATTCAAGGGATATGGGAAGTGGTCCATGTTGTTCACATATTTTTTGAACCTTAATTGCTGGAGGGCAATGCTATAATAGGGGTAGGTTAGGAGAAGTGTTTTGATTTTGTTGTTAATATACATCAAAATTGTTGTATACTTCAATGGACAAGCTAATAATGGCTTGTAGCTTGGCCCTCAAATGTGTGCATTTGCATTTGTTCTTTGTGCAGTAAAGATGGGGAATTGTTGGATCAGGGTAGAAATGATCAGGCTATAGTGTTTCCTATACGTTCTGCAGATTAGCTCCATGCCAACAAGAAGCCAGTTGAAGATCTGAAGAAATCCATAATTTCTGTATCAAGAAGGAATGTGATAACTCTCATTCTGGGGAATACAGACCATTCTGTTCTGGAGACACATGCTGTAGGGCTGACCTGAGACATTGTCCAAGCTATGCAGTGTCAGCCTAGGATCTCCCCAGGTAAATAAGTACCTGTTTAAATATCACCATCCTTCCTTCCTACATTAAGACCACTTCCTTCTGTAAGAAAGGGGAATTGACAGCATGGATATTAAAAAGAATTACAGATCTGTTTGAAATTTGCAATTACAGCATCATGTTTAGTCAGGCTGAAAAAAATCTCAGCAGAGTTTAAGAGAAAAATGGCTTGTTTCACTGTTTTATCATTCTATAATTCTAGTACAGTTCTGACCCTATTAAATAAACAACAAGATTATATTGTACATATTGAAGATGAAGAGTTGAACTGTGAATATCAGACAATAGTGAGACTACACTCAATTCTAATATCTAAAACCAAGGTAATCAGTCATTTATCACTTCTCATTCTGACAAATTAAAGTATTGACTAGTCAATCAATTAACAGGGAAAGTTCAATACCTATGAAAATGTCACTACTACATGACACAAATAATTTTTAAAGGAAGGCAGGGAACAATCCTGATGAAGGGTCTAGGCCGGAAACATTGACTGTTCATTCCCATCCATAGGTGCTGGTTGATCTGCTGAGCTCCTCCAGCACATTATGTGCATTACTCTAGATTTCCAATATCCGCAGTACCTCTTGTGTCTGTAGAACCATACAGTTTAGTTTTAATGCCAGATGTGTACACACCACTCTTTACGAGGGCTCTTTAAAAATAACAATGTTTCTGGTAGGATTTGTGTAAATATTTATTTACTTGGGGACAACTGATCAGTCTTATGAACAACAGAGTCAACAAAAGGATAACAGCATTAGAATTGAAAAAAAGGCACACTGACTCTCAGTGCACAAAAACAATCTGCAGGCAAATCAATCTAATCTAATCTAATCTAATCTAATCAGTGCAAAGGAAGGAAAAGATGATTTGATTACCTAAAGACCACCGTTTGAAAGTCTCTGATTTGGAGCTCTTATATGAAGCACCCTATACACGTCTCACGTACGTAGCACCAACTTATTCTGCATTACTTCCAATGAGTCAGAATCAGGTTTATTTTCACGCAAATACATCACACAATTTACTGTTTTGTGGCAGGAGCACAGTGCAAGACATAAAAATAACTAACAAGTTTGAAAAATGAACAAATATGCAAGCAAAGGACAAATAATAAGTAATGTTCATGGACCATTCAGAAATCTGACGACAGAGGGGAAGGAACTGTTCCTAAAATCTTCAGGCTCCTATGCCTCCTCCCTGATGGTAGTAACTTCAAGAGGGCATACTTGGATGGTGTCTGTTTGAGGCACCTTTCGTGTCTGTTTGAGGCTGGCTGAGTCCACACCCTCCACAGCCTCGTGCAATCCTGTGCACTGGAGAATCTATACCAGGCGGTGATTCAACCAGTCAGAATGCTCTCCACCATACATGTGTAGAAACTTGCAAGAATCTTTGGTGGCATACCAAATCTTCTCAAACTTCAAGAGTAGAGCCATTGGCATGCCATCTTTGTGAATGTATTAGAGTGTTGGGTCAAAAGATAAATCCTCTAAGTTGTTGACACCTAGGAACTTGAAGCTGTTCATCCTTTCCACTGCTGATCCCTCAATGAGAGCTTGTATGTGTTCTTCCAACATCTCCTTCCTGAAATCCCCAATCAATTCCTTGGTTTTGCTGACAGTGCATTAAGAGGTTGCTGTTGAGACACCACTCAACTAACCAATCTTTCTCAGTCTTGTATGAGATTCTGCCAACAATAGTGCTTTTGAGCTGTGTCTAGATAAACAGTCATGGGTGTAGTGAGAGCTTGAGAATAGAGGTGGGCTAAGCACACATTCTTGAGGTATGCCTGTGTTGATGGACAGCAAGCAAATGTTATAATCAATCTGTGCTGACTGCGATCCCCAATAAGGAAGTCAAGGATAGAGCAACAGAGGGAGATACACAGCCCAGGTTTTGAAGCTAATTGACTAGTAGTGAAGATGTTCAATGCTGAATTGTAATCCCCAATATGGTTTTTTTTTGGAGAAGCCAATTACAATTTTTTTTGTGGTGGTGGTCCCTGGGAATTAATGCATGGAAAGAACCATCTGCTGTTCACTTAAACAAAATGGCTTTTTATAGAACACAGAACAGTACAGCACAGGAACTGGTTATTTGGCTCACAATGTTACGCCAAACCAACTAAAAAGCAAATCAAAAGTACCTAAACGTTAATCCTTCCATGTATATATCCCTCCAACTTCCTTACATCCATGTGCCTATCCAAACATCTTTTAAAAGTCTCTAATGTACTTGTGTCTACCTCCATACCAGGCAGCACATTCTAGCCGTCCACGACTCTCTGAGTAAAACCATCCCCCCTTTCAACCTATCCCCTTCACTTCCAAAACGTGCCCTTTGTTATTAGAGTAAATCTCTTCTTTACTCTCTCTAAAGCCTCAATATCTTTCCTATACTGGGGTGACCATAACGGTATGCAACACTCCAGATGTGGTCCAACCAGAGTTTTATAAAGTTGCGACATAACCTCCTGACTTTTGAACTCAACACCTCGACTAATAAGAACAAACGTTCCACCTTATCAACCTGTGTAGCCACTTTCAAGGAGCAATGAAGTTGGATCTCAATATCTCAATGCTCAGCAACACTGTTAAGGATCTTGCCCTTAACAGTGTACTGTCTCTTTGCATTTGCCCTACCAAGATGCATCACAAGCAGCAGAGGTCCCAGCACAGATCCTTGTGGAACTCAACTACTTACAGACATCCATCTCAAATAAGTCCCTGCAATCACTACTCTCTGTCTTCTACGAGCAACCCAGTTCTGAATCCAAATAGCCAATTCACCGCATGCATCTTCATGGGATTAGCCCCCCATGAAGGACTTTGTCAAAAGCCTTATTAAAAATCCATGCAGACAATATCCACTGCCCTATCCTCATCAATCTCTCTTGCCACCCTGTCAAAAAATTCAATCAATCTGCCACTTATCCCATTCTCCCGGTCTGTACAAGTCCTTCTGCAGACTCCCCGCTTCCTCAACACTGCCAACCCTTCCACCTATTTTTGTATCATCTGCAAAATTGGGCACAAAGCTATCAATTCCATCGTCCAAATCAATGACACATAAAGTGAAAAGAAGCAGCCCCAACATCGACCCCTGTGGAACACCATCAGTCAACGCCAGCCAACCAGAAAAGCCACTAAAAGACTCTTTGCCTTCTGCCAAGCAGCCAATCTTCTATCCATGCTAGTATCTTTCCTGTAACACTACGGGCTCTTATCATATTAAGCAGCTTCATGAGCAGCACTACATCAAAGTCCTTCTGAAAATCCAAGTAAACAACATCTACTGACTCGTTTTTGTCTATCCTATTTCATCAAAGAATTTCAATGGATTTGCCAGGCAAGTTTTCCCCTGAAGGAAACCATGCCGACTTTGGCCTATTTTATCATGTGTTTTCCAGTACTCTGAGACCTCATCCTTAATAATGGACACCAATGTCTTCCCAACCCTTAAAACAGGCTAACTGCCTTTACGAGGAATTCTGCAGATGCTGGAAATTCAAACAACACACATCAGAGTTGCTGGTGAACGCAGCAGGCCTGGCAGCATCTCTAGGACTCAGGACTTTTCTGTCCTGACGAAGGGTCTCGGCCTGAAACGTTGACTGTACCTCTTCCTAGAGATGCTGCCTGGCCTGCTGTGTTCACCAGCAACTTTGATGTGTGTTGCCTAACTGCCTTTAATTGCCTTTCTTCTGCCTCTCTCCCTTCTTAAAGAGTGGAGTGACATTTGCTACTTTCCTGTCTTCTGAAACCATTCCAGAATCTAGTGATTTTTGAAAGATCATTACTAATCCCTCCACAGTTTCTTCAGCTACCCTTTCCAAAACCCTTTGGTCCAGACCTTTCAGCATCCCAAGCACTTTCTCCTTAGCAATAGCAACTACACTCACTTTGGCCCCTGATACTCTTGAACTTCTGGCATACTGCTAGTGTTTTCCACAATGAAGAATGATGCAAAATACTTAATAAGTTTGTCTACCATGTTGTTGCCCCCCATTACTACCTTTTCAGCAATATTTTCCCTGATTCAATATCTACTCTCACCTCAGTTTAACTATTTACATATCTTAGAAAATGCTTGGTATTGTCTCTTATACTGTTGGCTAATTTACCTTCATATTTCTTCTTTTCTCTCTTTATGCCTTTCTTAGTTGTCTTCTGTTGGTTTTTTAAAAGATTCCCATATCACTAACTTCCCACTAATTTTTAGTTGTATGCCCTTTCCTTCCCTTTATAGGGTCTTTGATTTCCCTTGTCAGTCACGATCGTCTCATCTTCGATTTAAAATACTTCTTTATCTTTAAGATGTGTCTATCCTGTGCCTTCCAAAATGCCCTCAGGAACTCCAGGCAATGCTGTTCTGCCATTCTCCCTTCCAATTAACTTTGGCCAGCTCCTGTCTCATTCCTCTGTATTCCATGTGACACACCTGACTTTATCTTCTCCCTCTCAAACTGCAGGGTGAATTCTAACATATTATGATTATTGTCTCCTAAGGTTCCTTTATTTTAAGCTCCCTGATCAGAAGTGGTTAATTACACAACACAACACCTAATCCAGAATTGCCTTTCCCCTAATGGGTGCAACCACAAGCTGTTCTGAAACGCCATTTTGTAGGCATTTTATGAATTCTTGGGATCCAGCAGCAATTTGATTTTCTCAATCCACCTGTATATTGAAATTCCCCACAACTAACTTTGCCCTTTTTACATAACTTTTCTATCTCCCAATGTAATTTGTATCCCACATCCTGGCTCCTGTTCAGAGGCTTGTATACAACTCCCATCCGGGTATGTTTACCATTGCACTCCACACACAAAATTCTACATCTTCTGATCCTATGACTCCTCTTTCTAAGGATTTGATTTCTTTTTTTACCAACAGAATTGCCCCATCTCTTTTGCCTACCCTACCCGCCTGTCCTTTCAATATAATATGTATTCTTGGATGCTAAGCTCCCTACTATGATCTTCTTTGAACCATGACTCAGCAACAACAACCCTTGCACCCAATGCCAGTAAAACGAAAGATTGATTGTGGGCTTCAGGAAGAGTAAGTCGAGGAAATATGAGCCAATTCTCATAGAGGGATCAGAAGTGGAGAGAGTGAGCAATTTCTGGGTGTAAAGATCCCTGAGGATCTTTAGTACCTCTAGTCCCAACTTATCGATGCAGCTATACAGAAGGCAAGACAGCGGCTATATTTCATTAGGAGTCTGAAGATATTTGGTTTGTCAACTAAAACACTTGAAATCTCCTGTAGATGTACTGTGGAAAGCATCCGGCAGGCTGCATCTCTGTCTAGTACAGGGGTTGTGCTGAGGTCCTATGCACAGGAGCAAAAGAAGCTGAAGTCATAAAATTAGTCAGCTCCAACTTGGGTACTAGCCTCCGTAGTACCCAAGACGTCTTCAAGGAGCAGTGACTTAGAAAGGCAATGTCCATTATTAAGGACCCCCATCACCCAGGGCATGCCCTTTTCTCACCGTTACCATTAGATCGGAGGTACAGAAGCCTGAAAGCACACACTCAGCGATTCAGAAACAGCTTCTTCCCCTCTGCCATCTGATTCCTAAATGGCCACTGAACCCATGAATACTACCTTGCTTTTTTAAAATATATATTATTTCTGTTTTTGCACTATTTTAATCTTCAATATATATAGTAATTGATTTTTCTCTCTATATTATCTTGTATTGCATCGAACCACTGCTGCTAAGGTAACAAATTTCATGACACACGCCAGTGATAATAAACCTGATTCTCACTCTGATGCCCACAACATTACACTTGCCATCTCTAACTGTGCTGCAAGATACCATTAAATTCCAGAAGCTTAGATCATTTTCACCCAAGAAAAGCATCGTTATTTATTGCAATGTTGGCTGGCAATTAGGTTAGAAAATTAGTTCATTATGAACAGCTACTCTAATTCTCTAAAGTTCAAATGCTTACTGTGTGACTTTCAATGCAGCTTAGCCATGATTTCTGATATTTTCCCTCACATAAGCACAACAGTTTCTTGACTTTTAATGAAATCAGCTGTAAAGTTCAACAACACTTAATTCAGTGCAGTAGACTGCCAATGTGTTTCATCTATTTACAACCCTCTTTGAATGCAAATTAAACCTGATTCTAGCATATAATATCTTCCATAATGAACATCTGCTATAACAAGGCAATCTGTCCCTGAACTCCCTTACCACAAATGGGCATTAATGCCAAGTACAATATGAATTATTTCCTCTTATCTAATGTGCTCTCAGATCTTGTTTCTTCATTGATTTTACCAGCGACAAAGCAGCATCTTGGAGATGTAGTGAGTGTATGAAGAACGAACAGTTCAGGTTACCCAGTTCCTAAATGCTTTGGAGGAAGCACTGTGGTTAGCATAGCACTTCCCAGCAGCAGTGACCCAAGTTCAATTCCCACTGCTACTTGTAAGGAGTTCGTACATTCGCCCTGTGACTACGTGCGTTCCCTCCCATATTCCAAAGGCATTAGCAGTTGGTAGGTTAATTGGTTATTGTAAATTCTCCCATGATTAGGCTAGAGTTTAAATTGGGAGTTGCTGAGTGGTGCAGCTTGAAGGGCCAGAAGGGACTATTTTGTGTAGTACCTCAATAAATAAAAATGAAAGATAGTGGTAGTGCTGCTAAAATAAACAAAAAATCAGAATGTTTTGCACTTTATCTAGAAATAGTATTCTTATTACTATGAGGCATCACCCTGGTGAGGCCACAATACAGAACTGTGTGCATGCCAAAACCATAAGCAGCAAGTACTAGACAGAACTATGTGGTCTCACAACCAATGGGTCAGATCTAAGCTCTGTAGTCCTGTCACATCCAGCTGTGAGTGGTGGTGGACAATCAAACACCTCACAGGAGGAGGAGGCTCCACAAATATCCCCATCCTCAATGACAGAGGAGACCAGCACACCTGCACAAAAGATAAGGCTGAGGCATTTGCAACAATCTTCAGTCAGAAGTACTGAGTAGATGATCCAGCTCTGCCTTCTCCTGAAGTCCCCAGCATCTCAGATGTCAGTATGCAGCCAATCTGATTCACTCCACGAGACATCAGGAAACGACTGAAAACACTGGATTCTGCGAAGGCCATCGGTCCAGACAAAATCCCGGCAGTAGTCCTGAAGACTTGTGCTCCTGAACTTTCCGTGCCACTAGCCAAGCTGTTCCAGTACAGCCACAACACCGGCATCTACCCAGCAATGTGGAAAATTGCCCAGGTGTGTCCTGTACACAAGAAACAGGACAAGTCCAACCCAGCCAGTTACCACCCTATCAGCCTACTCTGCATCATCAGAAAAATAATGGAAGGGGTCACCAACAGTGCTATCATGCAGCACCTACTTGGCAATAACCCGTTCACAGATGAGCAATTTGTACAGATGAGTCAAGGCCACTCAGCTCCTGACCTCATCACCTCCTTGGTCCAAACACGGACCAAACAGCTAAATACCAGCGGTGAGGTGAGAGCGATAGACCTTGACATTATGATAGCATTTGACCGAGTATGGCATCATGGTGCCCTAACTGAAATGAAGTCAATGGGAATTAGGGGGAAAACCACCGCTGGTTGGAATCATACCTGACACAAAGGAAGATGGTTGTGGTGGTTGGAGGTCAATCATCTCATTCTCAGGACATCACTGCAGGAGTTCCTCAGTGAAGTGTCTTCGACCAACCATCTTCAGCTGCTTCATCCATGACCTTGCTTCCGTCATAAGGTCAGAAGTGGGGATGTATGCAGATGACTGCACAGTGTTCAGCACCGTTCGTGACTCCTCAGATAGTGAAGCAGTTCATACCCAAATGCAGCAGGACCTGGACAATATCCAGGCTTGGGCTGCCAAGTGGCAAGTAACATTCGAGCCATGCAGGTGCCAGGCAATGACCTTCTCCAGCTTGAGAGGCTCTAACCATCGTCCCTTGACATTCAGTGGCATCACCATCACTGAATCCCCGACTATTAACATCCTGGCGGTTACCATTGACAGGAAACTGAACTGCTCTAGCCATATAACGACCGTGGCTTCCACAGCATGTCAAAGGCTAGGAATCCTGTGATGTGTAACTCACCTCCTGACTCCCCAAAGCCTGTCTACCATCTACAAGGCTCACGTCAGGAATGTAACAGAATACTCGCCACTCGCCTGGATGAGTGCAGCTCCATCAACACTCAAGAAGCTTGACTCCATCCAGTACGAGGCAGCCCACGTTGCTGGTACCTTTTCCACAAGCATCCAATCCCTCCACCATCAATGAACAGATGCAGCAGTGTGTACTATCTACAAGATGCACTGCAACAACACACCAAAGTTCCTAAGGCAGCACCTTCCAGACCCACGACCACTACCACCTTGAAGGACGAGAACAGCAGATACCTGGGAACACCACCACTTGGAAATCCCCCTCCAAGTCACTCATCATCCTGACCTGGAAACATATCGCCGTTCTTTCATTGTCATTGGGTTAAAATCATGGAATTCCCTCCCTAACAACACTGTGGGTGTACCTACACCTCTGGGTGTCCCTACACCTCCGGGTGTGTCCGTGAATCTCCGGATATATATCTACTCCTTGGGGTGTCCCTACACCCCCGGGCATGTACCCACACCTCCGGGCGTGTACCTACACCTCTGGGTGTGTCCCTATACCTCTGGGTATCCCTACACCTTCGGGTGTACCTGCACCTCCAGGTGTGTACCTACACCTCTAGGTGTGTCTCCATACCTCTGGGTGTCCCTACACCTTCGGGTGTACCTACACCTCCAGGTGTGTACCTACAATTCCGGGTGTCCCTACACCTCTGGGTATGTACCTACACCTCCAGGTGTTTACCTACACCTCCAGGACTGCAACGGTTCAAGAAGGCATCACAAGGGCAACTAGGGATGGGTAATAAATGCTGGCTTAGCTTGCTATGCCCACATCCCATAAATGAATAAATTTTTTAAAAAGAAAAAAATTCTTAAAGGATTTATTAGAAACACTGTGTTCATAAGAACATAAGAAATAGGAACAGGAGTCGGCCATCCAGCCCATTGAGCCTGCCTCACGATTCAATAAGATCATGGCTGATCTGTCCATAAACTCAGCTCCGTTTCCCTGCCTTTTCACCATAACTCTTAATTCCCTTACTATGTAAAAAGTTATCTAACAGTTTCTTAAATATATTTAGTGAAGAAGCCTCAACTGCGCCCTGGGCAGAGAATTCCACAGATTCACCACTCTCTGGGAAAACAGTTTCTCTTCATCTCTCTCCTGAATCTTCTCCCCTGAATCTTGAGGCAATGTCCTCTGGTTCTAGACTCACCTACCAATGGAAACAACTTTCCTACTTCTATCTTATCCATCCCTTTCAAAATGTTTTATGTTTCTATAAGATCCCCTAAATAATCCAGCCTAACACTTGAGAAATGAACGTCTCTGGTGGAATGGTTCAGCATTATTGTAAAAGTGAAAAAAAATACCTTTGAACAATTCCTCTCATCTTAGTTTCTATTAGTTCAATCTACCATGGTCATTATGATTAGAATGCTCTGTACCAATGCATTATTAGCACTAAAACAGCCAGTAGCTTCAAACAAACATTTAAATACAAATATTAGACTTTTCAATTTCAAGGGAGTTTGAAGAAAATATCTTGAAAATTAATGACTTAAACCAAATCCCTACAAAATTCAGTGCAATATTATCTAGGCAGAGTGACAAATGGGATTTCACTACAGATAAGACTGAAGTGATTCATTTTGGAAAGTCAAACCATCGTAAGATTTCTACGATTACTGGTAGAGCACTAGGGAGTGGAACAGAAAGGAAAGGACTTAGCATGATTCATTAAAGGCAATATCACAGATAGAGAGCAACACACACAAAATGCTGGAGGAACTCAGTAGTCAGGCAGCATCTATGGAAAAGAGTAAACACGGCTTTGGGCAGAGACCTTTCATCAGGACATTCTCGGCCTGAAACACTGGCTGTTTACTCCTTTCCATAGAGGCTGAATGACCTGCTGAGTTCCTCCAGCATTTTGTGTATGGTGCTCTGGATTTCCAGCATCTACAGATTTCCTCATGTTTGTGTTATAGGTAGACAGGGTGCTGGAGAAGATATTTAGCACACTGTCAGTTGGGGCATTAGGTTGCAGTTGTACAAGTCACTGGTGAGGCCACAATTGGAGTAGTGCTACAGTTTTGATGACCCTGTTATAGGAAAGATGTGACTAAATTGGAAAAAGTGCAAAAAAGATTCATGAAGATGATACCAGGACAAGAGGGGTCTGCCAGGGTATGTCCATATTGCCTGGAACATGTAAAAATAAGGGGTAACCTTGTAGAAATACCTAAAATTATCAGTGGAATAGATAAGGCAGACGGAATGGCTTTTCTCCAGGTTAGTGGTCCAAAACAAGGGCTAATAGAGTTAGGGAGAGAGGGGAAAGATTTATAAGGGAGTTATGGGACAATTTTTTCAAGCAGAGGGTGATGAGTATATGCAATGAGCTACCAAAAATAGTGGTAGAGGCAGATACAATAGTATCATTTAAAAAGCACTTCGATCGGCACATGGAAGGTGTGATTCGACACTAAGACCACACGATATAAAAGCAGAATTAGGCCAATTGGCCCATTGCGTCTGCTCCACCATTTCATCACAGCTGATCCGTTTCCTTCTCAGTCCCAATCTCCTGCCTTCCCCCATCTCCCTTCATGTCCTGGCTAATGAAGAATCTATTAAACTCTGCTTTAAATATACACAATGGCTTGGCCTCCTGTGGCAACGAATTCCACAGATTCACCACTCTCTGGCTTGGAAGATATGGGTTGAGTGCAGGAAATTGGGACTAACTCTGTGGGCACAGAGGTTGGCATGGACTCATTGGGCCATAGGGTCTGTATCTGTGTACTGCTCTGGGGCTCTATATCATCTAGGCTGTTCTTGTAGGCATAATCAAAAATTAAAACCTCAACACATTTCAAAATGTTTGAAGTATTAACAAAGGATCTAACAGCTGCACTGGAAAACTGCCCAGCAATGCAAAAGGACTGTAATTTTGTATTGAAGCATGAAAGACATTCACAGGGGAATTATTACATCCTGTTTGAAAGTGTTGCTGCAGAACACCTGAAGCATATGTACCCTTAATGTTTATTTCCAGAATGCATCTGTAAAGATATTGGTCAAGGAAAATGCAGATCTTCTTGAGAGATTGTAACCTGTACTTCATGAACTCAATAAAATGAATAGATTTTTTATCTCTCATTCACTGTAGGAAGCGTTAACAGTGCCATGGCTCATTCATTCTTACCACATCAGCTCTGTTCTCCCTTCCGTTGTCTCATATCTACAGTTAATACCACAGTTCAATGCTATTAAAGTACAGAAGTTGTTCATAATTCAAATCCAATAGGTACAATGAAATAATCTTTGATTCATCTTCAGTTATTACCCCTCAACCATCAGGCTCTAGAACCCTCACTCGCCCCCATTGCTGAACTGTTCCCACTGAACTGGACTCACTTTCAAGGACTCTTCATTTCATGTCCTGGATATTTATTGCTTATTTACAGTATTTATCATTAATATTTTATTTGTTTTTGTTTGTATTTGTATTGTTATTTTCACAGTTTGTTGTTTTCTATGTACTTGCTCTTTCATTGATCCTGTTTACAGTTACTATTCTATGAGACTTGAAGAGCATGCCCACAGGAAATAGAATCTCATATGCAACTCGATAATATATATGTTTTTACTTTACTTTTACACAATGGCCACTTGTCTGTCCTCTACGTGCTTTTGAATTCATTCTGTTGTGTTTATTTGTGAATGCTTGCAAGAAAATGCATCTCAGGGTAGTACAGTGGATTCACTGGGCCACATTGGGACCAGTACATTCTGGCTCAATTAAGTGGCTGCCCCAATTAGCTGAAGTTTCATGGAAAAATTTAAAAAGGTATAAACAAAAAAACATGCTGAAACATTTAAACTGCCTACTCTCATCAAACTGCAGTAGGAACATAGCCCTCCATACCCCTACCATCTATGTACCTATCCAAACTTCACTTAAACATTGAAATCGAGCTCGCACGGACCACTTGTGGTGGCAGCTCATTCCACACTCTCACAACCCTCTGAGAGAAGAAGTTTCCCCATCATGTTCCCCTTAAACTTTTCACCTTTCACCCTTAACACATGACCTCTGGTTATAGTCCCACCCAAGCTCAGTAGAAAAAGCCCGCTTGCACTTAACCTAGCTACACCTCTCATAATTTTGTATATCTTTATCAAATCTCTCCTCAACCTCCTATGCTCTAAAAAGTACAGATGTAACCTGTTCAGTCTTTCCTTATAACACAGGTCCTCTACACCCGGCAACATCCTTGTAAATTTTCTCTGTACTCTTTCAACTTTATTTACTTCTTTCCTGTAGCGAGATGACCAAAAATGCACACAGCACTCCATATTAGGCCTCATCAATGTCTTATACAACTTCAACATAACATCCCATCTCCTGTACTCAGTACATTCATTTATTAAAGCCAATGTGCCAAAAACATTCTTTATGACCTTATCTACCTACCTGTGATGTCACTCTCAATGAATTATGCCCCTGTATTCCCTGATCTCTTTGTTCTACCACACTCCTCAGTGCCCTATTGTTCACTGTGTAAGACCTGTCCTATCTGGAAGCGCAAAACCTCACACTTGTCTGCAATAAAATCCATCTGCCTTTTTTCAACCCTTTTATCCAGCTGATGCAGATCCCTCTGCAAGCCATGACAACCTTCCTCACTATCTACTACACCCCCAATCTTGGTGTCATCCGCAAATTTGCTAATCTAGTTAACCACATTATCATCCAGATCATTGATATAGATGACAAACAACAAAGCACCCAGCACCAAACCCTGTGGCACACCACTAGTCACAGGCCTCCAGTCAGAGAGACAACTCTCTACTACCACTCTCTGGCTTCTCCCACAAAGTCAATGTCTAATCCAATTTATTACCTCAGTCTGAGTGCTGAGCAACTGAACCTTCTTGACCATCCTCACATGTGGGGCCTTGTCAAATGCCATGTAGACAACATCCACTGCCTTGTCTTCATCCACTTTCCTCAAAAAACTATGAGATTGATTAGACATGAACTACCACACACGAAGCAATGCTAATGATTCTTAATTAGCCCATGTCTACCCAAATACTTTACATCTAGTCCCTTAAAATACCTTCCAATAACTTTCCCATAACTGATTGTCAAACTCACTGGCCTATAGTTTCCTGGTTTCTGTTTAGAGCCTTTTATTAAACAGCGGAACAACATTGGCTATCCTCCAATCCTCTGGTACCTCTCCTGTTGCTAAGGATATTTTAAATAACTCTGCCAGGGCCTCAGTAATGTCTGCACTTGCCTCCCAATGGGTCCAGGAGCCCCTTGTCAGGCTCTGGGGATTTATCCACCCTGATTTTCCTCAGGTTAGCAAACACCTCCTCCTCTGTACAGGTCATGATGTTAATGCCTCTTTGCCTCACTTCTATAGACTCTGTATCTGTCTCCCAAGTAAATCAGATGCAAAGAATGCATTTAAGATCTTTTAATGATTTAGAGATTTAAGAGACAAGGTGCTGTGTCCAGTGACACCACACTGAACAGCAAAAGCAGCAAGATGAAGACTCGCAAACACGAGAAGTTCTGCAGATGCTGGAAATCCAAAGGAAAACACACAAAATATTGGAGGAACTGAGCAGGCCAGGCAGTATCTACAGAAAAGAGTAACTATTTCATGTCGAGACCCTGTTTCAGGACTAGAAAGGAAGGGGAGAAGATAGGGGGTGGAGAGAAAGAAGTACAAGGTGGTAGGTGAAATAGAGAGAGGCAGGGGTTGAAGTAAAGAGCTGGGAAGTTGATTGGTAACAGAGATAAAGGGCTGGAGGAGGGGGAACTCTGAGAGGATAGAGTATAAGACCATGGAAGAAAGGGAAGGTGAAGGGCAGGTAAGGAGATAAGATGAGAAAGGGGAACAGGAGTGGAGGGTGGTGGGAAATTACTGCAAGTTCGAGAAACTTATGTTTATGCCATCAGTTGGAGGCTACCCAGATGGAATATAAGATCTTGTTCCTCCAACCTGAGTGTGGCCTCATCATGGCAATAGAGGAGGCCATGGAGTCATGTCGGATGATGACTCTTTCTTATGAAATATGTGGTACTAGCATCTATAACTGCTTGAAAATTAACGGCCAAGTACTTTCTTATATCCATCCAAACTATTTCTTGCTGTGTGTGATCTTTTAATAGAACTCAACAGCCCATCAAACTGTTTGCATGAACAGCAGTGACTCAATGGCAAACATATAGCAGGGCTGGAAGAGTGACCAACCCAGCCACTTGATGATCAAGCACCAATTGCAATTGCCTTGCCCACTTACCTGTATAATTATTCCGTGCTCATGAAGTATTATTATGTACCTAGGTGGAGCATGAGCTATCAGAGTGAAATGTGAAAGAGTAACAGCTAAAGGGTAGCATCGCAACAGTTGGTGCAAGTAAATTAAGACCTATCTTATATTGACCAATGGTGAATCTGGTTCAGAAGCAAATGACCAGCTCCCCGTTTTAAGAGAATATATGATTATTGCAGGAGTCTTAGCAATAGAAGCTTCTTTGGCTTGTGTACTATCATTCAACCAGAGTGCATTTGCTTCTGACCATGCAGAATGAAGTTTTGAGCATCACCATTGTTGGTTGTCCACAAGCAATTCTATAAATAGACATGTAGACCTTGATCCCATCTATAAGCCAATGTGAGCAAAATTCCAGGCACACACAGAGTTCACCACACAACCTATCAGTGACGAGACCCCCCTCCTTACGTCACAATTGAGTTTCTGTAAAGACAACCAATCAACTGACTGATAAATATATAAAGGCCAAGCCTGTTGTTGACACGTTGACGGGCATGGCCTAGGATAGTGACATTGGTCCAGTTGAATTAATGTGCTTCGCTGTCACAATGTACAGATATAAGGGAAAGTTGATCATAACGGTTTACGATAAGCCCGGTCGACTAACTCGGCCCGTCCAACAATTATCACCTAATCAGATTTTAACAAACCCATCGTGGATTAAATAATAGGTAATCAATAGAAATGGCGCGTGCACACACACACACACACACACACACACACACACACACACACAGACATAAATGGACTAATCACAGGACACATAAAAGACGAACCAAAATTTCATTCGTAGTTGCACTGATGATGTTGCCTAGCTGGGTTACGAAACATCTGCAAGCTAATAAGCCAGCTTGACGAGCCACTCAACAACATCCTCAACCTGAGCTACGAATCTTTTCCAATATCTTAAAGAATAGACACTATTCAGCCTTAACAGATATCCAGAGGAAGCCATATGCAGGGGTGGTTAATGGATCTCTGAGAATTACAAGGACATACAAACAGGAAATTCCTAATGGAATTGTGACAGAATAATAGAGATAATGTACCCACTCTAAAGAAATCTTTGGTACAGGTCCAAGGATTGGTAGATCTCTGGTGGATCATGGTAAGATATAGAAAAAAAAGCTAAACGCTGAGGCCCAGATATGAGACCTTTAGAATGAATTTCCTTTACTCAGCTGATGATCCAAGGTTAAAGGCTGATTTATACTTCTGCATAGGCTCTACGCCGTAGCCTACGCAAGTGGCCTACGCTGTTGTGAGCATTTATACTTGTGCGTCGGTGTGTCTGCATCGCTCTGCAATTCACCGCCAAAACGCTAGTTGGCGGTGGGGTTTCTATGCCACTGTGTTGAGTTTCTTTGTGTACTTCAAACAATGGTGGCTGAAACTGAGCGCATCATATTAGAGTTGGAGCTGATAAATGTTGAACAAGAGTTACTTTTATTGAAATTATTGCAACGCAGAAAAGAGAGAAGACGTCGGAGGAAATGATTGAACGGATTGAGGCAGGAGGGTGAATTTTCTGTGCTTGTCCGGCCACTGAGAGACATGGCCGAGGAAATGCATTTCAAATATTTTCAGATGTCCGCAGGTAGATTTGGCGATTTGACAAGAAGAAGCAACCAGTAACGCATAGGAGGAAATGAGATACTACCAAGCGGACGAATCACAGTTGTTGCGGTCTGCGTCGCCACGACATGTAGTTACATTTTTAGGGAGGTGCTCATCAGGCTGTGGGTGTAGGGTACGTGGCTACGCCGTACCTACAGCGTAGATTCAATGCAGAAGTATAAATTAGCCTTAGTGGTGCCAGAACAATCAATCAAATCATGAGCTCATCTATAACTGGATGGCACAGAGCCAATAACTAAGAAGCTGCACATCACTGAAACAGTAAAGGGAAGGTAATTCTGTGACAAGCAATGATCCAGAGGAAGGGAATGAAGTTGGCTAAAATAATTTGGACTTGGACTAGACCACTGAAGTAGAACAGTCCAGTTGGATTAAGAACATAAAAAATAGGAATGTGTCCTGGAAACAGAGTTTAGGTTTTTATGGAACTTAGAACAATGAGCGAATGACAGACACTTGTGAGGTGGGACCCTGAGTCAAGGACCCAGTAATCTCTGGCTATCATAAGCCTAACATCGGACATCAGAGAATGAGACATTTCTCAACAAATAAGATTTCTATCCTTTTTAGTAAGAGCTACAATACGGCAGCCATGTTTTCAGCTACTTTAGTTTATCCTTCTCAGTTTTTGGACATTCAGCCCATTTCACAAAGGAAAAACAGAAATCACAAAGTTTAGCCAGACAATAAAATGTGAACATGCAGCTTGTGCAGAAAATTCCACCCTTTCTTCATTCCTATCTACAGGACTGGTTGAGCTGAAAGTCAGCTTTTGTACTGTAATTTCCATGAAATTCCATGCATTTGAACTAATAGGTGTAACGTAGAAACACATGAACACAAACTGCTCATACACTTAAACAGAAATGAGGTTAGTAAAACACCATAACACAAAGACAGAGAAGATGAGCCACACAGTATTAATAAACAAGGGTTTTACACATTTAAATTAATTTCAAAAATGATCTTTCAAGCCAAAATTAATGGCTTCCATCCAACTAGAGCACTTATAAAAAGAAACATATTTATGACTTGATCTGCTTCAAAAACTGCCTTATAAATATGAAATTACAGTAAGTTGTTATTCTTGAACTCTACAAATAATAAGTAGCTTGCAATATTTCACATATTCAAAAATAAACATTGGTTCCAATTGTTATTACCCTTTAAATAACTTACGAAACACAGTTTCACCTTTCAAGAAAAGGACAGGACTGACACAACAGCATCGAGCTATCAAGCTACAGTCTCTCATGACTAAACCAAACACTGAACACAGCAGACTAAAATGCTAAAATCTATTCCCACTGAACAAAGTCTCTCCTTCTACCCCATCAACAACCCCACCTGACCATGCTCCCACTACAGGATATTGATCTATTTCTTGGAAACGTTCTGAATTTGAATTGAAGAAATTTTGACTGGGCCCATTACTTCTGTTGATGCACATTATATTCAGTGAAAGATGGCTTAGAGATAGGAATATCAGGCAAAAATAATAGCTGGTGCAAAGCTAGTCGACACCACTGTTTCTTAGCTGCTTTCATTAAGAGCATGTAAATCGATTAGGAAACACAGCATATCAGTGACGCAGTGTAATGACAAGATCAGGGGAGAATTTAAATACAAGTTAATTGAAAAAAATAATTGAGCAGGAAAATAAACTCCAAGCACCAATTAGATGCACTATGACCCCACCCTACATAGATAAAAGAAACTCCCGATGTGCCCACTGATCTGAACGAGCATCAGAGTAAAGTTCACACTAAATAAGAGATCAACCCCTTTTACATTCCTAGGCTACCAAGTGCAGATCCTACACTTTTCTCTCCAAATGTCATTCTACTGTAACTATAACACCTCCTCTAGTCAGCTGGTGGTGTGGTGGCATCAGCACCGGACTTCAAGGCGAGTTGTCCCGGGTTCCAATCCGGCCAGCTCCTTGGACCCTTACCATCTGTGCTGGATTGAGCGTGAAGCTAGCAAATCAGCCTTGTAAAAAAGTCAAATACTAAAGAAATGGCAAGTTTGCTGCCCGATACATACAACATGAGGAGAGAGGGAAAAAAAAGTAACACCTCCTTTGGATTCATCATTCTTTCTTTGCTTCAACCTTGATAGCCATTCCGTTGGTCATTCAATCACCCTTGATCTCCATCCTATCACAGATATTTGCCCTGTTTAACCCATACTTTTCCCACGGGTCAAAAACTAGTAATTATTTGCAATGTTCAGTGATATTGAAGAAACTATAACTCTGTTTCTTTCTTCACAGATGCTGACTGACTTTTCAAGACTTTCCCTGCACTTGCTGCAATTTGATAATCACAAGATATATTTTTATTCACAAAATTTCCAGGTATTACTGCGATAGTCAACAAATAAATATTGGTGTTTATACCTAGCTGAGTGTTGGGAATATGAAACTGTGGAATGTGGGTACAAAATAAGCTTATTTTTAGGTAAGGAATGTTGTATTCCAGTCTCCCCAGCCTTGTACAACTCACATGCACCTAGAAATGGAAACTGAAACAAAACTGAAATTGCTGGAAATATCCAGGACCTTTTGTGAAGAAAGAAAACACAATTTCCAAACCAGATCAAAGAAATTTCAGCATGACTGAAAATTCTTAGACCTATATTAGGACTTAAACAAGTATGAGGTTAAGTACAAATGGGGAGAAGCTTTTTGTTCTGAAATTATGTGAAATTAATGTCTGGTTTAAAGGCTGTATCGGGTCTTATAGGGAGGTGGAATACAGTTCTTTAAGCTTCATTTGTATGGTACTGAGCTTCAAAGTTGTAGAGGCAATGTAGGATGTGAATGAGGAAAGAAGTGGGATGTTGTCAGAAGCTGGCAGAATACAATTGTCAGTGACTGGTCTCCTCACTATTGAGGTAGTTTGCATTGTTGGTAACAGATAGAGTATTTAAAGTACAGTTGTGCACCGCTTAACGTCCATTCAGACAACGTCCATTCGCATATACGTTCGTAGTCCCGATCGGAGAACGTGACATAGTGGACATAACCAATCTCATGTATCACGCATCTCTTGAGTGTAGTAGCATTATCTCTCTGTTTAATTTTCTTTTGAAAATATTACCGTAAAGTGCATCATGGCTTCCAAACGCAGCAAAACCACTCCTAGTGATAGCAGCAGCAAGAGGCAAAGGAAAAGTATTGATTTGGAAGTGAAATAAAAGGTTATTAAACAATATGAAGGTGGAAAACCAGTGAATGCTATTGCTCAGGATTTAGGCATGTCGCACTCGACAATCACGACGATTCTGAAAAACAAAGAAAAAATTCTTGAAGCTGTTAAAGGATCGGCTTCACTGAAAACTACAAGGCTCACGAAAATGCGAGAGGGACCTATATCGGATATGAAGAAATTGCTAATGACATAGATTTAGTCAATACAGGTACACTACAGTACTCCATATAGGTTTCCTAAGTATATAATATGGTGTTCGCACAACGTCCAAATCACATAACATCCGAATACACAGAACGTATCGTGGGCATTAAGCGACGCATACCTGCATTATATGCAAGTCATCTGGAAAGATTGTTTAGTGTGTTCCATGTTCCATTAGACAAATGGAGGTCTATGTAGGAGGAAGAGTTAGATTGACCTTCGTAGGTTAAAAGGTCAGCACTACATTGTGGGCCAAATGGCTTGTACTGTGCTGTAGTGATCTATGTTTTGTTCTATTAGTTACAGCTGACTTCCCTGTGGTCAAGGCATTAGACTAGTGGGATTGTTTCAAGAACACTGAGCATCATCTACGGAGGAGAATAAACAGCTGACATTTCAGGCTGAGACCTTTTGTAGAAAGGGGGCAGAAGCCAGAATAAAAAGGTGCGGAAGGGGAAGGAGTACAAGCTATCAGGTGATTCCAGGTGAGGGGAAGGTAAGATCAGGTGAAGGGAAAGGAGGGTGGGTGGGAGAAGGTGGATGAAGTAAGAAGCTAAGAGGAGATAGATGGAAGAGGTAAAGGGCTGAAGAAAAAGGAATAAACTAGCGGACTTTGGAAGGAAGAGAAGAAGGGGAACTAGAGGAGGTGAGGAGCAGGTGAGATCAGAAGGGGTGAGATTGTACCCATAATGAGGAATGGAAAAAGAAAGGAGGAGGACAGTGGGGGAGGGGAGAAATTACCAGAAGTTAAAGAAATTGATATTCATGTCATCAGGTTGGAAATTAAATATTGCTTATACACCTGAGTTTGGCCTCATCACAGCAGTGGAGGACATTCAGGAGAAAGATGGCAGAACAATATTTCAGCCACTTTACAAGAACGAATTGTTGACTCACATAACATGGCTAGTTACATTTGTCCCAGCACCTGTAACTTTCATATTAATCTTGCATGATCAACCTTTAGAAGCGATTTTCTTTATAAACTAGCTTAATTAGAAAGATCTCACCTTCCAAGATAACTGAGTGCACAGCAAAGCATCCAGATTATATTTTACCATTTAGACCTGTCAGTATTATCTTAAAGTTGCCGTACAAACAAAAACATTATAAAAATTTTTATGTAGTTAGCTTCACAAAATTGCGTAGAACTATTACACAAGAATAGATTTAGCAAGTTAAAAATATTATTAAAAAGAAAGAAATCAACATTCAAAGAAGGTTTTATTTTACAAAACTTCCCTGTTCAGTTTGAAATATGTAATCTGGGAAAGTATATTACGAGCAATACTATCTTCAGGTAGAAAAAGGCCTTTGAAAAATAGAACATTTCTTTTCCTACACATATTAGTAACAACAGTCTGCTGGTCTCAATTTATTGAAAGGTAACCAGGGGAAATAAACAAAAACCTCTGATGCCAGTAATCATTACATAAAAAAAGAAAACATTGTGTTTATACTGTATATATTACTTTATTAAAAAATTGCCCACAATCAGTGAATTTTCTTTTTTTTTGTTATAGAAATAATCTAAGTTAAAAATGTTAACTATAGCCTTGTCAAGGGATTCAGATTGCCATCTGAAGAGTCTTAAAAAAATGTCATCAGCTTCCACATCAATGTAGAAACACTTAAAAAGCTGTTCCAAGTTTGTAAATTCTAAATGCCTAAATACAAATTACAATTTAAAGTGCATATATTTTTTGAGTTTCTTTTAATGTTTACACTTTGTATCTGGTACATTGTATCTGGCGAGGTGGAGATTTTAACCAACAGATCTAATATAGAACCAGTTTTAGGGCAATCATGCAAGGCTGTGTCATCAGACTAACTCACTTTACATTTCACCTCCCTGCATCAATAATGCATATGATAACCTTCCCGCTGAAGTATAGCTAATCTACAATTAGAGCATAAAGCCATTGCCTCCATTCCAGAACTATGATCACTCCAACCTCAGGCTATAGGTGACACTTTTGCTCACTTGGAAATGATGCACTGAGTCACTGCAGATGACAGAATAGATAGCTAACCATCTGCAAAATAAACATCCTCCATTAAACTGTGCCTGTTGCCAATAACATCCCCTAACAATGAAGCCTTGAAAGCAGAGGTTACTTTCCATAGTTTGGGAACTACTTTTCAGTAAAGACAGACTTTGATAATGAAACTCAACACTGTCTCAAAGTGCTTTGGAGAGATCAGAATCTCAAACTAGTCCTGAGTATGACACTAAACTGCAACCAGTGATGAGGCTCTGATTGGGGACTTTCAGAGCTTTGGGGAAAGTGAAGTTATCCCTTCGTCATTCATTGCTCCCAGGGCTGCTCTGACCCGGAACGGTAGTACCTGCAAGGATTCCTGCTCAGGATACGAGTGAAGGCCAACGGCAGATCTGGCAGGTTAACTGAACTTATGAAGGAGAAGGTGGATGAGCTAGGACCTCAAATGTCATCGGCCATAGTACAGGCGGATGAACATTTGGGAAGAGAAATGGCGATTTCTTTAGTTCACCCAAAGGTAGGCAATAGCAAACCACCGTTGCTAGATATTAGGTTTCCTAGAATCTATTTGCGAAGAAAACCATGGTCAAACTCACAAAATGTATCACACAACAACAGCATCAAGAGGATCTTCAAGACAATTCTGAAGATGCTTCGTTCAGCAGGGTTGACTCTGGGCAGCAGGGGATCCCTGACCGTTATCAAGCTACTGCTCATAAAATTCATAGTCATAGTCATACTTTATTGATCCCGGGGGAAATTGGTTTTCGTTACAGTTGCACCATAAATAATAAATAGTAATAAAACCATAAATAGTTAAATAGTAATATGTAAATTATGAAATAAGTCCAGGACCAGCCTATTGGCTCAGGGTGTCTGACCCACCAAGGGAGGAGTTGTAAAGTTTGATGGTCACAGGCAGGAATGTCTTCCTATGACGCTCTGTGTTGCATCTCGGTGGAATGAGTCTCTGGCTGAATGTACTCCTGTGCCCACCCAGTACATTATGTAGTGGATAGGAGACATTGTCCAAGATGGCATGCAACTTGGACAGCATCCTCTTTTCAGACACCACTGTCAGAGAGTCCAGTTCCATCCCCACAACATCACTGGCCTTACGAATGAGTTTGTTTATTCTGTTGGTGTCTGCTACCCTCAGCCTGCTGCCCCAGCACACAACAGCAAACATGATAGCACCAGCCACCACAGACTCGTAGAACATCCTCAGCATTGCCCGGCAGATGTTAAAGGACCTCAGTCTCCTCAGGAAATAGAGATGGCTCTGACCCCTCTTGTAGACAGCCTCAGTGTTCTTTGACCAGTCCAGTTTATTGTCAATTCGTATCCCCAGGTATCTGTAATCCTCCACCATGTCCACACTGACCCCCTGAATGGAAACAGGGGTCACCGGTACCTTAGCTCTCCTCAAGTCTACCACAAGCTCCTTAGTCTTTTTCACATTAAGCTGCAGATAATTCTGCTCACACCATGTGACAAAGTTTCCTACTGTAGCCAATTCAAGTTACACAAAAGAAAATCATTGTCATTTGGAATGTAAGAACCCTATATCAAGCAGGAAGATTGGACAATGTGATAAATGAAATGGAAAGACTAAAGATTAACATCATGGGAATTAGCAAAGTTCGTTGGATAGGTGCTGGAACATGTCAGAGTAGAAATAATCCACTAATTTATTCTTGTGGAACATCCCATACTAATGGAGTAGGAATTCTCATGGATGAAAACATGGCAAAAAGTGTTTTAGGACATTGGGCAATATCAGAAAGAATGTTCCTTGTTAGATTCAGAGGACAACCATTTGATTTAGCAGTTATGCAGGTATATGCACCAACAACAGATGGAACAAATGAGGATATAGATAAATTCTATGAAGAGCTTGAACAAGCAAAGAATGGATGCAAATCACAAGATATTGTTATTGTCATGGGAGATCTAAATGCTAAAGTAGGACAAGGTGCTGATGGAAATACCATAGGTAAATTTGGACTAGGGGAAAGAAATGAAAGAGGTGAGGAATAGGTAGAATGGTGCAAGATGAATAATCAGGTCATTATGAATACCTACTTTAAAATCCATCCAAGATGCTTGTGGACCTGGAAAAGTCCAGGTGATAACACTAGAAATCAAAATGACTTTATTACTATAAACAAAAGATTTAGATACTCAGTGACTCAATGCAAAACATATCCAGGTACAGACTGTAATACTGACCATAACCCAGTAGTATGTCATATAAAAGTAAAACTTAAAAAACTAAAGAAGCAAAAACCTGAACAATCCCTTGACTACTCACAAATAAAGAAGAAAATTTGAGGCAAAAATTTACAATTGAAGTAAGGAATAGATTTCAAAGTCTAGAAATAGAATCTGTTGAAGATGACAGCAATTATGTAGAAATGAAGTTTAACTCTCTAAAGGATACCTTGGTAGAATCAGCAAAGTCAGTGATTCCTAAAAAAGGAAAAAGCACAAGGAATAAATGGATGACAGATGAAATCAAAAATCTAATGGAAGAAAGGAGATGGAAGAAAGCAAATCCTATAGAATATAAGTCCTTAGATAAAAAAGTTAAAAGTTTATGTCAAAAAGCCAAAGAAGAAAGGTTAAACCAGGAATGTGAGCAAATAGAAAGAATCCCTATTACTGATCCAAAAAGGTTACATCAACAATCAAGAATATTGCTGGTAAAAAGCTACTCTGTTCTTCAGGTGGATGTTTGAAAGCAAAGGACGGTACCATTATCATGGAAAAAGATGAGATTATGAACAGATGGACTGAGTATATGCAGGAATTGTTTGAAGACGATCGAGGTGAAAAACCAGAAATTAAGAAAAACATTGAAGGTCCAAGTATTTTAAAATCTGAAGTTCATAATGCAATAAATGAGATGAAGAAAGGAAAGGCAGCAGGTCCTGATGAATTAGTAATAGAACAAATTATCACCCTTGAAGATTATGGAATTCAAAAACTTACTGATTTAGTCAATGACATTTATGAGACAGGAATAGTACCAGAAGAGATGAAAAAATCAGTATTTATCACTCTTCCTAAGAAAGCTGGAGCAGCAGAATGTGAATTACATAGGACCATAAGTTTAATGAGTCATATCACCAAGATACTTCTAAGAATTTGGATGACAAGAGTTAAAAGTAAGCTACAAGTTGAACTAGGTAAATAAACAATGTGGTTTTGTGAAAGACAAAGGTACAAGAAACACAATATTGATGTTAAGGATACTATCAGAAGGAGCTATTCAAGTGCAAAAAGATTTGTTTGTTTTATCGATTACACAAAAGCATTTGATAAAGTGAAGCACAGTAAGTTATTTGAAATATCACAGGAAACTCTAGATCTACATTCAAAAGACCTCCGCCTAATCAGAAATCTGTAGTGGGAACAAACTGCCGCTGTAAGAATAGATGGAAAAATGAGGCAGTTTACAAAAATCAAGAGAGGCGTTAGACAAGGGTGTTTTATTTAATGTGTACAGGGAAATAATATTACAAAAAATAAGAGACATCTTGGGAATCAACATTGGCTGTGAAAACATCAATAATTTCAGATATGCAGATGACACTGTGTTAATTACAAGTACGGAGGAAGAACTACAAAACTTAATTGATATAGTTATTGAAGAAAGTGCAAAAATGGGTCTATCTATCAACTGCAAAAACACAAAGTGTATGGTGATATCCAAAAAGAAGGAGAATCCTATCTGCAGGCTGAGAATAAATAGGGAAGACATAAAACAATTACAGAACTTTTGCTACTTAGGAAGCTGGGTGACATCAGATGGGAGGTGCGACATGGACTTCAAAAGAAGAATAGGGATGGAAAAAGACACCTTTACGAGAGTGAAGAGTATACAGACCAATACTAAACTAGGCATGACAACCTGCCTCAGAGTACTGATATGTTACATTTATCCAGTTATGTTATATGGCTCAGAATGTTGGACAATATCTAGTAACATGAGGAAATGAATTGAGGCAGCAGAGATGTGGTTTTTGAGGAGAATGCAAAGAATATCATGGACAAAACAAATATCTAATGAGGATGTCATGAACAGAGCAAGCACAAAAAGAGAAATAATGTATGAGATCATGAAAAGGCAACATAACTTCATTGGACATGTGATTAGGAAAGAGGAGTTAGAATGCACGATTATGGGAAAGATTGAAGGGAAGAAAGTGAGAGGAAGACAAAGACAAATGATGATGGAGACAGCAGCCAGAGAACTGGAAATGAATACCAATAAATTGATCCACTTGACCTGAGACAGGAGTGTGTGGGCCATGGTAGTTAAAGCTCAAACTGGGCATGACGCCTGATGATGATGCACCTCAAACCAGCGCTAAGTCATGATTCAGCAGGTAGCAGGGATACTCTCCCTACTGTACACTGCATATATTTGTACCACCTACAGCAGGTACCTCAAACACTGGAGGACTACAGCCAATGATGTCTTCATAAAATCTTCCAATTCCACTGGCAAGAAGAGAGAACCAGCATCAGCCATCTTTGGGAGGTTAACATTACCAGCATTAGTTCATGAAGTTTGGCAGCCTCTTTCACTCAAGCTCCGGAAATAATCAATCTGCTCTAAACCATCATAATAAGAGATAAAGCAAACAAAAAACCTGTTAACTGTTCCTTCTTAAACTGGGGAAGGAAGAGTTGACAGGGACTGGGAACATCCAAATCCCTTTGCCTGCAGAAGCCCAGTGAAGGTGGCTTTTAAAGCATACCACTTCTCATATCACCCATGAACTGTCTCATCAAGCACTTCCTGCTTGATATTGAAGAATCTATGGGTCCATCATTTGCTTAATCGACAACATTGGATCCACAGAACAGGAGTGGAAACACTTCATTAATGACTCCAAAAGCTGTCTGAGAAAGGATGTGTTGCTTTAAGCCAGAGAAAATCAATACCTCAGTTTTGTATCCTTGCTGCATATACATGAATATTCAGATACAACTTGCATTCAGTGTTGTGAAACATCACTATCGTGTTCTCCCCATGACTCTGTGGGCTTCCTCTGGGTGTTCCAGTTCCCTCCCACATCCCAAATACACGAGAGCAGGTAAGTTGATTGGCCACCTTTGAGTAGGTGAATCTGGAGTGGGGTGAGGGAGCCGAGGTCTGTGGGGTAAAATTAAAGAAAAGAAACGGTAGGATCACTACAAATAGGCGGTCAATGTTATCAGAGATTTGGTGGGCTGATGGACCCAGTTCCCTGCTCCATCTCCCTGTAACACTCTCGACAAGAGCATTACACATCAATCCACAGCAAAAGGTATTGGAAACCATATCCAAAAGTTTGGTGAAAGAGGTAAATCAGAAAAGCTCCTTCAATTTAAAAAAAATGTTGAGACCGACCAGGTTGAGGGTGATAATTCCAGAGCACAGAGTCACAGTAGCTGAAGGTTATGTCGGTAGTAGGGAAAGTGCTGAGCATTACTATTGAGTCATAACAGAGAATTTAAAAACTACAAATAGAAATGGATAAAATCAGCATGGAGATATGAACTGGAAATCATTTTTGTCAAACCTATGGGAAATTTTAGGGTTTTCATGAGTGAATTAGGTAAGGGAGGACAAGCTGATATAGTGTAGTTGGACTTTCAGATTCTGGAAATTATAGGAACATTTAAATCAAGAGGTTAAAAATATCACAGATAAGTACCTGTCTATAACTACAGATAGTTAAATATATATAAACAAGTACATACGACAAAACAAATATTTGCAGCAAGCAAAAGCTAATGCACTTTCATTTAGGCTCGATGATTTTTAAGCCTGATCAATATAAAGGTCTTGATTCTCAATGACACCTTAAGCCCCCAGTAGAAACAAGAATTGTAATAAACCAGACATTACAGAGAGTCACAGAATGCATTTCCCAACCATCAGCCCTGTTTAGCTTAATTCTACTCACTTGAAATTCAATCACTTTCCTATCTGCCTATATTCATTTGAACATTCTTTTTCATCTGAACTATTATCTCTAGAAACTCAATTAAATATGTGTTCTCCTATTTAAAATACCCCAATGAAAAATGAATTATCACTTTCTTAACTTTAGAGAGTTACTTTGAAGATAACAGTAGGGAAGCTGATCACTTAGTTTGAAGACTCCAAGATATGGGAAATGGCCAGAAAAACATGCCTAAGCATTGGAACCAATATATTACAATATATTACTCAGAAAGAGAAACAGCAAGTTGCTTCCGTACCCCACATCATACTCTGTAACTGAGACTCAGCATGAAGTCTATGGACCGAGCTCACTTGCGCTGAGTTAAGGGTACTTGACCCCCTAACGTTATCTATTGCAACCCTATTTAGCATTCATTTCAAGAGGACTAGAATATAAAAGCAAGGAAGTAATGTTGGGGCTTTATAGAGCACTGGTGAGGCTTCACTTAGAGTATTGTGAGCAGTTTTGGGTCCCCCGTCTTAGAAAGGATGTGCTAACACTGGAAAGAATCCAAAGGAGGTTCACGAAAATGATTCCAGGATTGAATGGCTCATCAAATGAAGAGCCTTGGATAATTCTGGGCTCGCATTTACTAGAATTCAGAAGAATAAGAGGTGACCTAATTGAAACCTATTGAATGGGGAAAGGCCTTGATAGAGTAGATGTGGAGAGGATGTTTCCTATGGTGGGGAAGTCTAGGCCCTGAGGACACAACCTCAGAACAGGGTGTCCATTTATAACGGAGATGAGGAGAAAATTCTTCAGCCAGAGAGTGGTGAATCTATGGAAATCTTTGCCACTGGCAGCTGTAGAGGCCAAGTCTTTATGTATATTCAAGGCAGAGGTTGATAGATTCTTGATTGGTCAGGGCATGAAGGGATATGGGAGGAGGGCAGGAGATTGGGGCTGAGAGGAAAAATAGATCATCCATGATGAAATGATGGAGCAGACTCAACAGGCCAAATAGACTAATTTTACTCTTATATCTTATGGTCTTATGCGAATAGGGTCACCAACCTGTAAGGCAAAGGTAACTGAAATAATATTTATATTTATTATTTTATATTAATACTTCTAGGTAGATCAGGTCAATGGGAGTAGACAGTTTAAATGGTTTGACTTGTACTAAATGGGTCAAAGTGCCTGTTTCTGTGCTGTGTGACTATGACCCTATGACTCCAGTTATATTAATTTTATAATTTTCTGGAATATTTTTAAATTATTTGAGGATTTAAATGTTGACTGTTTTTTAAATCTCTCTCTTCATAGCACACAATTGTACAGGAGACCACAGACAGGATTTAACATTTGGCTCAACATAGCTATCCTAAAAGGATTACAAAGTTCTTTATTTTTAATAAAGTTATAGGATATGGGTGAGATATAGGTATATGTGTGATTATTAATTGCTCCTGGGAAGCTAGTAGCGCCCAGCAGTCTTTGTGGTGGTGATCTGTGCTACTTTAGAAAAAAGTTCCATTATGATCCACTGATGATGAAGAGTCACTGTTGTTCTTCCAATGCTGGATGCCGCATGTCTTGCAAAGGAACTTGCTGCTGATAGAGTGCAGGTGATTGAACTGCCTTTGTCTTTCCAGAAGGTAGAGGGTGCAAGTTTGAGATGTATTTTTGAAGAAGTGCACCTCAGGGATGTGTGCCCAGCCCACGGCTCTACTCTCTCCACAGGTATGACAGTGTGGCTAGGTACAGCTCAAGTACCATCTAAAAATTTGCTGATGATTGTTGGCAGAATTTTAGATGGTGACGAGAGGGCATACAGGAGCAAGATATACCAGCTGGTTGAGTGGTGTCATAGCAACAACCTTGCACTCAACATCAGTAAGACCAAAGCTCTGATTGTGGACTTCAGAAAGAATAAGATGAGGGAACACACACCAGTCCTCAGAGGGATCAGAAGTGGAACGAATGAGTCTGCTGTGGGGAGGGGGGTACTGCACAGGATCGAATTAAGCTGCAAAGAGTTGTAAAACTCGTCAGCTCCATCATGGGCACTAGCCTCCATAGTATGCAGGACATCTTTATGGAGTGGTGCCTCAAAAAGGCAGCGTCAATAATTGAGGACTCCCATCACCCAGGGTATGTTCCCTTATTATTATTACCATCAGGAAGGAGGTACAGAAGCCTGGAGGAACACACTCAATGATTCAGGAATAGGTTCTTCACCTGTGCCATCTGATTTCTGAATGAACATTGAGGCTATATACACCTACCTCACTACATATTTTACTTCTATTTTTGCACTACTTATTTAATTATATATACATTTACACTAATTCACATTTTTTTTCTATTATTGTGTATTACATCATACTGCTGCTGCTGCAAAGTTAAGAAATTTCGCCACATACACCGGTAATACTAAACCCGATTCTGATTCTGAAGTCTAGGTGAGCCGTTGTAGCATCTGTTGCGGATGTAGGTACTGCAGCTGCCAGTGACGGAGCAAGTCAGTGTTAATCTGGTGAATAAAATGGAAACCAAATAGGCCGCTATGTTCTGGAAGGTGTGAAGTCTCTCACCCATTGTTGAAGTTGAAGCTATCCTTCAGGCTGTGTGCTTGAAGATCATGGAACAGGTTTGTGGGGTGGAGAAACAAGTCATTCAAAGAATTTCCAGTCTCTGATCTTTACTTTCGTATGGCTTTTCCAGTTGGGTTTCTGATTAGTACCATTTCGATGGTAACGAATTTAGCAACGAAAATCTAACTCATGTGAAGACTAGCAGTTGGAAAATCTTTGTTTGAAGATTGTAATTAACTGGCATGTGTGGCAAATATTATTTGACAGAGGGAAAAATGTGGTGGAGGAGGATGAATGAGTTAGGCAGAGGGCAAGTAGAGAACAAGCAAAAGGGATAACGAAACATGAGAAATAGAGAATTAACATAGGCTTTAAGAGTTTCTAGGCTGGTTTCTAAATAATCAGAAATTGACATTCACCACCCACATGTAGCCAGATACTATTAAATGAAATATTCCATTTCTGAGCTATATAACACTGACGAGGATAATGAACATACATAGAATATACCTGGGCATACAGGTAGATGGAGCTTGTCAGCCTAGGAAGGCAGTCCATCTAAGAGAGGGAAAACTCTGATTTCAAACCTCTGCTGCTTTGCAGCCATATCCACTCATGGGAAAAGCTTTGGGAGTAAACCCTGAGAACAAATCCAGAGCTGGAGTCCCTAAGGCAGTTCAACATTGCCTTCAACCTCATTCTGGCAACTCCTGCGGTGACACCAGTGCCAAGCTGTATCGGCCCTTGCCTCTCCGTTGGACAACATCAGTGTTGTGAAGAGGGGAGACTTGCTGCATGGGCAACTGCCGGTCTTCCATACAAACTTGCCCAGGCCTGCGCCCTGGAGAGGACACTCCGGACTTTCCAGGCGCAGATCCATGGTCTCGCGAGACTAACGGATGCCACCGATATGATTAAATACAAAATATTATTATTGATATTAATACACTGGGACACTGAGAAAAACTGAATTAAGTACGATATTTCTTATTTATTACTTCTAGATCTACAGATTGTACAAGGATTCTAAATTTATATTTTGTAAACTTCCCACATTATCATCCTATGAAAGCTTCATGCTGCAAAGAACAGAAAAATAGATGACATTTTCCATGTTATTTAATCAATTACTCCAACAGCTGATCCATAGTGTGCTCTTCCACTTGCTAATTTGTTTTGCCTAATGCAAAATTAATTTAAAAATATGTATTTTAGAATATAAGAATAGGCTTTTGAAATTATTTTAGTGATTTAACCCAAAGATTATTAACATTATAAGTGTAAAGTTTGCCTGTTCTCCACTGCATTTCTCTTTGAAACCTGTTTCATCATTCAGTGGGGAATAAATTTACCCAAAACTTGGATAAATCAAAAGCATTACTTCAGGGTAAAAGACACACTACAACAAAAATTGAAAAAGGTAAACAAAACTCAGATCCACGGCGCCCACTACATCATCATGTGCCAGGTTCCAACTGCCTAAAATCGAGGAAAAGCTTTGCTACAGTGGAGGAACTACCGCACGGAACATCCCCCCCAAACATACAGGATTGACCTCTGGCAACAAACAGAAGCCAGAACCCCACCAAACCATACAGTGCAAGACCCCACAGAAATGTTGCCGGACGGGGCACTGCTTGACAGACGGAAGTGGTGTACTCTCAACAGAGCGAGAGCGGGAGTTTGTAGGACGGGAGACAATATGGTGAAGTGAGGTTTAAAGACCAGTGAATCCTGTGAGCGTGGCGAAAGGGTGCAGAACATTGAACACGTTCTGCGCAACTGCCCACTCTCACCTGGTTTAGCTGACACTGACCTGCTCAACATCAACCAAACCACACTAGAGTGGCTGGCTGTCTGGTGCGACAAGCTATGATGATGAGGGTAGAAGAGTTAATTAGTTTACTGATGTTCTACCACTTGAAGATGGCGGGGGAAGTGATGCTCATTTACAACTATTTCTATCTAACCCAATTCCAGGGTAAGGGCAAAACAGAACTTATTTCTGACAAATGTAAGAAATGCTGTTTCACAGAACATAGAACATAGAAAAGTACAGCACAGTACAGCCCCTTCAGCCCACAATGTTACGTCGTCTGTTAAACCTTGCCTCCCAAATACACCCCCACACCTTAAATTCCTCCATATACCTGTCTAGTAGTCTCTTAAACTTCACTAGTGTATCTGCCTCCACCACTGACTCAGGCAGTGCATTCCACGCACCAACCACTCTCTGAGTAAAAAACCTTCCTCTAACGTCCCCCTTTAACTTTCCACCCCTTACCTTAAAGCCATGTCCTCTTGTATTGAGCAGTGGTGCCCTGGGGAAGAGGCGCTGGCTATCCATTCTATCTATTCCTCTTAAAATATATTCAAAGTGCAAGGCAACCATGGGACAGAATGACTTAAAGAACATTTAGAAACAGATCAACAAAGTAGTCTCATCTCTTCAGCTGTGATAGTAAGAATTAAAAGCTAGTAAAAGGCAGTACAATAAATTCAGAAAAATAAATCCCTAAGAATATTGTAAGTCAGTTGCACACATCTGCCTGGCTTCGGTCTTGCATTCAGTTTATATTACTATTCCACTGAAGCGTAACATGCATTATAAGGAAATTTTACTCCAAGCTACGGGGAGGTGTTTATATGTAACAGAATCTCATTGTAAGGTGCTAATAATAAAGACAAATATCATAGAACAGATAATATCTCCAGTAAAAACTATAAGGATTTGGACAATTCCGCCTTGTGGAACAGATCAATATCCTTATTTAGGATAACAGGAGCTGCGTAAGAATCTGCAGAGAGGCCTACAAATGCAGGTAGGTAATTCTACAACTGATACTTCAATTCTCACTTAATTACCTTAAAGTCTGAGGGAGAAATACCATTGAACTCTTTGCAGAAGATTAAAAGAACAGGGCAAATTGTACATGGTTTACGATATGAGCAAGCTTATGGATCGGAGGGATATCTCCTGAGCTCTGGTTTCTGATATCTTAAATTTGAATGAAGTACAGCTTTAAAGTTTTCCCTGAAGGTGAAGAACAGCATGAATTATTTCTGAATGGAGAAGATATCAAAAAAAAACTTTGATGCTAGCTGTGGTGGATTTCATGGAGTTTAAGCAGTAGTAATACATTGCAAATGCACCACTGTAAAGCAGTAACTCTTCAGGCATTATAAAACCAGAATAAGCTACAAAAACCATCTTTTACAGAATATAAAATTGCTAAAATAGACTAATTGTAGTTAATGGATGTTCTTATTTCATTAACACAATTCTAAAGTATTATAAAAGAAATGGCAACTTTACAAACCATTGATTCAGACATAGCTTCTTCACAGGTTCTGACTGACCAGCTAAGTACGGCTGATGTTTTCTGTTTTTGTTAATAAGTTTACAGCAGTTAGGGAGGTTCCCAGTGCCTATCTACATAGATAAAATAAGTTCTATTATTCTCAAAAGGCAAGGAAGGCAATATCAACCTACACATTTTCACCAATATCTTATTGGCTCAAGTGTCAGCACCTGGAATCACAGAGAACAATGGTGCTTGATACTTTCCATAAGACATAGGAGCAGAATTAGGCCATTCAGCCCATTGAGGCTGCTACACCATTACACCACGGCTGATTCATTTTCCTTCTCAACCTCATTCTTCTGCGATCTGCTTGTAACCTTTCATGCCTTGACTATCAACATCCTCCTTAAATAGAGCCTTTGACCTGGCTTCCACAGCTGCCTGAGGCCATGAATTCACTATGGCACAGATTCACTATCCTCACCTCCATTCTAAAGTGATGTCCCTCTATTCTGAGGCTGTGCCCTCCGGTCCTAGACTCTCTCAGTATAGGAAACATCTCCACTTGATATGAAAGAGTTTAGATTAGCTTTATTTGTCACATGTACATCGAAACATCAAAACGTTCAGTGAAATGTGTAATTTGCGTCAACAACCAACACAGTCCAAATATGTGCTGGGGCAGTTCACAAGTGTTGGCATGCTTCCAGTGGCAACATATCATGCCAATAGCTTACTAACCCTAACTTGCCCATCTTTGGATTATGGTAGCACCTAGACCAAGATCAGCACAGTCATGGGGAGAACACAAAGTCCTTACAGACAGTAGCAGGAATTGAACCGCAATGTTCTGGTCACTGGCACAGTGAAGATTTATGCTACCATGCCACACACATTACTGTCTTGTCCACTTATGTTACAGTATTATATGTCTAGGCTTATGAAAGGATTTCTTTTTAAGTTCGGAAAAGACAATGGGGATTGATGACTCCTATCAATTCTTGTGGTTTTTGACCAATATAAAGTAGTACTTAAGTTCAGTCCTACTGGATCAAGCTTAGAAAGGGCAAAGGGTACTTTGGCTTTCCAGACCTCTGCAGCTCTTTATTGGATTTTAATCTTCTGTTAAGTTTTGGTTTATAAATTAGCTAAATAGCCTTACACTATGTAATGTATCCTACATAATCTGCTTTTGATACAGCACTAGAGGTTTCCACAAATGTATTATCAAGATGTGGCAATCACCGGTGACGTCAGCATTTGCTGCCAACCCTAATTGTTCCTGAAAGAATTTCCCACTTGGGATTAATGAAGTATTTATTGTTATTATCATTATTGATTAGGTTACCCATCTCTCATATCCATATTTCTGATAAAACCTAGCTAATTTTGACTTTTTTGTGTGAAAATGCTGAGTAAGGACTGGACATTTATTACAAATGTAGCTACTACCAAGCCATGTTTCATCATATGAATTCACTTGTTAAATAATGGTCCCTCAGGAGCAGTTCTCTCCTGAAGTTCTTGAATGGATCTATAAATCAGTAAGCAACTTTAACCTGCTGTTCCTTAAAAAGTAATAAGTAATACATCAATAAGTAACATTAACCTATTTGCAAGAAGACAAAAAAAAACCTTGCTTATTTGCTCCAAGAACACTTCTAAAACAAATTTGAGACACAAGGGTGATTTATCTGGTCACATGTTCTAATAAATCCCTTTTTTCTCCCTGATCAAAATTTTCTGAAACCTCGTGAATGTAATATACAAACACAGATGATGATGCCACTCTGAGACTTTTAAATGGTCATTTCTGTCACTCCCTCTTGCTCTTCCTTCTGCTTATTCTTATTTAAACTGGAAGATGGCTAGCATTATGTGTCACAAGGAGGAAACGTGGAGGAGCCAAAACAGTTGAGGATATTGGAAAAAGAATGTCATTAATAGAAATGTACTTGAATGGATGAGTAATCCTGAGGTCTGAACTAATCATCCCAGATTCTTAAGTCTGAACATGTGAAAGTTACATTTAGTAAAATAAACATGAAATAAAAAGATGCCATCACTAATGATGTCCCTTGAAATTGCTGAGGTCAAAAATGCATCTGAATGAATGACTAATAACCATAAGAATCTAATCTGGCCAACACACATTGTTAGTGTCCAGCAGTGTGAATGACCCTTAACCGCTCCCTGAAATTACGTGGTCAGTCCAGTGCTGGTCTTGGTAGTTATGACCTCCTCAAATGATTACAAAGTTCTCATCCTTTCCACCTCCCATCATAGCCCATCCCATATTAGGCTCTTTCCCTGTAATCCCATCAGCTACAAATTCTATTCTTTGCTTTATTTAGCAGTTTACACTCAGTGGGCACTTTATTAGGTACACTTGTACACCTGCTCGTATATGCAAATATCAAATCAGTCAATCATGTGGCAGCAACTCAGTGCATAAAAACATGCAGACATGGTTAAGAGGTTTAGTTGTTGTTCAGACCAAATATCAGAATGAGGAAGAAATGTGATCTAAGTGACTTTGACCATGGAATGATTGTTGGTGTCAACCAGGGTGGTTTGGTTATCTCAGAAAATAGTGATTTCCTGGCAGCGGCGCGCACACACACACACGCACACACACACACACGCACACACACGCACATACACACACACACACACACACACACACACACACACACACACAATACAATGCTGGAGGAACTCAGCAGGTCAGGCAGCATCTATGGAAAAGAGTATAGCTGAGGTTTCGATCCGAGGGTTAGAAGGCAGGGCGAGGGGAGGAAGAAACACAACATGACAGGTGGAACTGCGGGGGGAGGGGTGGAGGGAAGGGGTGAAATAAAGAGCTGGGAAGTTGATTGGTAAAAGAGATACACGGTGATCTCCTGGGAGTTTTATGCACAACAGTCTCAAGTTTACAAAGAATGGTGCAAAAAAACAAAACAAAAATCCAGTGAGCAGCAGTCTGTGGCAAAAATGCCTTGTAAATGAGAGAGGTCAGAGGACAATGGCCAGCCGGGTTCAAGTTGATAGGAAGGCAACAATAACTCAAATAACTACGAGTAACAACAGTGGTGTGAGAATACTACGAGTAACAATAGTGGTGTGAAGAATCGCAACTCTGAATGCACAACACATCTGACCTTGGAGTGGATGGGCTGCAGGAGCAGAAGACCACACCAAGTTCCAGTTCAGAACCTAATAAAGTGGCCAGTGTGTGTATATTGTTCCACTCCAACCCAGCATGGGTCATTCAATATAACGGCTGTTTATTGTTATGTTCCTCAAATTTAACCTTCCATTTTACTCAGACCCACTCTGAGTATTGGGGCAGGTGTCTACTTAAATAGTGCCTCCCCTTTACCTATCCCTACTCCCTTCTTCTTAGTCATTCTTAGAATTTATAAACAGTTTCACAGGTTGATTTTTCTTCTCAAGAAATCAAATTAGCAGCTAAACCAACTACTTATTTTTATCTCTTAATATATGTTTTGCTCTCTCTTTCTTCTTCCCTCATCCTTTCTGCACAGGAAATTAGTATTTGTCCCCTGGGTCGACATAATTTGCAGTGGCTTTTACTGTTAAACAGGTCCCAGGTGAGGTAATTAGTTCATTTCTAAAGACACTGCTGATGTTTTGGAATCAAAATTAATATCAAAAGCAGAAAATACTCCATTCCTCTTTGACTTCTAAGTCTCTCTGCTTCACCTTCCTTTCATGACACTTTAAAGTTTCCTAGAAAAAGATACATAGCTGCTGCAGCTGTGAAATCTCAGTCTCTTTGATTTTTCCCCCACACAATGCTATTACAAACTAATTGAGGTGCATTTTACCTCAGTCAAAGCTTTTAGAATTTGCTTGCTTGTTTATCAGAGTTATTTGCAGAAAAGCTGCTGGTAAATATGCTGAAAGGCAAAGTAAAATTTCCTCCTGGTACAGCTGACTGATGGATCCCGAGAGTTTGGCACACTGCAGATGCTCAGCTTACACAATCTAAATTCAGCTCACAGGACTACTACTCTGATTCCTGAGAGGAGCTGCGGTCTCTAAATAAAAACCTGAAATGAAGGGACTAAAAGATGCAAAACATAGAACATAGAACATAGAATAGTACAGCACAGTACAGGCCCTTCGGCCCACAATGTTGTGCCGACCCTGCCTCCCATATAAGCCCCCACCTGAGATTCCTCCATATACCTGTCTAGTAGTCTCTTAAACTTCACTAGTGTATCTGCCTCCACCACTGACTCAGGCAGTGCATTCCACGCACCAACCACTCTCTAAGTAAAAAACCTTCCTCTAATATCCCCCTTGAACTTCCCACCCCTTACCTTAAAGCCATGTCCTCTTATATTGAGCAGTGGTGCCCTGGGGAAGAGGCGCTGGCTATCCACTCTATCTATTCCTCTTACTATCTTGTACACCTCTATCATGTCTCCTCTCATCCTCCTTCTCTCCAAAGAGAAAAGCCCTAGCTCCCTTAATCTCTGATCATAATGCATACTTTCTAAACCAGGCAGCATCCTGGTAAATCTCCTCTGTACCCTTTCCAATGCTTCCACATCCTTCCTATAGTGAGGTGACCAGAACTGGACACAATACTCCAAGTGTGGCCTAACCAGAGTTTTATAGAGCTGCATCATTACATCACGACTCTTAAACTCTATCCCTCGACTTATGAAAGCTAGCACCCCATAAGCTTTCTTAACTACCCTATCCACCTGTGAAGCAACTTTCAGGGATCTGTGGACATGCACACCGAGATCCCTCTGCTCCTCCAAACTACCAAGTATCCTGCCATTTACTTTGTACTCTGCCTTGGAGTTTGTCCTTCCAAAGTGTACCACCTCACACTTCTCCGGGTTGAACTCCATCTGCCACTTCTCAGCCCACTTCTGCATCCTATCAATGTCTCTCTGCAATCTTTGACAATCCTCTACACTATCTACAACACCACCAACCGTTGTGTCGTCTGCAAACTTGCCAACCCATCCTTCTACCCCCACATCCAGGTCGTTAATAAAAATCATGAAAAGTAGAGGTCCCAGAACAGATCCTTGAGGGACACCACTAGTCACAATCCTCCAATCTGAATGTACTCCCTCCACCACCACCCTCTGCCTTCTGCAGGCAAGCCAATTCTGAATCCACCTGGCCAAACTTCCCTGGATCCCATGCCTTCTAACTTTCTGAATAAGCCTACCATGTGGAACCTTGTCAAATGCCTTACTAAAATCCATATAGATCACATCCACTGCACTACCCTCATCTATATGCCTGGTCACCTCCTCAAAGAATTCTATCAGGCTTGTTAGACATGATCTGCCCTTCACAAAACCATGCTGACTGTCCCTGATCAGACCATGATTCTCTAAATGCCTATAGATCCTATCTCTAAGAATCTTTTCCAACAGCTTTCACACCACAGACGTAAGGCTCACTGGTCTATAATTACCCGGACTATCCCTACTACCTTTTTTGAACAAGGGAACAACATTCGCCTCCCTCCAATCCTCCGGTACCATTCCCGTGGACAACGAGGACATAAAGATCCTAGCCAGTGGCTCAGCAATCTCTTCTCTCGCCTCATGGAGCAGCCGGGGGAATATTCCGTCAGGCCCCGGGGACTTATCTGTCCTAATGTATTTTAACAACTCCAACACCTCCTCTCCCTTAATATCAGCATACTCCAGAACATCAACCTCATTCATATTGTCCTCACCATCATCAAGTTCCCTCTCATTGGTGAATACCGAAGAGAAGTATTCATTGAGGACCTCGCTCACTTCCACAGCCTCCAGGCACATCTTCCCACCTTTATCTCTAATCGGTCCTACCTTCACTCCTGTCATCCTTTTTTTCTTCACATAATTGAAAAATGCCTTGGTGTTTTCCTTTACCCTACTCACCAAGGCCTTCTCATGCCCCCTTCTTGCTCTTCTCAGCCCCTTCTTAAGCTCCTTTCTTGCTTCCCTATATTCCTCAATAGACCCATCTGATCCTTGCTTCCTAAACCTCATGTATGCTGCCTTCTTTCTCCTGACTAGATTTTCCACCTCACTTGTCACCCATGGTTCCTTCACCCTACCATTCTTTATCTTACTCACCAGGACAAACTTATCCCTTACATCCCGCAAGAGATCTCTAAACATCGACCACATGTCCATAGTACATTTCCCTGCAAAAACATCATCCCAATTCACACCCGCAAGTTCTAGCCTTATAGCCTCATAATTTGCCTTTCCCCAATTAAAAATTTTCCTGTCCTCTTTGATTCTATCCTTTTCCATGATAATTATAAAGGCCAGGGAGCAGTGGTCACTGTCCCCCAGATACTCACCCACTGAAAGATCTGTGACCTGACCCAGTTCATTACCTAGTACCAGATCTAGTATGGCATTCCCCCTGGTCGGCCTGTCCACATACTGTGACAGGAATCCATCCTGGACACACTTAACAAATTCTGCCCCATCTAAATCCTTGGAACTAATCAGGTGCCTATCAATATTAGGGAAGTTGAAGTCACCCATGATAACAACCCTGTTATTTTTGCACCTTTCCAAAATCTGCCTCCCAATTTGCTCCTCTGTATCTCTGCTGCTACCAGGGGGCCTATAGAATACCCCCAGTAGAGTAACTGCTCCCTTCCTGTTCCTGACTTCCACCCATATTGACTCAAAAGAGGATCCTGCTACATTACCCACCCTTTCTGTAGCTATAATAGTATCCCTGACCAGTAATGCCACCCCTCCTCCCCTTTTTCCGCCCTCTCTATCCCTTTCAAAGCACTGAAATCCAGGAATATTGAGAATCCATTCCTGCCCTGGTGCCAGGCAAGTCTCTGTAATGGCCATTACATCATAATTCCATGTATGTATCCAAGCTCTCAGTTCATCACCTTTGTTCCTGATGCTTCTTGGATTGAGGTACACACATTTCAGCCCTTCTACCTTACTGTCTCTGCTGTTTATTCTGCTTGTCTTTCCTCAAAGCCTCTCTGTATGTTAGATCTGTCTTTACTCCATGTACTTCTTTCACTGCTCTATCGCTCTGGGTCCCATCCCCCTCGCAAATTAGTTTAAACCCTCCCGAACCATGCTAGCAAACCTACCCGCAAGGATATTGCTCCCCCTCGAGTGCAGGTGCAACCCATCCAATCTGTACAAGTCCCACCTTCCCCAGAAGAGATCCCAATGATCTAAAAATCTAAAACCCTGCTCCCTGCACCAACTCCTCAGCCGTGCATTCAACTGCCATCTCCTCCAATTCTTACCATCTCTGTCACGTAGCACTGGCAGCAATCCTGAGAACGCAACCTTGAGGTCCTGTTCTTCAGCCTTCTGCCTAATTCCCAAAACTCACACTTCAGGACCTCATCCCTCTTCCTGCAAGATATCTCTTATATAAACTTAAACATCCTGTTGTGAAATGTTCTATTCATAAATATTTCATTCGGTTTAAAACTTGTTTTTAATTCATTTACTGAGAATAGAAATGGTAGCTGAAATTCTCCTCAGGAAACCTTTACCTGGATTTTGCAGTTGCAATAAACGCAAAAGCATCAGTGTTTGCCTCTTTATTGTGACATGAAAAGCAACTTCAGTGCCATTTCAACAGGGGAGATCAAAAGTTATTGCCAGCAAAACATTGTTCCCAAACTATCTCCAGGTCACTGAGTGTTACCAGCCAGAATTTAGTGGATAAAATTAAGAACAAATGATTGGCAACGTTTTATGTCAATTGGAACATTAAATATACAATTATATTCAGTTAACAAAAAAATAAAATTTGCACTGGTTGCACATATTTTTAACCAAGCTGATCATCATGTATTTAGTAAACACAAAATATGTGTGACATCCACTGACATCACTTTAAAATTCATTCCTAAGTTCCCACTACTCACTTAGCAGATGCTACTGGTGCAAATATGGTCATCGTCATCATCATCATGTGCCATGTCATTTGATGTGGATGGTCATGGCCATGACCATAATTGTCTTTCGCAAATTTTTCTACAGAAGTGGCTTGCTGTTGCCTTCTTCTGGACTTTATCTGTACAAAATGGGTGACCCCAGCCGTTATCAATACTCTTCAGAGATTGGCTGCCTGGCGTCAGTGGTCACATAATCAGGACTGGTGAAATACATCAGATGCTCATACGACCATCCACCACCTGCTTCCATTGCTTCACATGACCCTGATCGGAGGGCTGAGTGGGTGCTACACCTTGCTCAATGGTGACCTGCAGTCTAGTGGAGGGAAGGAGCACCTTACACCTCCTTTGGTAGAGACGCATCTCCATCCCACCACCAGAGGTGTGGATACCAGAGGCATCAAAAACGTTTTTCCAACACCACAAAAAATTATGGATTCAGTCTTTAGGAATTTTCAACTTTCTTACAACATATAGTAAGGTAGAGTTATGCCTCCATTGTCCTTTCACTTCGAAATGCAATCCATCTCTATCACTGCCGTAAGGCATCAGGGTACTATAGAGTCATGAGGTACTACAGCACAGAAACAGGCCCATTTGGCCCATATAATCTTTACTGAACTGTTATTCTGCCCAGTTCCATCAACATACACCTGGACCATAGCCCTCCATACCCCTACCATCCATGTTCTTACCAAACTTGCAAAACATTGCAAACTCACACCAACACTTCCATGGTCAGCTCACAGCCCTCTGAGTGAAGTAGCTCTACCTCAGGTTCCCTTAAGTATTTCATCTTACACCCTTAACCTATGACCTCTAGTTCTAGTCTCACCCAACCTCAATGAAAAAGCCTGCTTGCATTTACTCTATCTATACTTCCCCCAAAATAATTTTTATACCTCTGTCAAATCTCCTTTCATTCTCCTGCACCTTAGGGAGTAAATTCCTAGCCTATTTAACCTTTTCTTACCACTCAGGTCCTCAAGTCCTGGCAACATCCTTGTAAATTTTCTCTGTACTCTTTCAATCTTATTAGCATCTTTCCTGTCGGTAGATGACCAGAACTGCGCACGATACTCCAAATTAGGCCTCACCAATGTCTTATACAACTTGGACAAAACATCACAACACCTGTATTCAATACTTTGATTTATGAAGGCCAGTGTGCCAAAAGCTCGCTATCTGTGACACCATTTTCAAGAAATTATAGATTTGTATTCCCAGATCCCTTTGTTCTTCTACACCTCTCAGTGCCTTTCGTTATTGTACAAGTCCTCCCTTGACTTGTCCTCCCAAAGCGTGACACCTTGCACTTGTCTGCATTAAATTTCATCTGCCATTGTTCAGCCCATTTGTCTAGATGGTCCAAATCCCGCTGCAAGCTTTGATAGTCTTGCTCACCGCCCACTACACCCCAAATCTTGTTGTAATCTGCAAATCTGCTGATCCATTTTACTATATTGTCATCCGAATCATTAATAGTTGATAAATAACAACGGACCCAACACTGATCCCTGTGACACACCACCAGTTACAGACCTTCATTCAGAGAGGCAACCCAGTAAGCCAGTGTTGAATCCAATTTACTATCTCATCCTGAATAGCATTAAACTAAACCTTCAGGACCAGCCTACCATGTAGGACTTTGTCAAAAGCCTTGCTAAAGTCCATGTAGATAACAACCCCCGATCTTTGCTTCATCAACATTCCTAGTAAAAAATACTCCTATAAGATTGGTTAGACATGACCTTTTAAATGACCTGAGCCATGTTGATTATCCCTAATCAGGACCTGCCAATCCAAAATACTTATATATCCAATCCATTAGAAGATCATCCAATAATTTATGCACTTCTGATGTCAGGCTCACCAGACTATAATTTCCCAGCTCATTCTTAGAGCCTTTCTTGAACAATGGAACATCAGCTATCCACCAGTCCTCCAGTACCTTACATGTTGTTAGAGACATTTTAAATGCATCTGCCAGGACCTACAATACTTTGTAGCCTCATGCATTGGAGCCTCCAAACTAGGTTGTGATGCAACCTGTCAGGATGCTCTCCACCGTACGTCTATAGAAATCTGCAATGATCTTTGGTGACATACCAAATCATCTCAATCTCCAAACAAGTATAGCTGTTGGCACGCTTTCCACATGACTGCATCAACGGGTTGGGCCCAGGGTAGATTAAATGCTAGGTCCCAGAACTTGAAGTTGTTCAGCCCTTGCACTACTGATGTACCCTACCAATATACCCTACTGGTATATGTTCCCCCAACTTTCCCTTCTTGAAGTTCATAGTCAATTCCTTGGTTTAGCTGACACTGGGTGTGGGTGTATATGCGATATTCAATTTAAACGCCTCGGTTAAGAACATATTTTATTCTATTTCTACTGCTATGCTGTGAGGTATTTTTATTTTAACATCTTTTCTGCTAATGCAGTATGTTCTGTGAGTTAAGCTTCATAGATGAGTGTTTTGACTTCAACTGAGATGAGGAGCGTTTGCCATGGAACATTGGAGAGAACTGGGCAAGATTAGATTTCTGAAGGACAGTGGTCAGGTTTTGGGTCTTTTGTTGGAATGAGTTGGAAGACCAAGGTGGTGCGGAGTGGAAAAAAAGGGAAGATATTTGCAGAATCCCACCCAAAGGAGAGACCCCATTGTTGAAAATACTTTGTGCAGATGAATGTTTCCACGGAGGAAGTGCCAATACTCCTGAGTTAGCCGGTTCGTTTGAAATGGTTTTCGAGGGAAGTTCGAACTGTGGCTGGAGTCCTTCACGCAATACATGGGTTCAGCGCATGAGTAGTCAAAGTGAAGCAGCTGACTACTCCAGAAATGAGCTCCAATGTTTATGCGCATATTTCAACTGGTTTAACTGTACTAGGCCCTTTTATCCCCCTATTAACTATTTTCTTTAAAAGCTGAAATATCCATAAGTATACTTCCACATTAATTTTATGCTGGTGTAAGATTTGTTATTTCTTTGTGAACAACAACTTTGCACAGCATTTACCACAATTTTTGTTCCCTCATTGAAACATTCCAACTTTTCATACTGAACCTAGACGTGTGTTGCTTATTGAAGTTAGCCTTCTCACTGTTATCCATGCAGTTCTGATTCATGTGGCCGTTAGCCAGAGCAGAGTTAGTGAATGAGCTAAGTTTGTTACGAGCCATGATGAGAGGGTTACATTTTTGGTGGGTTTGTCCAGAGTTGGAATACTGAACGATTGCTGTGTAAGGTTTGACTAAGCAACTTATTTATGTGTTTAAGCCAGTGTTTATGGAAAGTTAAGAACTTTATTATAGATGCTGCAAAGATTAAGGATGGGTGCAATATGACCACCAACAACATGATTGAAGTCACGTTGCCCAACCAGACAAAGGGTACCTGGAGAGGTGAGGCCATGGGTCAGTTCATATCTCTACAGTTGGCAAGAATGTAGTTGATGGTGAAGATTCTAAAGGCAAGTTGTTCTCTTTTCTGTGGAGTGACGGGAAGACTTTGTAGGTCTTTCAACTGTTGATTTAAGTCTGAGCTGGTTACATCACTGTTGACAAATGCCAAAGTATACCTGTGCTGAGGCAAAGTTGTTGGAGGTGATCAATCCAGTTATTAGAGGAGACCAATCTTGACACTACGCGCCAGACAAGAATGGCTAACTGTCTGGTGTGACACGCTAGGAAGGACTGTAGGCTGAGAATGTTCCCTAAAGCCATGCCCACACCCGATGGTGAAGAAGAGTTTGAGGCTTGAGCTCAGCAGACATCTCAGTTACTGCATGAATGGCAGTGCTTAGATAATATGAAAAAGCAGACTGGTAGAGAGTTTAAAGGGTCCAGCCACTGATATAGTGGTGGTGGAGCGGGGGGGGGGGATCTAATACTTTGGTTAAGAACATGTTTTATTGTATTTCTACTGCTATGCTGTGAGGTAGTTTTATTGTAGTAGTTTTCCTGCAAGCGAATGTTGTGTCAGCCATTTGGGTTTGTCCGGTAGTGCTCTATGACATTATGTCTAGTGGGTTGCTACGAAACATTTGATAGAGCTGGGTGGGATCAGATTTCTCAAAGACAGTGGTCTGGTTTTGAGTCTTTTGTTGGAAGGGATTGGAAGATGAAGATGGTGCAGAATGGATCACAAAGGAAGACGTTTGCAGGATCCCATCTTAAGTAGAGACCCCATTGTAAGAAGTGCTTTGTGCAAATGAATGGTTCCAAAGAGGAAGTGCCAATATTCCTGAGTTAGCCAGTTTGTTCGAAATGGACTTCGAGGGAAGTTCGAACTGTGGCTGGTGTGCTTCATGCAGAACGCGTGTTCAGCACATGAGTAGTCAAAGCAAAGCTCCAGAAATGAGCTCCGATGTTTATGTACATATTTATACTGGTTTAATTGTACTGGGCCCTTTCCTTTTCCCCACTATTAAATGTTTGTTAAAGTTGAAATATCTGTAAATATACTTCCACTTTAATTTTATGCTGGTGTAAGGTCTGCTATTTCCTGACAAATGATAAAAAGCTAAAACAGAAGATTTCACTATTTTAAAACCTATAATTAGAAATGCTTAAAAGTTGGAGAGTATTAAATGGAACACATATAGAAGCACAGAGTCCCGATAATTTGTCTTTATGGTTTATTTCTGTACTGTGAATTTTGAGATGCAAGAAGAGTGATTAAAGGCTGCAACAATGTCCATGGCTGAACTGAAACAAATATCTCATTTAGAAATGGCTCTTGTACACTATGCAGCCAACTTTCAACTTCTGCAGAGGATAAAACAGCTTAGATTACAGAGAAATAGAAAGAATTGCTGACGAGGGTGCAAGGACAACATTATCTAAAGAAGGAGTAGACATAAGGCTCTTTGAGCCTGCATCGTCACTCAGCAAGACCACAGCTGGTTCTTCCTTATCTGAGCAGATCCCCATATCCTTCTTCAGAGTCCAAAAAGCTGTCAGTCTCTGCTTTTTCCTACAAATGCCAAATCTTATTAAAGCTGAAGTTTACAGCCCTGTGCATAAAGAAAATACTCATCTTTGTCCTAAATTGGCAGCCCTTATCCCAAGATTACAAGCTAAATCCTGGACTCTATATCACAAGGCAACAGCCTCTCGAGAATCTGTGTTCTTCCTCACTTTCAGATTCTTACATGATTCATTCATTCTCATCTCCCAGAGGTAAAGGACAATTTTATTAAATCCTCCTCATATGACAACATTCTCATCCCAAAAGTCAGTCTCTGGAATTGAAGCTGCACTGATTCCAAGTTAGATCCCTCTGTAGATCAGTAGACCAAAAACCACACTGTGTACTCCATATGAGGCCTCACCATAGTCCTGTACCATCTCAGCAAGGCTTTCTTATTATTAGATTGCAAACTTCTTTCAACCTTTGCCTTCATAATTGTTACTGCAGATATATGTTTATAATCTGCAACACCAAGATCCTGTGTAAACCACATGAACTTGTTTCTTGTAGTTTAAAATATATTGTTTTTTTCCCTCTTCGTCCCACTGAAGTACATTTCCTTGCACTTTCCCACATTATATTCCTCTGTGCCTATTTACTTAACATCTGGCTAATTACATTACAACTTTTCTTAGTGCCCTATTATCACATACTTAATGATAGATTCAGCATTTTGCAGCTAACAGATGTTATCTAACTTTAATCGTGATGTGATATTTTTCTACCTTACAATCTGCTAGAACAACTTAGAATAAAAGCAAACATAACACTGATCCAGCCCCTTCTTTGTAGAACATTGAGAAGTGATGGGTTTTAGCTCCCTTATTCCCACCAGTACTTTCCCTTAAGTAATAGTAATTGCTTTAATTTCTTCAGTCATTACACATTTGAATCCCCCCTTTTCTATTGCTCCCAGTTTTTGTTTCGTAATGGTGATGCATGCAGAGTACATTTGATGCTTTAGTTTATTTTCTTTGAGATATTTCTTCTGTTGACTTGACTTGACTTGACTTATTGTCTCTATGGGATGTTGTCTTCCTGGTTATAGCATTGTAAAAGTTTTTATAATATTTAAATATTTCTTGCCAAGTTAATCCTATAATTTATCCTATTCTTTTTCAATATTGTGTTTCTGGATGGTGCTTGCTGAAGTTCACCCAATTCTCAAGCTTACTGCTATTTTTTGGCGACTTTATAAGTCTCTTCTATAAATCTATTACCATCTGTAATTTCCTATGTCAACTCTGCCCAGAGTCACTAAATATTTATTTCTCAGTGGAATTTTTATGAGCTGAGAAGTTTTAAATATTTCTTTAAATGCTTGCCCTTTAACAACTGGCAATTTTTTTTAGCCTAATTTCCCAATCTGCCTCAGTCAACACACTTCTGATTGGTCCATTCCTACTGTTCTATATCGGGCTTTACTTAAGCCCAAGAATTCATGACTGACACGTTCTGTCTTGAACTGCTTAAACTATCAATCATGATATGAGCACTCATCTAATTTGTTCCCTACTAATTGAGTTGAAGTAATTTTGTTCCAGAAAAATGTTCCAAATGTCTTGTTAGTCTCCCCTCTCGCTATGTGATACCTCTCTGCCCTTTTACTAGTGGGAGAAAGAGCCTGTGGTGTGTCAAATTGTCAGGTGAATGATTAGTATTTTGTTGTACTGCAGATCATGGTCTTTCATGGGGGTTTTGCGATTGCTTTGTTGGTGGGTGGAGAGTGCTGATGCTTTTTTTGCTGAAATAAGTGGTGGGAGGGGAGAGTCATTGTTCTGCTGCTGCTTGTGCGTGGGTGGGGGGAGTACGGGGCTTTGGGTTCTAACGTTTTTACTGCCACTCATTCTTTGGGGCTGTCTTCTGTTTTTGTGGATGTCTGTGAAGACCAAGAATTTCAGATTGTATATTGTATACATTTCCTGATATTAAATGGAACTATTGAACTATTAAAAGAAGATTAAAGCCCTTTCACTTTTATTGCATTATCCTTCAATTAATACTCTCTCCAGTTATGTTTCTAATGCTAGAATTTCAGTAAGCCAGTCCAACCAGTGTGTATTATCCTATCTGTCATCTCTCACTACCATCAATATTTGTATTTGTCAATTTTCTCGAGCCAGCTCATTCTTCATTACCTTAATATTATATTTCATTATCAGGTTGTATTGAGTGCACAGGAAGGGGTAGCACCTCTGGTGAAGGGGCTTGTTGTGTCCATCCCGGGGCAGCTCACTCACCTTTGGTCCGCACCAGAAACTCAGCTCTCACCTGTGGTTCCAAGTGGCTGTCTGCATGTGACAGTGGCCCCCCGATGCACTGCTTGGACAGTCCCATACGCCAGTGAGATAGTGACATGCCTGCCCTAGCATGCAAAGTCTGCTCCACTGAACTTGGTGGATGAGACCTACAGAGATTCAACAGCTAGGAAGATAGTACTGCAACACTCCGTTGAGAGTGAAGGCTGGACAAGTCATAGAAGGCATCATGGTTATTCACTGTCACCAAGAAAGACCTCACTATGTGATACTTGTTCATACCACTGGATCCAGAATTCTGAGGTCAAGAGAGTGGAACTGCCCCAGTACAATGGCTTTTTCACTTGAAAAACTCTCCTGCAAAAGTTCCCTGTCATCATCAGGTACGATGGACAAGCACCATATTTCATTATCAGGGCTATCCACACTTAGTATTTAAAATTAGGTCAATAAATGGGGATAAATAAGACCAAGTAAGATTTTAAAATTTATAACAGAAAGGTGCATCTGGATAGCTTCACTTTATATTGCAATCTTGAATTGTCCTCACTTAGTTATGCACCATTACTGTTAAACTTTGTTCTGTAGATTTGACCTTTACTTTCATATTCCATATATAAATCCTTATATTCCCAATCCCCTTTTATTGATTTAAGATAAATTAATAGCACTGACTATCTGTTTCACTTGGACTCGTAGTCCTACCTTCTTTGAAGTGGATGCTCCATTTGGAAAGAACCTATTCAAAGCTATGGCAGATTGTACATGGACTAATTAACAATCTGATGGGTCAATGACTTGACAGATTTCTTTACAGTCAAAGTTGCACAACAAGGGTCCCCCTTTGACTATCAAGCACAATTTGCACTAAACCTACAAATCATTTTATTCTCTCCACATTCTACATTCTATCACTTACCAAGGCAATAGGGACAACTTACAGTCAGCCTCATTCCTTTTTCTAGGTGGCCATGGTAATGCAATGAAAACAATCAAAAGATTGCTTTGAAAAGTTTAGTCAATCAGGAGCAAGGTAGCATGAATAGCTCAATCATTCAATAGTTCCATTTAATGGAGGAGGAGGAGGAGAAGATGGTGACGCGACGCAGCACGTAGTGGCCACTCCAGTGAATGATATTTGTAACCTGTCAAGTAGGGTGCGGTGCACAATCCTGATTTGATGGAGACAGACGTGAGAGAATGGAGGAACATCTGGTGAAACTTCTGAAATGCCTTTTCGCTGCTGCTGCTACTATGTGATCCAGAGTCTCCAGAGGGGAAGGCCCCGAGTCCTCGGCTTTGCTTCTTACTCAGCGGCCGCAGCGGGGTCGAAGCGCTCGGCAGAGATGGTGCTTGGTGCTCAGTGTCGAAGGGCTGGTCAGAGGCTCGAAGTTTTTGGACAGACTCAAAGTCAGCTGTGGTCAGGTGCTTCCAGGGTGCTGCATCGGCAGTTGTCGGCGCCTGGAGGTTTATGGGAGGGACAGTTTCTTCCTTTTGCTGCCTGCTATCGGGGACTATCGGGAGTCGATCGGAACTTTGAGACTCTTTTTTACCGTGCTCATGGTCTGCTCTTTATCAAATTATGGTATTGCTTTGCACTGCTGTAACTATATGTTATAATTATGTGGTCTTGTCAGTGTTAGTCTTTGGTTTGTCCTTTTTTTTGTGATATCACTCTGGAGGAACATTGTATCATTTCTTAATGCATGCATTTCTAAATGACAATCTAAAAAAATCTAATATCAGAGAATGTATACATTTATCACAAAAGGCAGATGAATTTCAAAGGCACCAAGGGCAATAGATTCATTAAAATTGCAGAGAATATGAAAACTAGAAGTTATAGTGAGACAAAAGATTTGAAAAAAGATTGTATAAACATGCAGAGGTTAAATATATATGCGTGATTAAAGGAAAAGGCTTCCAGTGGCTTAATCAGCTAAGGGATTTCCTTTTGCCAAGATTCCTATTACCCACTCAGTCTATTCTAATGGGCTTTGTCAATTATACATAACTTACCACTGGACTTTCCATCCATTATATGCCTCAGACAAGAATTAGTTGACTACAAGTTCGGCATGAACCCCCTGCCCCACCACCAAATCATCAAGACCTTCTACAGAGGCATCCTGACTGGCTGTTTCTCCACCTGGTATGTGAAGTGTGCCAAGCTTGATTGCTAGGCACTGCAGAGTGTGGTATGGACAGCCTTGCGCATCTGTGGATGTGAACTTCCCTCTACTGAGAACATTTACAGCACCAGGTGTGTAAAGAAGGCCTGGAAGATCATTGGGGACCCTGACCATAAACTGTTTCAGCTGCTTCTGTCTGGTAGCACAGCATTAAAGCCAGGACCAACAGGCTATAGGACGGCTTCTTTCGACAAGCCATTAGACTTATAAATTCACATGTCTGTACATTGAGACAGAGTCATAACACAAAGATTTTTACTCCCTCACATTCTGGGATGAATGTAATATTTGAATAAAATTCAAATTCAATATTAGCAATCTGCATGCGAATGGAAAAGTATACACACACTTGTACAGATCCCTTCCAATCTAGTCTAGATCGTTGTAAAAAAGAATCTGTTCAAAACAGCCAGTTTGTGGTAAACTTTTGAAGGCAATGATGAGTCGCGTTTGCAGGTCAAATTACTAATAAGGGCATAGCCTTTAAATTGTGTCTCTAGTAGCAGATTAGGACTGGAGGCATGATTAAGGATATCAACATACATAGTATCCAAACCTTTCAACTGTGCAAAATCAATTGGCTACAAAATATACCAATACTGGATTACACAATCACATACATCATTGAACAAAAGCTTTGGTGTGTTTCTAAACTGTTTACATATGAGATAAACCAGCTTTAACAATAAAATTGAAATTTAATTATAAAAGAAATTTGAGTATCACAGCATTTTTAAAAATCCTTCAAAGATAAAATTACATATGCTTATTCTTATATCAGTGCAAGATATTTCAACTAAAGAAGCAAAATCCTGGTCAGAATAAATTGAATAATTTAAAGCTCACTGTAGCTGAAGTTTGACTACTTCTAAGAGCCTTGATGATCAGAGATCAGTTACTGCAAGGGACACTATCAAGTTTAATCTTTTCAAAGTGCAGTTCTACAGAAAGCGTGACAGGTTTTTTTTCTTTGAAGAGGATGGGGAATAAAAGAAGAAAGGTAGCTCAATTGAATTTTCTTATAGCCATCAGAGTCTGAAACCAAAAAGAAGGGTTATTTCATAAGCAGTCTGAAAGAACTCATTAGATTTTCTTAAGTGCGACCATTATTTGATTGCTACTAAATCTATATTCATTCACTAAGCAATCAGAACACTGTATACACAGCACAACAATGTTTCTGTTTAGTGTGATCAATGAGTTTTAAAATACACTGTCTATCTATCCTCTGTTAAAATGTATTAACCCTAATCTTGGGATAATAATGGCTAGAATATCAAGCAAAAAAGGGCTTGCTGACATAAAAATAAAGTGATTCTCTTCATAATGTATTTGGAATCCCAGAAGGCATTTGATAGGTTGCCACATAAAAGGTTACTGCACAAGATGCGAGCTAATGATACTGGATCTGATATATTAGATTGGATAGCGAATTGGCTAACTTACAGAGAGCACAGTTGGGATAAACGTGTCATTTCAAGCTGGCAAGCTGGAACTTATGGGGTGCCACAGGGATTAATGCTGGGGCCTCAATTATTTACAATCTACATTAATGACATAGATGAAAGGAGCTATTGTACTGCTGCCAAACTTGCTGACGATACAAAGATAGATTGGAAATGAAGATGTGAGGAGAATAGGAAAGACAAGTAACTTTTTCACAATGACAAAGTGCTGTGCTGTCGAAAATCACCTGGAGTACGCCACGTTTTCACACATCTGTAGGTGGCTCAATAGCGGACAGTAAATATTTCTCCTTATTTTGTGATGGGATTCACATTCTTGGTTTTTCATACAAATGTACAGTAAAAGAACAGGCCCATTGTCACCCAATGTTGTGCTGAAACAATTACATTAGCAATCAAATAGCCAACGAAACTAATCCCTCCTTCCCACACAATGTCCCTATCCTTCCATTTCCCTGACATTCCTGTACCCCAACTTCCCCTCATGTGAAATATTGACAGAGGCCAACATGCAAAATTCACCTGCATTGCAATTTTCAACGTCAAAAAAATGAACAACCAGGTTTTAGTAACACTCTTTCTCCTGATCCAACACTCAGAACCAGATTCTTTGCCCTCACTTCATGGCTGCTCTGTCCAGGGAGATCAGGATTACTGTCACATGCTTAGTATCAGTGTCATGACTTGAATAAAGTCACCAAAGAAACACCAAAGCTACATGACATTTTTATATGCTAAAGATCAAAGGTAACAGCATAACAATTTTATAGTTACAATGTATCTACAATGTTTCATTTGAATTACTGTACAAATAGTTTTCAAACACCTCCCACCACACCCAGAATGAATGTTAATTCCCATTGAATCTGGGCTGCATTCATGCAGGCCTTTGTGATCAAATAGAGTATTTCTTTGTTAGCAATCATCCTTAAAGGCTACGTCCACACTACGCCAGATAATTTTGAAAACAAAGCTTTTTCTCTTCGTTTTGACCTTCCGTCCACACTGAAACGGCGTTTTCAGCCCCCAAAAACAGAGATTTTCAGAAACGGTCTCCAGAGTGAATAAATCTGAAAACGCCTAATATCCGTTGCAGTGTGTACGGGGTAACCGGAGCTTTTTAAAACCGCTGTCATGGCGTGCCGGAACAGATGGTAACAACGCAGCATTTCATTGTTTTCTTCTTATTAGTCTTCTTATTATTATTATTACTACTTTATTGTTGCCAAAGAATCGATACTAGAGCGTACAATCATCACAGCGATATTTGATTCTGCGCTTCACAGAACCTAACAATTTCAGAACAGACGGCAACAATACTGAAACCAGAAGAGTTAGAAATGTACTCATTTACTGAATAAATAAGTATACTCACTTTGCCCTGTTTTCTGTCCTTGCTTGTATGAAGGTGCTTTACCTATTTATGCAAGTACTTCTCTGACAATAGATGTGTAACAGCCTAATGTAACATTGTATAGAAATACAAGATAACACTGATGCAGATATGTTTTATACATTTAACAAGGTGCTTTATTAATACAATAGAGTTAGTCAGTTTTTCAATGTTTGTCGTCAGCCGGGTCATACTGTCCGTGAACTCCCTGTCGGTTGCCTCCATACACTCCAGTATTTGTTTTTTTTTTAGTTTTAAGTCCTCCTGCACGAGAGCCAAGAGCAATTCCTTTTAAGTTTTTCTACTCTGTAACTGGACAAACATGCACCAAGTATATTGTTTCCTCTTCGCTTGTTTTCTCTGTGTGTCCTGCGCATGCCCAGTAGGAGGAGATTCGCCCAACTGTCCATCTAATGTGGACAGAAATATTTTGAAAAACGCTTAGTGTGGACGCCTATTGTTTTTACTCGAAACCGGCGTTTTCAAAATTATCCTGTGTAGTGTAGACGTAGCCAAAGTGCAACATTGTTGAGAGCTGTGGTTTAAATTCAATTTACAATCTGCGTTCAGGTCCAAAGACCAGCTGCTATTAAAATTAGCATTTGCTATACACCATAACTTCAGGATATGCCCTAACAATCAGGAGCATTCCAGGCTGCTGCTGATAATCTCTGTCCTATCTAACAGTTTGCTGCACACTACTGAATTAGTGATGTCATCTAAAATCTTCACACAAGCTCAAAAGACTTCATCTACTTTTCCTTCCCCACTCAAGAGCACCAAAGTGATCATGTTCATTGTGTTACACTGTAGGCTCTCCTGAAATCCATGCATTCATAATCTACATTCTTGTACTTGCAGGAATTTCTTCAGCAAACTCCTGCCCAGAAGTAGCTCTGTCTCCCTTCCACAAAGAATACATTGACCTTCAGTCTGTGTCGTTCTTTTGTTATGTGCCGTGTCGTATGACATGGACAATGATGGCCTTCCCATAACCATGATCGTTCTTGGCAAATGTTTCTACATAACTGGTTTGCCATTTTCTTCTTTTGGGCAGTGTCTTTACAAGATAAGTGACCCCAGCCATTATCAATGCTCTTCAGAGATTGTCTGCCAGGCATCAATGGTCACATAACTAGGACTTGTGACATGCACCAGCTGCTCATACAATCATCTGTCACCTGACTCTTGGCAGTATGGAGGATCAGTGAGAACTTGGAGTCTGTGTCCACAGGACACTCAAAGCTGCTGCCCAAGTTGACAGTGTTGTTAAGAAGGCGTATGGTGTGATAGCCTTCATCAATCATGGGATTGATTTCAAGAGCCATGAGGTAATGTTACAACTATATAAGAACTTAGTTAGACCCCACTTGTACTGTGTTCAGTTCTGGTCATCTTACTACAGGAAGGATGTGGATGCTATAGAGAGAGTGCAGAGGAGATTTACCAGCATGTTGCCTGGATTAGGGAGCATGCCTTATGAGAATAGGTTGAGTGAACTTGGCCTTTTCTCCTTAGAGTGATGGAGAATGAGAGGTGACCTGATAGAGGTGTATAAGATGATGAGAAGCATTGATTGTGTGGATAGCCAGAGGTTTTTCCCAGAGCTGAAATGGCTAACACAAGGGGGCATAGTTTTAAGGTGCTTGGAATTAGGTATAAGGGGGATGTCGGAGATAAGTTTTTCCACACAGAGTAGTGGGTGTGTGGAATGCACTGCCAGTGATGGTGGTAGAGGCAGATACAATAGGGTCTTTTAAGAGACTCTTAGATAAGTACATGGAGTTTAGAAAAACAGAGGGCTATGTGGTAGGGAAATTCTAGACAGTTTCTAGAGTAGGTTACATGGTTGGCACAACGTTGTGGACCAAAGGGCCTGTAATGTGCTGTAGATTTCTATGTTCTTTGTCCTATGGAAATGTAACAATATTTTAGAATTATACAAACTTCATTTTGAAAGTTGGGAGAGGGATGCTACTAGATTAATATATTTATATTGATATATTAAGATCCTTATTGATTACAGCTCAGTATTCAATACCATCATCCTCTCAAAACTAAGACCTGGAACTAAATACCCCCTTGTGCAATTGGATCCTTAATTTTCTCACTTGCAAAGCCATGTCAGTTTGGATTGGCCAAAGAACTGATTGTAGACTTTATAAGAGGAAAACCAGGGGTCTCTGAGCCAAAAATCATCGATGGATCAGAGGTGACGGGCAGTAACTGGAAATTCCTGGGTGTCACTATCTCAGAGGATCTGTCCTGGACCCATCATGTAAATGTTATTGCAGAAAAAGCATGATAATGTCTCTGCTTCCTCAGGAGTCTGTGGAGATTTGGCACGTCATCAAAAACCTTAGAAACTTCTACAGATGTGTCGCGGAAAGTACATTAACTGGCTGCATTACAGCCTGGTATGTGACTACCAATGCCTTTGAACAGAAAATGGGGAGATGGGAGGAAAAAAACTGTCTCCATACCTTTACCATAAATTGATGATTGGAGTGCTGTGCAGACACTATTGAAGTAATCCCGTACAGGTCTGGCAAAGAGCTTTAAAAGGTAGGAAATAAATTCGGCGGGAATCATTGATTGGAGTGCTGCGCAGGTGCAGTTGAAGCATTCCCGTGCAGGTCCAGTGAAGAGCTTTAAAAGCTTAGTCTCCATAAAAGACCAGCGGAGCAGTCATCATGGGAGTGGTCTGTGTCAGAGTGGTAAGGCTTTGGCTCAACAGGACTTTGGTGAGAACAGGCTGACGCAAGGTAAGTATGATGCATGTGTGAGTGCCAACACAAAGGTGATAAGGTGAATAAGTGACCTGGACCAGATGGACTACACCCTAGAATACTGAAAGAGGTTCTTGAAGAGATAACGGATGAATTGATCATGATATTTCAAGAATCACTTGATTCTGGCATGGTCCCGGAGGACTGGAAGATTGCAAACGTGATTCCACTCTTTAAGAATGGAGGAAGGCAAAAGATAGGAAATTATTGGCCAGTTAGACTAACTTCAGTGGCTGGGAAAGTGTTGGAGTCTATTATTAAGGCTGAGCTTTCGGAGGACTTGGAGACTACTGATAAAATAGGTCAAAGTCTGCATAGTTTTTGTAAAGGGAAATCTTGCCTGACAAATCTGCTAGAATTCTTCGAAAAAGTAACAAGCAAGGTGGACAAAGGAGAGGCAGTGGATGTCATTTACTTGGATTTTCAGAAGGCATTTGATAAGGTGCCACACATGAGGCTGCTTAACAAGATAAGATCCTATGGCATTACAGGAAAGATACTGGCATGGATAGTGGAATGGCTGACAGGCAGGAGGCAGCGAGTGGGAATAAAATGAGCCTTTTCTGGTTGGCTGCCAGTGAATAGTGCTGTTCCTCAGGGGTCAGTATTTGGACCGCTACTTTTCACATTGTTTCTCAATGATTTGGACAATGGAATTGATTGGCTTTGTGGCAAAGTTTGCAGATGATACGAAGCTAGGTGGAGGGGTAGGGTGTGCTGAGGAAGCAATGCAATTGCAGCAGGACCAAGACAAATTGGAAGAATGGGCAAAAAAGTAGTAGATGGAATACAGTCAACACACATAAAAGTTGCTTGAATTTCCAGCATCTGCAGAATTCCTGTTGTTTGCGAGATGGAATAGTGTTGGGAAACTTATGATAATGTGTTTTGGTAAAAGGAACAATAGTGCAGACTATTATTTAAATGGGGCGAAGGTTCATACATCAGAGGTGCAGAGGGACTTAAAAGTTCTCATACAAGACTCCCAGAAGACTAACTTACAGATTGAGTCTGTGGGTAAATCAGTTAAATGCAACGTTGGCATTTATTTTAAGGGGAATAGAACATAAAGGCAAGGAGATAATTCTGAGCCTTTATAAGACACTAGTCAGGCCACACTTGGAGTACTGTCAACAGTTTTGGGCCCCATATTTCAGAAAGGATGTGTTGTCATTGGAGAAAGTCCAGGATGATTCCAGGACTGAAGGGCTTAACACATGAGGAGCATTTGGCAGCTTTGGGCCTGTACTCACTGGAATTTAGAAGAATGCGGGAGGATCTCATTGAATCCTACCGGATGTTGAAAGACTAGATAGGGTGGATGTGGAGAGGATGTTTCCTAAGTTGAGGATATTCAGAACGAGAGGTCACTGGCTTAAAACTGGGGGATGATCTTACAGAATGGAAGTAAGTCAGATTTGTCTTTAGCCTGAGAGTGTTGAATCTGTGGAATAACTCTGCCACAGACTGCGGTGGAGGGCAGGATCATGGGTATACTTAAGGTGGAAGTTGATAGTTTCCTGATCAGTCAGGGTATCAAAGGATATGGAGAGAAGGCAGGTGTATGGGGTTGAGTGGGATCCAGGATCACCATGATGGAATGTTGGAGTAGACTCGATGGGCTGAATGGCCTAATTCTGCTCATATATCTTATGGTCTTATAAAATGGCAACCTTACTTATAAACACTACACCTGAGGCCAGTACAACAGATCAGTTTGGTGATTAAAAAGGCATAAGCAATGTTATCTATTATTAATGCAGGCATAGAATCTAAGAGCAGGGAGGTTATGCTGGGACTGTATATGAAATTAGTGAGAACACAGCTTGTGTACTGAGTACAGCTCAAGTCAGAACACCAGAATAAAGATGTAACTGCACAGGAGAAGGCAAAGGAGATTCACAAAGACATTGGCAACACTGTAGCTACAAAGAAATGTTGTATAAGTTCGAACTGAATTACTTTGATCTGAGAAAGTTCAGTAGAGAATTCATTGATGTATGTATAATTATGATAAAAGTCAAAGGACAGATGTATTTTCCTCTAGACTAAGTGCCAATATTCAGGAAGCATAACCTTAAAGCTCACATTTAAAGTGGAAGGATTAAGAGGAAACGATTTTTATCCAGATGGTGGAAGAGGTCTGAATATCATTGCATGGAAGTGGACTGGATGTAGAATGCCTCATCACTATTAACGTCATGCTCATATACCTTTATGTGCTTGAAGAACTGTAGAGTGCAGACCTAGTACTCAAATGTGGCATTACATTTGTATTTTAGGATGATGCCATTTGGCCCATTGAATTTATGATAGCTCTCAAAGCAGTCCACTCAATCGCTTTTCTTTCATCCATTACTTACTTTTCATTAACCTGTTCTCTCAAACATATCCATTAACACTTCAGATTTCTGACATCTACATTTTATTTTCCTTTCAGTAACCTGCAGCACATCTTTAGAAAGTGGGAGGAACCAATGGAAATACGCACAGTCATGGGGAGAACATGCAAATTCCATGGATACAGTACGGGGTGGGGGGGGGTGTGTTAAAATGTGGTGGTTAGATCAGTTGCACTACCTGTGGTACTAATGTTCTGTAATTCCTTTATGAGGCCAAATCGGAATCAGAATTGGGTTTAACATCATCAGCATACATTCAGCCAGAGACTCATTCCATCGAGATGCAACACAGAGCGTCATAGGAAGTCATTCCTGCCTGTGGCCATCAAACTTTACAACTCCTCCCTTGGAGGGTCAGACACCCTGAGCCAATAGGCTGGTCCTGGACTTATTTCATAATTTACTGGCATAATTTACATATTACTATTTAATCATTTATGGTTTTATTACTATTTAATTATTTATGGTGCAAATGTAACGAAAACCAATTTCCCCCGGGATCAATAAAGTATGACTATGACTATGAAATTTGTTTTTGCGGCAACCTTGCAATGCATTACATAATAATAGAGAATAAAGTGAATCACAGCTAATATATATATTGAATAGTTAAATTAAATACGCAGAGAAAAAATAAAAAGAACTTTAAAAAAGTAGTGAAGTAGTGTTCATGGGTTTAAGGTCCAATCAGAAATCTCAGAAAACACACGGCAAAGGGGAAGAGGCTATTCCTAAATCGTTGAGGCTTGCGTACCTTCTTCCTGATGGTAGCAATGAGAACAGGGCAAGTTTTGGGTGACTGGGGGTACTTAATGATGGATGCCACCTTTTTGAAGCATCACTCCTTGAAGATATCCTAGATACTATGGAGGTTAGTGCCCCGATGGAACTGACTAAGTTTATAAGTCTCTGCAGTTTATCTTGATCCTGTGCAGTAGAGCCCCACCGCCATACCAGACAGTGATGTAGCCAATGAGAATGATTGCCATGATACATCCATTGAAATTTGTGTTTGCCTTTGATGACATATCAAATCTCCTCAAACTCCTAATGAGATATTGCTGCTGTCATGCTTCCTTTGTATCTGCATTGATATGTTGATCCAAGAATGGATTTTCAGAAATGTTGACAACCTGAATCTTGAAATTGCTCACTCTTTCTATTTCTGGTGCCACTATGAGGACTGGTGTCTGTTCCCTCATCTTACCCTTTCTAAAGTCCACAATCAGCTCTTAGTGATGTTGAGTGCACTGTTGCTGCTGCTTAACCAGCTTAACCACTTAATCACTTAACCAGATGATGTATCTAAGAGGAACCTTACGAATCACACCTGACTTTTACCTTCCATTCAGTTACAAAGGTGTCAAAAATTTAGTGCGGGATCCAGAGGTGCCCAGACTGGAATATTATTACTTGTTGGGAACATAAATGGTATTTACTTTACTTCCACAGTGTGGCTCTAGATTAGAGTTTAAATGAACTCGCACATGGACAGAACTGTTCATTAGATTTGCCACAATTCCACCTGCAGGTTAACAGTCAAAGTACATAACGCTTCTTCAATGTGACTTTTTCCATTTAATAATGTTATACATACTGACAGCAAAAGGATTAGTAACATAAAAAGGTAGCTTCTGAGGCTCTTTCTACCAACAGGCCTTTGACAAAGAATCAAATAGATGTACCCAGTCAACATTCTCGGAAGATCGGGGGGGGGCGGGGATGTTGATACAGCATGGAGAAAATCCATGATAAGCTGAGAGAAGAGGGACATCTTTTATCAAATAATTCGCTGATCTTTTATCCTGATCTGCCCCAATTGAAAGTCAGCAAATACTTCTGGCAACATCTAAGTAAATTAAAAAGAACAGGAAATTGGGAAAGGCTAAGTCTAAGTCACCGGACATAGATCTCCAGCTCTGGCAAAGCTGCTGAAAATGAAAAGTGGGGTAGGATCGGAATCAGTTGTGATGCTTGCCACCAAAGGTATGCAGATAGAGAGGTGGGACTACACCTTGCACTCATAATAATTTACCATATTAATGCTGCGAGCATAGGTGAGTACAAAAAGTGTTTTCAGTGCAGCCCACCTAATGATGTCAAAGTCACATTCCAGCTCAGCACCATCCATGGTCACCAAACTATCTGATACAGCCATCTAGGCTTGTATAATATTTGTACAATGCTCCACAGGTCATCTAGCATTTGTGGTAACACACACATTGATATTCTGGTTTCAGGAGAAGATAAATTCAGAGAAGACAAATACAAATTTCATGTCTGTGTTTTGTTACAATTTTTGAATGGTCCAAAGGAAACTCAAGAGATACCAAAAACAGTCATGACTTTGATTGTCTTTACATGTATTTTATACTAACATGTCTGAACAATAAGCTTAGCAATTATGGGCAGCAACTTCTTAAAAATGGAACAAAACGTTTTATAGCTGAACTACGTTACCTTTTAATATTCAATAGAGCCCAAGGAATTCCAGTAGGTGTGTTAAAAGCAGGTAGAAGTTTCTCACCTAGATCCACTGCTTTAGTTCTGAATATCTGCAGGGAAGAACAATGAGGCATTACTACACCTGTGCCAGTAAGAAACCTAAAGCTACGAATGAAAACCATTGAGAAACAATATTTACATGATCATTAAATATTAACATATCCAGTTATGATTACATGGCCCAAAGTGCTCTGTTATGGGATTACATGTTGGGTTAGACATCAGCCCTTTCCTTTAGCAAGCTGATGTTGCATAAGTTGATAGTAATTTGGTCAACCTTGCAGTATGACTACTAATCAATGAACAAGCCTTGTAAACTTTTGAAATTTTAGTAATTGTTCACGCAGAATCAACCAGCAGATTGAGTGATTTCTGACAAGCGATTTATCAGAGCTTAGATCAAACTTCATCCACAGCTTAAACTCACCCTTTTCTTTTCTTTGTCTATCTATCCATTCCCCTTTCTTCATATAACTTTTCACTAACATGTTCTCCTATCACTAGTTCTGACAAAGAATCGTTAACCTGGAAGTCTTCTCCTTCCACAGATGCTGTTTGACTTGATGAATGTTTCCAGAATATTTTAAATTTTGTTTCAAGAAATTTATAAAGAAGCAGAATTTGATGGGAACACTCAGTGGCATCCCAGTGCAGAAAATAATACACTTAACTTCTGAGGGTGGAGAGAGGAATAAAGTTAATGTGTCAGGAAAATTACCAGAATTCCAGATATATTTAAAGAAAAGGTTGGATAGATCTTTGCATAGTAGAGGAATTAAGGGTTATGGGGAAGGGGCAGGTAAGTGGAGATGAGTCCATGGCCAGATCAGCCATGATCTTATTGAATGGCAGAGCAGGCTCGACGGGCCAGATGGCCTACTCCTGCTCCTATTCCTTACATTCTTATGTTCAGAGTAGCCATCCGATCGAACAGTGAAGCACGCTCAAAGAGGATGTATGGTCTGCTGTTAATCCTAGTTCTCATGCTTTTCGGTTCAATGCAATCTAAGCTCCTAATTCTGTTTGAAAGCTCCATCACAGCTGTAGTCTCAGGTCCACAAGGCAGCTCATGATTGTTGCTGATCTTGGGATGCCACTCCACTGTACGAACCACTCAGGGACAGCTCATCTTGAGTACAGTGCCTGCACCATCATCTAGTGCTTCCTCCAAAACTTGCCGCCATGAAGGCAAGCCTGCTGCAGCAAGACTCATAGGAGGAGAAATAACAGCAGAAAATGACAAAAATAGGATGTTTCTGGACTTATGATTCGCACCTCCAAACCTCACTAATCCTTGTATGGAGTGCTTTCAAAACCCTCATACCAATATCACCAAGACAAGATGATGTATCGCAAGTTCTGTGCTTTTTTATTGATTTTTATGGCAATACAATATACTGATTCTGACAGTATTTGAACACACATTACTTTGAATGATAAGATAATAAGATGAACTTTAAATATGAGAAATATCGCTTTAGTTACACTAAAGAACCACAAATCCCAGTAGAGAAACGGGAGGACTTCATTGCTACACGGATGGAACTAAGAATAAAACAAATCAAGGGCATGCTGCTCTTGAGTTTCTCAGAACACTACATCATCACCCTTTTGAAAAAACACTTGTTGGAGATGTTCCAAGTCATTTCTTAAATCTGGAAATGATTGTACTAGCACGATCACCTGAGAACAGAGACATCTTGTTCTGATCCATTGTATTTGCACAGGAAATGCAAGCATTTATAAGAGGTGCAGGAACAGTGACAACTTTGAAAGTACCAGGACAAAATGCAAAGGTTGGTTAAATAAAAAGCACACAGGGTCCTTGAATTTAACAACAAAAGAGAGCACAAAGCAAGGAAGATAGTCCACCATGCTTTGAGAAAGGATGTCAACCGCATAAAGAGAGTGCAAAGGAAATTTATCTGATTCACATCAGGAATGCAGATTCAAACTTTAAAGTAAATTTATTATCAAATTCCGTACATGACACCTATCCTGAGATTCATTTCTTACAGGTGCTCACAGTAGAACAAACAAATGCAATAGAATCATTGAAAAACAAAGATTGACAAGACATCAACAAATGTGCAAAAGACCATGGAAAAACAAATAAATAAATAAACACATTAATACTGAGAATTATGAATGGCGGAATCCTTAAACACGAGTCCACAGGTTGTGGGGACACACTTATGGACTGGAATTAAGTGGGCAGATTAGTAAAATGATACCTGTGGTTCAGGGGAAGATTTAATAGAGGTGTCCAAAATTAATAAATTACTTTGATGAAAGTTGGCAACACACTTGATAGCCAGGGTACAAATATTTACAGAATACAGACTGTCACAATGTTGAGGCTTCCTGCTGTCTTTGCACGTGAAACACAATCACTATAAGTAATTAGGAAGGTAAATAGAGCATTGACTTTCTTGCTATTGCAAAGACCTCGACAGGAGTGCTCTGATCTCTTTAATTCAGGTATTAATTAATGCCACATAGTGGCTTTAATGCCACTTGCATCAGAGGTAGTTCAGGAAAGGTTCATCCAGTTAATTCCTGGGTTTAAGGGATTGTCCTCTGAACAAAGATGGGATTCAAACTCATTGGAATTTGAAAGTTAACTAGTGATTCTTTCCAATTTACCTACTGAAGCAACGGGTCTACAGCAGATACCATCTCAATGGCTCTTCACTCAACCCTGGAACATCTGGACAGCAAAGATGTATACATTAGGATGCTCTTTATCCATTCAAGTTCAGCATTTAATACCATCGCCCCCTCAAAACTGATCAGTAAGCTCCAAGACCTGGGCCCCAATACTCCCTTGTGCAACTGGATCGTGCATTTCCTCACTTGTAGACTGCAGTCAGTTCAGATTGGCAAGAACCTCTCCTCCACAATCTCCATCTGCACTGGGATGTATACTTAGCTCCATGCTCTACTCGCTTCACAGCTATGACTGTGTGGCCAAGTAGAACTTCAACATCATATATACAAGTTTGCTCATGGCACTACTGTTGTGGGTCATATCAAAGGTGGTGATGAATCAGCATATAGGAGGGAGATTGAAAATTTGGCTGAGTGGTGTAATAACACCAACCTCTCACTCAATGTCAGTAAGACCAAGGAACTGATTGGGGACTTCAGGAAAGGGAAACCAGAGGTCCATGAGCCAGTAATCATCAGAGGATCAGAGGTGGAGAGGGTCAGTAACTTTAAATTCCTGGATGTCACTATCTCAAAGGACCTGTTCTGGACCCATCATATAAATATATTTGCAAAGAAAGCACAACAGCACCTCTACCTCCTCAGGAGTCTGTGGAGATCAGGCATGTCATCAAAAAATCTTGACAAACATCTATAGATGTGTGGTGGAAAGCGTATTGATTAGCTGTATCATAGCCAGGAATGGGAACACCAAAGCCTTTGAGTGGAAAAACCTACTAAAGATAGTGGCTTCAGCTCAGTACACCACGGGTAAAACCCTTCCAACCATTGAGCACATCTACATGAAATGTTGCCATTGGAAAGCAGCATCCATCATCAAAGATCCTCACCATCCAGGTCATGCTCTTTTCCTGTTGCTGCCATCAGTTACTACTCCTCAACCATCAAAACAAAAGGGCATAACTACACTCAACCTACTTCTGTGTTCCCCCAACCAATTATCTCACTTTAAGGCTATTTATCTTGTTATTTCATGCTCGTTATTTATTTATATTTGCATTTGCAGAGTTTGTTGTCAATTGATCCTGTTTACCTTTTCTGTTCTATAGATTTGCTAAGTATGCCCACAGAAAAAGAATCTCAGGGATGTATGTGGTGACATGTATGTATTCTGTTAATAAATTTGACTTTGAACTGTTATCTTCTCAAAGTATGGAAAATTCTGAAGAGCTTGAAAGGTTGGATGTCATAATGGTGTTTCTCTTAAAGAACTCCATAACATATGGGCAGTTTCATGAATAAGAAGTCACCTACTTAATACCGATGGGGGAATTACTCGGTGAACTTTTGGAATTCTTTATCCTCGATATCTTTGGGGCCTGAGTTGTAGGATATATTGAAGGCTGCAAAAGTCAGATTTTTCGTATACATGGGAGTTTGGGGTTGCAGGGAATGGGAAGGAATCTGAATCCGAAATCATCACCAGGTCAGCCATGATTTTAATGAATGATGGAGCTTCAACATTTAAAGTAAATGCATTACCAAGGTACATATATGTCACCAGATACAACTCTGAGATTCATCTTCTTGGGGTCATACTCTATAAATCCATAATAGTATAATAACCATAATACAATCAATGAAAGACCACACTAAATTGGGCATTCAACCAATGTGCAAAGGACACAAACTGTGCAAATACAAAAAAAAAGAAATAATAATAAATAAACAATAAATATCGAGAACATAAGATATTGAGATGAAGAGTCCATAAAAGTGAGTCCATAGATTGCGAGAACATTTCCATGATGAAGTGAAGTTGAGTGGAGTTATCCTCTTTGGTTCAAAAGCCTGATGGTTGAGGGGTAATAACTGTTCCTGAACATAGCAGCGTTGAGTCCTGAGGCTCCTGTACATTTTTCCTGATGGCAACAGCACGAAGAGAGCATGTCCTGTGTGGTAGGGGGCCCTGATGATGGATGCTGCTTTCCTGCAACAACATTCCATGTAGGTATGGCCTAGTTCTGCTGCTGTTTCTTAAATAAATCGGGAACAGAATCTAGAGGCAGGATGAGTGGAATTTATGTCACATCACAAATTGAAATCATCTGGAATGCAGGACCTGCGCGAAGGTTGAATAAATCCAGTGAAAAGTGAAATGTAAAAAAGTTAATAAGGAGATGATGCAAGATTAAAGGTGAAAGGTCAAAAGGGTGGAACTAACCGGCAGTTCATGATGAAAAATCCCCTTCTGAGAGGCTTCACTCTTTACTTCTTTGAGTCCACAGTATCTCAGGTATTGAAGCTACCCATTTTCTAACCTGCAATTTGGAGCTCATTTCGAATATTGGCTTGGTGATTTCTCCCTGCAGGTAGTTCTCTCCTCATCAAATTTTCTAATAAACTTACAATTATCCATACAAATAATATGACATCTACCAGAGACATCTTAAACATAGATTGAGTTTTGTAATATTCAGCACTGATTCCACTTGTGCAGGAATTAAGTGAACCAGGGAAAGAGCCTTGGAAAGCACTGTGTGAAGAAAACTGTCAAGAAGAAAACTGAAGTGGAAACAGGATGGGATTGATTTCTTATTTTCATTGTTTAAAGGTACTCCTTCACAGAGTTACAAGTTCCTTGGCTAAGCAGCTTATATGATGTCAACCTGTGAGTTTAGCATAAAATATATGTTTTCTAAACTCATAGGATGATAATCTTTTCTTTAGTGTGAAGTCTTAGGGGAATGAGATAGCTTTAGACCCCTAAGAAGCTGCAATGACTCATTTATTTTTCTCCTGGGTCATGACGAACAACAAGCTGTACAGAGGGATTTCCATTGCTAAGAAGAATAATGCAAACAACTATCCTTAAAATACCGATACTGCTGTACACAGGAACACTGCAGCTGAACCGCCTTTTATATATTGGTGAGACCCGACGCAGACTGGGAGACCGCTTTGCTGAACATCTACGCTCTGTCCGCCAGAGAAAGCAGGATCTCCCAGTGGCCACACATTTTAATTCTACATCCCATTCCCATTCTGACATGTCTATCCACGGCCTCCTCTACTGTAAAGATGAAGCCACACTCAGCTTGGAGGAACAACACCTTATATTCCGTCTGGGTAGCCTCCAACCTGATGGCATGAACATTGACTTCTCTAACTTCCGCTAGGCCCCACCTCCCCCTCGTACCCCAGCTGTTACTCCTTTTTATGCACACATTCTTTCTCTCACTCTCCTTTTTCTCCCTCTGTCCCTCTGAATATACCTCTTGCCCATCCTCTGGGTCACCCCCCCCCCCGTCTTTCTCCCTAGGCCTCCTGTCCCATGATCCTCTCGTATCCCCTTTTGCCTATCACCTGTCCAGCTCTCAGCTCTATCCCTCCCCCTCCTGTCTTCTCCTATCATTTTGCATCTCCCCCTCCCCCTCCAGCTTTCAAATCCCTTACTCACTCTTCCTTCAGTTAGTCCTGACGAAGGGTCTCGGCCTGAAACGTCGACTGCGGCTCTTCCTATAGATGCTGCTTGGCCTGCTGCGTTCACCAGCAACTTTGATGTATGTTACTTAAAAACATTGCACAGTCTGTATGATCCATAGGACCATAAGATATAGGAGCAGAATTAGTTCATTCTGCCCACTGAATCTGCTCTGCCAACCTATCACGGCCTGTCAACTCCATTCTTTTGCCTTCTCCCCATAACCTTTGACACCCTGACTAATTTCAAACCTATCGACCCTCACTATCCCAATCACTTATCCTCCACAGCCATCTGTGGCAGTGAATTCCACAGATTCACTGTCCTCTAGCCAAATGAATTTCTCCTCATCTCTGTTCTAAATGGATGTCCCAGAATTCTGAGGCTATGTCCTCTGGTCCAAGACTCCCCCAACTATAAGAAACATCCTCTCGACATCCACTTTATTTAAGGCCTTTTCATATTCAATAAGTTTCAATGTGATTTCCCCTCATTCTTCTAAACTCCAGCAAGTACAGCCCACAGCCATCAAGCTCTCCTTATACATTAACCCTTTCACTCCTGGAACCATTCTCACGAATCTCCTCTGGATCATCTTTTCCTAGATATGGAGCCCAAAACTGCTCAGAATACTCTGTGTGTCCTGACCATTGCATTATTAAGCCTCTGCGTTGATCTTAGAATCTAGTCCTCACAAAAAGAACATTAACATCCACTTGACCTGCAAATTAACCTTTCTTTGAAGATTTTCCATTTGTCACCCTTGGGACTTAATGAAATCTTGACTTGAAAGATTTATAAATGGGGTTTGGGGGCAGTGGCTAGCCAAATTTCTTCTTCCACTAAGAAAAAGACCCTCTTCTCGCTCCACATGCAGTCTTGTAAGTCTGCCACTGCCTCTTTCTGGGCAGAAAGCCAACTTCCACATTATGTTCTCAAGAACTGGAGACCATTATTCCAGACCAAGAAACTCAGTCACAGACCCGTGCTCTTCTACAGACTTTCACAGTCCTAAAACTAGATGGAAAACTGTGGAAGACTGTGTGCTTGCGGTGGTAGCTAGTTTCAGCAACAAGGTCTTGCCAGGGTACTGCAGAACAATGCTATGATGTTCTTCCAACTTCTACTTCCTGAGGTTCACAATCAATTTTTCTAACTTCTATCATCTACAGAATATTGCTTTTGGACTACTGAAGGAATTTTATTTTTTGCAGAAGGCAAATGCTTAAAAAACAATGCCAGAGGGATGTGAAACACAATAAAACAGAAGCTGAGTGGAAGAATGCAAAGTCCAAATAGTGGTGGTAGTCTATGTGCTAGTTTCAACAAGCCAACAAAAGGACTTGCCGGAGCACTGCAGTCCAATAAGTTATATGGTCCTGCCTCCAAGTATTCCTCCTTTGTCAGACAGCAATTTGCCCCAGTTTCCCTGATTTAGTTAATACAATGCATTCACTGCTCTGCATGCATTTATATCAGAAAGGTAAAATGTTAATTAGCCATTGTGATAAATAACCGTTTTCATTTGACAAATCAGTCAGATCAGTTCCTCACGCTACCTCATGTTTACACAATAACCTTGTTTTCAGTAAAATATTTTTATGATAAAATTATAACAGGAATGGCTAAGGAGTTAACCATTTTCAGTATTTTGGGGTATTCGCTATAAGAGTTAGTGAATTTTAAAAAATGGGAGTCCTGTACTCTTTACAAAATAATTCATACTAACTGGCAACCAATTTTTCCTTCTTTCTTAAAAAACCTAACCCCATGTACCTTTGCAGCTGAATAATACATCATAACAAGTAGACTTAAGTGTAATATGAACAACTGGACTCTTAAAGCTGTGTAAGGTACTATGATACATTCATCATTTTTTGCTAGTTATTAAGTACGGATGCCTGAGGTACTGCTGCAATTCAACAGATACCAATCTTCACGAATACTCAGAACTGACACACTCCTTGTAAGTTCAATAATAATCAACCATGCACTTGCGTATTCAAGTGGTGTGATTGTTTTAGCAGAGGATTTCTCTCTGGAAAAAGAATTAATTTTTATCCCTGGTGCAATGCGGCACAGGACTGTCTGGAGAGGAAGAACTATCAAATATTTGATAACCAATTAGGAGCCTGAAAGCAATATCATAAATCTTATAAATGCTCTGATCAGATTTCAAAGGAATTATTACAATTTCAGAAAAGTATTTCCATTATACAACTGCAAAGAACAAATCGAAGCCTAGACAAATAGTGGTGCAACACCTGCAGAATTCGGCCATTCTGCGCATCGAGAATATCACCTTCTGGGTCTCTGATATAACAGACAGGAAACAGGGTTCAAAGTATGCACTGGAACACAGCAGTACGCACAACACTCTACAGGCCAGCTATAAGGTCAGTTTTCAATTCCCACCAACTGCCTGTAAAGAGTTTTTGTATATTCTCCCCGTGACTGTGTGGGATTCCTTTGGAGGCTCAGGTCTCCGCCCACATTGCAAAGAACATACAAGTTAGGGTTAGTTAGTTGTGAACATGCTATTTTGGCACCAGAAGCGTAGCAACACTAGTGGGCTGCCAAGCACAATCCTCGCTGATTTCATTTGATGCAAACTACATATTTCACTGTATGTTTCGATGTAATGGAAAAATGAAGCTAATCTTGAACAGTTCTTCATAGCAAAGAAAATAGGAATTCAGTTCAGTACCTGAAGCTTTCCTTTTCACATCTCTGAGGGTCTATCCTGGACACAATATATCAATGCAGCTACAAAGAAGATATAACCACAAATCTGTTTCATTAGGAGTTTAAGGAGATTTGGTATGTCACCAAAGACACTTGAAAATTTATACAGATGTACTGTGGCTAGCATTCTAACTGGCTACATCACCATCTGGTATGGCGGGGGTGGGGTGTAACTGCACAGGATCAAAAAAAGCTGCAGAGAGTTGGAAACTTAGTCAGCTTCATCAAGGGCATTAGTTTCTGTAGCATCCAGGACATTTTCAAGGAGCAATGTCTTAAAAAGGTGGCATCCATCATTAAGGACCCCCATCACCCAACTCATGCCTTGTTCTCATTGCTACCATCAGGAAGGAGGTACAGAAGCCTGAAGGCACATACTCAATGATCAATGATTCAGGAACAGCTTCTTGCCCACTGACATCTGATTTCTGAATGGACATTGAACCCATGAACACAACTTCACTAATTTTTAATTTCTATTTTTGTAACTAATATATACAGTATATATATATATATATACACACACACACACACACACACACACACATATACATACACACACACACTTAAACGCAAACAAGAGGAATTCTGCAGATGCTGGAAATTCAAGCAACACACATTAAAGTTGCTAGTGAACACAGCAAGTCAGGCAGCATCTCTAAGAAGAGGTACAGTCGACGTTTCAGGCCGAGACCCTTCGTCAGGACACACACTTAAAGTTTTTTTTCTATTATTATGTATTACATTGTTCTGCTGCCACAAAGACAGCAAATTTCGCAACATATGCTGGTGATATTAAACCTGGTTGTATTCTGATATTCAAGTTAGGATGCTGTCAAACTTGAAGGCCTTCTACTAGCTGGAAGACTAGGCTCACATGCTGCAACTAACTAGTTTAAAAATGTCATGAAACGGTATCTGGGAAAAGGTGGCGTCCCCTCTGTAGAGCCACATTAAAAGAACTTGACCCTCTGCCTAAGATACTTTTATCACGTGTTTTCCCCTTTTATGATCGGAAGGCTGATCTTTCATTCCACTTCAATAGTTGCTTCTTAGGTCATGGAAATGAGACTTGTTCACCATTCAGCAACAGCATCATATTTCTAAGACCTAATTCGTTCTTTACAATTGTAAAATAGGAATGCATTTCTGAAATTGTAACAATGCTTTTGAAATCTGATCAGAGCATTTAGAAGATTTATGACATTGCTTTCAAGCTAATGGGTATCACATACTTGGTAGTTCTTCTTCCTCTAACTGTTTTGTGCCACATTACTTCATTCCACCTGTCCAGGCATGTCAGAATTTATAACTTCATGATTCTTTGACCTGTCAACAATTACTACAAGGTGCAGAATCTAGTATTGCCTGACCCCAATTCACAAGTTAAAACAATCAAAACAACAATTAGATTGGATTCAGTGTGTTCTGGATGAATGCTTTCACAGAATGTTTCCATTGTTCCTCTGAAGCCAAAACAATTATTTGATACACGAACATGAGAAATTCTGCCAATGCTGGAGATCAAAAGCAACACACACAATGCTAGAGGATGCAGGCCAGGCAGCATCTATGGAAAAGAGTAAACTGTTGACATTTCAGGCTGAGACCCTTCTTCAGGACTGGAAATGAAATGGAGAAGTCAGGGTAGGAAGGTGGGGGGAGGGGAGGAAGTAGTACAAGGTGGCAGGTGAGAGGTGAAACCGGGAGAGGGGGTGGGAGTGAAGTAAAGAGCTGGGAAGTTGATTGGTGAAAGAGATAAAGGGCTGGAGAAGCAGGAATCTGTTAGGAGAGGACAGAGACCATGGAAGGGAATGGAAGGAGGAAGAGCACCAGAAGGAGGAAATGGGCAGGTGAGGAGACAAGGTGAGAAAGGCAGACAGTAATGGGGAATGAGGAATGATGAAGGGGAGGGGGGTGCATTTACCAGGAGTTTAAGCAATTGATGTACATGCCATCAGGTTGGAGGCTACCCAGACAGAATATAAGGTGTTGCTCCTCCAATCTGAGTGTGGCCTCATCACGACAGTAGAGGCCACGGATTGACATGCCAGAATGGAAATGGCAAGTTTGAAATTGGTGGCTCCAGGGAGATCCACCTTTTTCTAGTGGATGGAGGGTAGACACCTGGTGAAGTGGACTCCCAATCATTATCGGATTAACCAGTCACTCTACAATGAAAGAGGCTGCCTTCACAGGCAAAAACATAATTTGTTTTCAAGAAAAACATTCTTGTGTTATCATTGAGAAGGTAAGCATTGTTGGTAGTGGAATCCTTATGCACCCTGTGCTAACACAACGGCATTGTTTAAAAACAAATTTACAAGTCGTACTATACGGATTTTCTCTTTTATTTCAAGCACTGATTACCTTGTTATCTGTATGTGGAAAATCTACAGATGGTTTCATTTATTGAAAGGAATGTACATAAATAACCACACAGAGAAGTGTCATCTGTACACTGCTTGATTACAGAGGTTGTGGTGACCATGGGGAAGGTTGAACAGTTTCTGCACACTACCTTTCTGGTTACAACGAGATTATTGCAGTGTCAGTTCAAGGATAGATGTTGGCCTCCTTGGATGCGAGATGTGCAGAGGGGTCTTGTCATTATGCATCATGTTAATGGCAGCACCCCAAGAGTAGTGTGTAGATAAGGCAGCACACAAAAAATGCTGGAGGGACTCAGCAGGTCAGGCAACATCTATGGAAATGAATAAAAAGTCAGCGTTTCAGGCCAACACCCTTCTTCAGGACTGAAAAAGAAGGGGGAAGACACCAGAATAAAAAGTTGGGGGGGAAGGGGAAGGTGGCTAGCTGGAAGGTGATAGGTGAAACCAGGTGGGTGGGAAAGGTCAAGGGGTGGAGAAGAAGAATCTGATAGCAGAGGAGAGTGGACCAAAGGAGAAAGGGAAGCTGGAGGGGACCCAGGGGAAGCGATGGACAAGTGAGAAAAGGTAAAAGGTCAGAGTGGAAAATAGAGAAAGAGGGGAGGGGAGGTGGGGGGGTAGAAATTTTTTTATACCAGAAGGAGAAACTGATATTCATGCCATCAGGTTGAAGGGTACCCAGATGGAATATAAAGTGTTGCTCCTCCACCTTGAGGGTGACCTCATCTTGGCACAAGAGAAGGCCATGGACCAACATGTCAGAATGGGAATGGGAATCGGAATTATACCATTTTTTTTTCATACATTAGTACAGTAAGGATATCTTTTGCTTTCCTATTTTCAAGAACCCCATGGCCTATTCCACCAACAGCAACTAGAATCCCACAGGCTGATCATTGATCTTGTATTGCTTAGCACTGTATGGTCTAATGCCCTTCAAACGCAGAAGAAGAGGTCACAAGGGATCACGGCAGAGGCATTATGCAGACTGGCCGTAAACAGCTAGACAGAGGTGGCATTTTAAAGCTGTGAACTTGACACAGTGATCTTCTGTTCCAAGAGACTCATAAAACAAATATTAAAATGACAACTGATCCTTCATACTTCTTGGCCACAAAGATTATTGACTTGCTGAGATTATAAGCATCCTTGCTTAAGCTCTGGATATATTTCAAGCATATCAGCTCAGAATGGAAATGCAGTTCTCTTGGTCAGCAATATCAGCTTACAGCCTGCAATGTAAAGCACACTGCCGGCAACAAAACAACACTGCGGTAAGGTATCAAAAGCGCACAAGCAGGTAACATTGTTAGCTGTGAAGGGAGCTTTGAAGTGACAAATGACTAGGCAGTTTAACAGACTAGTTTAAAATTTATGTGTAGAAAATCTTTTTCAGAGGCAGAATGAATGAAAAGGTGCAAAGTAAATACAGAAGTTATCATATTTAAACTTATTAAAACTGGAGAACAAGTTACGATGAAGTCAGCTCCATCGTGAGCACCAGCCTCCCCAGCACTCAGGACATCTTGAAGGACTGATGCCTCAACAAGGCAGTATCTATCATCACGGATCCCCATCACCTGGGACATGCCCTCTTACAGGAGCCTTAAGGCACAAATTCAACAATTCAGGAATAGCTTCTTCCCCTCTGCCATCACATTTCCGAATGGACATTGAACCCGTGAACACTCCCTCACTACTTTTATTTCTATTTTCGCACTACTTAATTAATTTAACCATATATATTTCTCACTGTAATTTACTGTTTATGTATTGCAATGTACTGCTGCCACCTAACAACAAATTTCACAACATATGTGATTTTAAACCTGATTTTGATTGAAAAATTGGCATCCAGCTTTAATGACACAGAACACATTGGATTGTATATCACTGTTCAATATTGATTGAAATGTTAATTCTGCTTCACACCACTGATGCTGCTTAACCTACCGAAATTTTCCAGGATATTCTGTTGGGTGGCAGAGTGGAGATATGTGTCTACCACAGGAGGTGTAAGGCACTCCTGTCCTCCACTAGCCTATAGGTCACCCTTTGGCAAGGATTAGCACTTGTTTAGCACCACCCCCTTCCCACCCTGATCAGGGTCACGAGAAGCCATGGGAGCAGGTAGTGGGTGGTCATTTGAGCAGGTGCCTATCATAAGTCCTGGTTATGCAATCACTGACACCAGGCAATCTCTGAAGAGTATTGATAATGGCTGGGTTCACCCATTCTGAAAAGACACTGCCCAGAAGAAGGCAATGTCAAACCACTTCTGTATAAAAATTTACCAAGAACAACCATGGTCATGGAAAGACCACGATCACCTTTGTCATATGATACAACACATAACAAACAAACGATTCGGTTAACAATGTGATTTTCACAGACATCCACAGATTTCGTCCTACAACAGTTGTTCCAGGCCAGGAAGCAAGCCATGATCAGAGAGAAAAGAACAGATCTGCTATTATATCAGAGATTAGATTGTTTAGTTATGTGGTTATGAGGGTGCCAAACTGTATCAGTCTCTGTTGTTCCTTTGGGTTCATCAGAAGTGTGGAGAAGGGGAGCTTGCTACATGGGCAACAATTTGCTCTCCATATTGTACTGCCCATGCTTGCATATCTAGACAGCTAGAACACAACATCCACGGACAACCCTAACCAATGGCGACCTCACGATGAGCAGATATATTATCAAAAATTGAAAGAAAAGAATAAGTGAATTTATGATCAAGTTCCACTTTAGGTGAATCAGTATCAAGAGAACAGAAGAAAGAATGATAGGAAAGGAAGAGAATTATTCAGCATCCAGAAAACTGTGAAGATACTATGGACATGGGGAGGTAGAAAATCCCTGAAAATGAACTGAATTGATATTAGGGGGAAAAATAAGCAAATTGGTATTTGGGTGTTGGTCAAAGCAGAAGAAAATGAAGTATAAGGATAGATTCTCCAGTGTAGTCATTCTGTCCTGGTGCCAACCATGTCCTTCTGATATGGTGTTTTCCACACTTTTGATATTACTACAGCCTTAATGGCCAACTACCAGGAATTTCCACCCATGTTGGCAGGCATGATAGCTTTCTTTACCCATTTCAAATACCATAAAATTATGTGTTAGTTTTAAATAATTACATTTCATAAAAGGGAGTCATTAAACAGGAGTTGAGCTGCACCAGATGTCTTTTTAGTCTTGCATCAGCAACGAGTACTAAACAAATCGCATGTCATCTTCACTTACATAGGAATACCAGCTGCCTCCTGACAGGTTTACTTCATCAGAATTTGAGGAATCGAAAAACTGTGGTGCCTTGTGTACTGATCTGGGGTATTTTGAAAAGTAAAATTAGGTGCATTTATTATTAAATAATGGTTGGTGGGAGATCAGCTCTTGACATAAGATGTAGACATTGATTCAACTTCGCAGAGTTGAAAACTGAATAGATTATGGAAGATTTCTTCACAAACTGCATCCTAATTTTAATTGATCCACCCATAATTAACATTTCACATAGCAGACAGGAGTATGAAGAACTGATAGGGTGAAAATGTTGTCACTTTTAGGAAATGACTGCCTACAGGAGGCGATCTTCAAAGTTCGAAGTAAATTTACTATCGAAGTACATATATGTTACCATATTTTATCCTGAGATTTATTTTCTAGTATGCCTTCAACATGGAAAATAAAAAAATACAACAGAATATACAAAGAAAACATAAACAAAGCAACACACAAAATATTTGAGGAATTCAGCAGGTCAGGCAGCGCCTATGAAAAAGATTGAACTGCTGACGTTTCGGACTGAGACCCCTCTTCAGGGCTAAGAGGGAAGGGGGCATAAACAAAGACTGACAACTTATCAATGTGCAAAAAAGACAAACTGCAAAAGAAAATACTGACAACATAAGCGTATAAGTGTCCTTGAAAGTGACTGTGTAGATTGTAGGATCAGTACGGAGTTGTGGTGAGTGAAGTTATCCATGCCCTTCAGGAGCCTGATGGCTGTAATAGCTGTTTCTGATCCTAGTGAAGCAGGAGCCAAGGCTTCTGCACCTCCTGCCCGATGGTAACAGCGAGAAGAAAATATGGCCTGTTATATGTCGTGAAATTTGTTGTTCTGCAGCAGTACAGTGCAGTACAAAAAAATAATAAAAGTTACAGTAGCAATATATAATAAAGAAATAAATTGTGCAGAAAGAGAACAAAATGTGAGGTAGTGTTTACCGACCATTGAAAAATCTGATAGCAGATGGAAAGAAGCTGTTCTGTTAAACTTCTGAGTGTGCCACAGTAAAGAAACGTGCTGCCAGTCCACGCCACCTACGAGGATGCTCAGCACTCTGCACAGAGTCACCACCTGGGTTTGGACGCAGTCCTTCGTCATTCGGCGTTTCAGGGCTGCAATAGTACTTCCTCTTGCCTCTGAAGAAATCCATCAGCTTTTCTGGATCTTAGCAACAAAGCAGGATCAAACGGGATCACAGCATGGAGAATACCGGCACTCAACCCCTATAGGAAAGCACTCCAAAAGTTTTGTCTTGCACCTTAACCAGCTGGTGATTTTTGTCACCAACTCCTGTCAATTTGCCAGCCGGATTTCCTCAGAGGGCCTCAAGCAGAGTCCCAAATATAGTTGTGTGGTGCTCCAAACAAACGCATTTCCACCAGCAGGGAGACCACCTATCACTGACCTACGAGGATTCTAGATCATTTCTCAAATGGCATTCATGCTTTCTTTACAGGCCAGTGGGATCTGTGACCATGAGGTAGGCACTACGCATGATGAAGGAGAGAATAAAGACTCGCAGGAACTGAAAGATGGAGAACGCAGCAGCTCCTGTTAAAAAAGCCTTCAGTGACCTTTGGGTATTGCCCAACTGTTACGAGAAAGCAATTATGTTACTTAATGCTCCATGTCTATGTGTGCGAGTGAGTGAGTGAATGAGTGAAAGTAATACTCAGGCTCTTGACCAGTAAAGAAGAACATTCAATAAAATAACATCCAGCCAGAGCCAGGATTTAAATGCAGCTTATCACTACCAAAACAGATCAAGCACTTGATTTATGAAAAAGTTTTTTTGATTGACAGCACACAATTGCAAGCTTGAAGTCTCATCAGATCTTATGAAAACAAACATCTCTAATTTATTTTTCTTAAACCAGGCTTGTTCCTTAAGGTATATCTCATTCATTTCTATTTAACTGTATTACCAGTGAAAGGTGGTGTGGGAATAATTTGTTGTTCTGCATATAAATCCAGCTCTGTAAAGCAGGATTGGAATTATTATTTATAACAAGCTTTACAAAATCAAAATCCTATGAAATAAGTGAATGATGATTTGTTTACACAGAAATTATGATTCACTAAAAATAGCAATCCGTATTATTTTTAAATTCCATAATTGTCAACAAGGCAAAAGCAAGGTTAGCTAGCATAGAGTGCATCTGTAGACAAAATTAATTATTTTGCTGATTTATTGACCTGTGGATGGACAACTAGATTTGGCACTGGGAAATGACTCAATTACTGATGGAGAAATAAACAAATTAGAAAAATAACCCCCCAAAAATCCCTGAAATAGGTTAATATGAAATGCGAAATAAGTGAAGGGTCAAACAAGAAAAAAAAAATCATTATATACAAAATAAAACAAGTACATTTATAAGAATTATTTTTAAGATACAAAACTACAACTTCTCAATTGAAGCTGGGCCTGAATAGACACTCATGTGACAACAAAGATACTGGGATTAGGTTAATCATGGAACTTGGTGAGATGAACAATATCAGTGTTGGATCTGACATCTTCCCATTTTAGGTACAGACCATCAGCATCAATTCTTAAACACAAGCAAGTCTGTGGATGTTGCAAATCCAAAGCAACACACACAAAATTCTAGAGGAACTCGGCAGGTAAGGCAGCATCTATGAAAATGAATAGAGAGTCAATGTTTCAGGGCAAGACCTTTCTTCAGGACTGGAAAGGAAGGGGGAAGATGCCAGAATAAAAATGTGGAGGGAGGGGAAGGAGAATAGCTAGGTGATAGATGAAGCCAAGTGGGTGGTAAAGGTCAAGGGCTAGAGATGAAAGAATCTGGCTGGAGAGCAGAGAGACTGGTGTATCTGTGGAATTCTCTGCCCAATGAAGCAATGGAGGCTACCTCAGTAAATATTTTCAAGACAAGGTTGGATAGATTATTGCACAGTAGGAGAATTAAGGGTTATGGGGAAAAGGCAGGTATGTGGAGATAACCTACAGTCAGATCAGGCATGATCTTATTGAATGGCGGGGCAGGCTCGACGGGCCTGTAGGAGTACTCCTGCTCCTATTTCTTATATTCTTATGTTGCTGTATTCCACACCCATTCGCTCCAACAGGTTTCTGTTCTCTCATTTGTCCTGCCTCTGTGTCAGCACCAATCTGTGTCACCCACTTACTCTTGGTCTCCAACTTACCACAGACATCCCCTTTCTTTTCCTAAACCAAGGGCTCCCGACCTTTATCATGCCATGAAGCCTTACCAATAACCGAGGGATCCATGGACCCCAGGTTAGGAACTCCTGTCCTAAACACTCCCCTTCATCTACATACGTAAGCATGCTTATTCCCTATATTTTCCAAGTTCAGAAAGAGGTTATCAATCTGCCACGTTTCTTCCTCCACAGATGCTTCTTGATTTACGAAGATTAGCATTTTCAGTGTTTTTCTTTTGTTGGTTAACCTAATTTAGGTCCTGTAGTCTTCAGTTTAAAGTTCTTACTCTCACATTTAAGTTCCTCTCATGATGTGCACATAGATGAAAGCCTCATGCTCCTTAAGCATACTGTGTTTCAGTCACCTGTCCTAATAGCTCCATCTTCAACTGCATTGATTTTTTCACTGATTGCACTGCAAAAGACATTAAGAGTTTTTATAAATGGAGGTCGTTGCTGTTTTTTTGTGTAGTATATGCATGCTTTGATATTTGCTACGGGTTATTCAAAGCTGTTTTTGAACAAAAACATATGGAAGAAACCATTTTGTTGGCATGATTAAGCAACTAACATGTGGATTCTCACTTCTCATTTATAAATTAAACATTTATTCCTTTCAATTAAAATATACTGTAATGAGCAATCAGCTTTTTGAATGTCTGGGAAATTTCTGAACCAAAAGCGGAATGAATATGTTATCAATTTTAATGGCAACGAAAACTATCTTGCTGAATTTTAAACTACCAATCCTCATTATTTCCAATTTCTATCTAAAACGAAGAAAAACAACCGAGATGATTAGTTGTTAACACATCTGTCAGGTATCAATATTCCTATGGATTTAGAATTCTTTGGTCTACATGAGCCACAAGGATAATGCTTCAGTATGCATTAACAAATTATGTAAATTAACACAAGAATGCCATTTATATTCATAAAAACCTGGACTAACATATGTCAACTTCCCAAGGCTCTTTGGCAAACATTATAACATACATTATAATTCCCTAATGTTCCATCACTTATTCTTGACTCAGCACATTTCTTCTTTTACTTATTAAATGGACAGAGGCATGATTTAACAATCTGAGCACCTAATTTACTTTATAGCTCACAAAACACAGTGAACCCTCATTATTGCTATAGGTGCAGAGAAGCAATTTAATGAGGATCTCATTAACTATGATTGAAATTACCTCAAACACACACAGCACACATATACATCTCTACATATTTTGAGAAGATCATCAGACAAGCTGATAAAACATGCAATTTTTTTAAACATTTTAAAAACAGCAAGCTCCTTACTAAAATAAATGGAACAGGTAACATCAGTTTTATGCTTAGAATCATTGGAAAACTTTATAAATTAGTCAAGTATCATACTTCAATACTTTTATACATCATATAAAGTGCTCTTGAAATGGAAACACAAGAAATCCTGCAGATGTTGGAAATCCAAAGCAAAACACACAAAATACTGGCTGAACTCAGCAGGTCAGGCAGCATCTATGGAAATGAATAAACATTTGACATTTCGGGCCGAGACCCTTCTACAGGACTGAAAAGGAAGGGGGGGAGACACCAGAATAAAAAGGTTGTGGGGGGGGCGCGGGGAGAAAGATAGCTAAAAAGTGACAAACATGAGAAAATCTGCAGATGCTGGAGGTGCCTTCCTCAGGACGAGGCCAGCCCAAAACATTGATTGTTTATTCCTTTCCATAGATGCTACCTGTTCTGCTGAGTTCCTTCAGTATTTTGTGTGTGTTGCCAAGGTGATAGGTGAAGCCAGCTGGGTGGGAAAGCTAAAAGCTGGAGAGGAATGAATTTGAGAGGAGAGGAGAGTGGACCATAGGAGAAAGGTAAGGAGGAGAGGCACCAGGAGGAGGTGATAGGCTAGTGAGAAGAGGTAAGAGACCAAGGAAACAGAAGAGGGGAAGGGATAGGGAATTTATTTACTGGAAGGAGAAATCGATATTCATGCCATCAGGTTGGAGGCTACTCAGACAGACTAGAAGGTGTTGCTTGTCTATCCTGAGGATGGCCTTATAGTGGCACAAGAAGCAGCCATGGACCAAAATGTTGAAACAGGAATGGGAATTGGGATCAAAATGCTAGGGGCACCACAGATTTCTGCTTTTGGTGGATGATGCAGAGTACTCGACAAAGCGGTCCCCCAATTTACAACAGGGTAGAGCAGGCAGTATCGGGAGCACTGGATATAATAGACAGCCTCTGCAGATTCACAGGTGAAGAGTTACCTCACCTGGACGGACTGTTTGGGGTCCTGTATGGAGGTTTAATGAGGAGAAAAACCTATCCACTGACACTCTGTAGCTGAGCTTCAAGAAACTCATAACCTGAGGTGTGAGAAGGCCGAAGGAACTTCAGAAACTTGATGACAATGTGACATTATGGGATGAAAAGAAAAAAACAAAGTGAAATTTAAATGAAAAAGAACTGTATTTAGCACTTAAGATTCTTAAGCATAAAACACAGAAAATTAGCTCACAAGTATAGCAGGTAATAGTCAACAAGTAATGCAATGTTGCCCCTTATTTTAAGAGGGCTGACATATAAAGGTAGCTGTGTCTTATTAATTGTAGAAGTTACTCTACATCTACAGTTGTGCAGTTTTATCCTCCCGTTTAAGGAAAGAGTGATATAGATTGGCTGGTTGAATGGTTCTGCAACAACAACTTTGCACTCAATGCCAGTAAGAGCAAGAAATAGACAGTGTGCTTCAGGAAGGGTAAGTCGGGAGAATAGACACCAGTCTTTATTGAGGAAGTTGGCAGTGGAAAAGATGAGCAGCTTCAAGTTGCTGGGTGTCAACATGCCTGGAGATCGATCCTGGTCTTGGCGTATTGATGTAATTATGAAGAAGGCGTGGCAGTGATTATATTTCATGAGAAGAGATTTTCTCTGTCACCAAAGACTTTAGCTAACTTCTACAGATGTACCATGGAGAATATTCTGACTGGTGGCATCACCATCCACTATGGAGGTGTCAGGGCAAAGGATCAGAAAAAAACTGCAGAGAGTTGTAAACAACCAGCTCCATCATGGGTCCCAGCCTCTCCACCTATGTATACATCTTCAAAAGGAGATGCCTCAAGATCATCATGAAGATCCGGCATATGCCCTCTTCTCATTAAACCATAGACCATAAGAGGCAGGAGACTGTTCCAGCATGGCTTATTTATTATCCCTCTCAACCCCATTCTCCTACCATGTAACCTTTGACACCCTGACTAACCAAAAAACTATCAACCTCCACTTTAAATATACTCAATGACTTGGCCTCAACAGTCATCAACAGCAATAAATTCCACAGATTCACCTCCCATGGCTAAACAAATTCCTTCTCATCTCTGTTCTAAATGGACATTCCTCCATTCTGAGTCTATCCTAGACTCACCCACTATAGGAAACATCCTCTCCATATCCACCCTGTCTAGGCCTTTCAATACTTGATAGGTTTTAATGAGATCCTCACTCATTCTTCTAAATTTCAGCAAGTACAGGCCCAGAGCCATCAAATGTTCCTCAAATATCAACCCTTTTATTCCTGGAATCATTCAGGGAATCTCCTCAGGACGACTCCAATACCAGCATATCTTTTCTTCGTTAACGGGCCCAAATCTGCTCATAATACTTGATGTGCAGCCTGACTAATTCCTTATAAAGCCTCTGCATCACATTCTTACTCTTATATTCTCGTCCTCTTGAAATGAATGCTGACATTGCATTTGTCTTCCTCACCAATGACTCAACCTCCAAAGCAGCATTTAAGAAATCCTGCACAAAGACTCCCAAGTCCCTTTGCACCACGGATTTTTGAATTTTCTCCTCATTTAGAAAACAGTCTACCCCTGAATTCCTTCTACCAAGGTGCATGGCCATACACTTCCCGACACTATATTCCATCTGCCACTTCTTTGCCCATTCTCGCAATCTGTCCCAGTTCTTCTGCAGATTCCCTGCTATCTCAACCCTAACTGCCCTTCCACCTATCTTAGTATTGTCTGCAAACTTGGCGACAAGGCCATCAATTCAGCCAGCCAAATCATTGACATATAACGCGAAAAGAAGCGGTCCTAATACTGACCCTTGTCACTGGCAGGCAACTGGAAGAGGCCTCCTTTATTCCATTTCTTTGCTTCCTGCTGGGTTCCAATCTTCCATCCATGTTAGAATTCTTCCTATAATACTATGGACTCTTATCTTGTTAAGTAGTCTCATGTGTGACATGTTGTCAAAGGCCTTCTAAAAGTTTAAATAAGGAACATCTACTGAATCTTCTTTGTCTATCCTGCCTGTTATTTCTTCTAAGAATTCCAACAGATTTCCCAGGCAAGATTCCCCTTAAGGGTCTTCAGCCTACTTTATCATGCACCTCCAATTACCCTGAAACCCCATCCTTTATAATGGACTCCAACATCTTCCCAACCACTGAGGTCAGGCTAACTTCTGCCTCTCTCCCTTCTTAAAGAGTGGAGTGGTATTTGAAATTTTCCAGTACTGTGGAACCAATCCAGAAACTAGTGATTCTTGAAAGACCTTAACTAATGCCTCCACAACCTCTTCAGCTACCAGTTTTAGAACCCCGGGGTGTAGCCCATCTGGTTCAGGTGACTTTTCCAACTTCAGAACTTTCAGCTTCCCAAGTACCTTCCCCTTATAAAGCAGCTACACTCACTTCTGCCTCCTAACATGTTCAAATTGCTGGCACACTGCTATTGCCTTCTGCAATGAAGACTGGCGCAAAATACTTCAAGTTTGTCCAGTATATTTTTTGTCCCCCATTACTGTATACTGCTTCAGTGTCATTTTCCAGTGGTCCAAATTACACTCTCATCTATCTTTTGTCCTTCATATGTCTGTAAAAACCTTTGGCATCTTCTTTGATATTAGTGGCTAGTTTACCTTCCTATTTCACCTTTTCTCTCCTTATTTTTTTGGAAGTTTCCCAATCCTCTAACTTCCCACCAATTTTTGCTATATTATATGCCTTCTCTTTTGCTTTTATGCTGACTCTACACCTATTATTTTTTTGAGTATAATGAATCTCAGGGTTGTATATGGTGACATATACGTACTTTGATAATGAACTTTCTTGGACTTCATCTATCCACCACCTTCCAAATTGCCCTCAGAAACTCTAGCCATTGCTGTTCTGCTGTCATCCCTGCTAGTGTCCCCTTCCAATCAACTTCGGCCAGCTCCTCTCTCATGCCTCTGTAATTTTCTTTACTCCACCAGAATATTAAAACATCTGACTTTATCTTCTCCCACTCAACCTGCAGGGTGAATACTACCATATTATGAAAACTGCTTACCAAGGGTTTCTTTACCTTAAGCTCCCTAATCAAATCTGATTCATTACACACCACCCACGCCAGAATTGCCTTTCCCCGAGTGGGCTCAACCACAAGTTGTTCTGAAAAGCCATCTCATTGGAGTTTATTCCTTCATTAGGAGTTTGAAGAGATTTGGCATGTTTGGATTTTCAAAAGGCTTTTGACAAGGTCCCACACAGGAGATTAGTGTGCAAACTTAAAGCACACGGTATTGGGGGTAAGGTATTGATGTGGATAGAGAATTGGTTAGCAGACAGGAAGCAAAGAGTGGGAATAAATGGGACCTTTTCAGAATGGCAGGCAGTGACTAGTGGGGTACCGCAAGGCTCAGTGCTGGGACCCCGGTTGTTTACAATATATATTAATGACTTGGATGAGGGAATTAAATGCAGCATCTCCAAATTTGCGGATGACACGAAGCTGGGCGGCAGTGTTAGCTGTGAGGAGGATGCTAAGAGGATGCAGGGTGACTTGGATAGGTTGGGTGAGTGGGCAAATTCATGGCAGATGCAATTTAATGTGGATAAATGTGAAGTTATCCACTTTGGTGGCAAAAATAGGAAAACAGATTATTATCTGAATGGTGGCCAATTAGGAAAAGGGGAGGTGCAACGAGACCTGAGTGTCATTATACACCAGTCATTGAAAGTGGGCATGCAGGTACAGCTGGCGGTGAAAAAGGCGAATGGTATGCTGGCATTTATAGCAAGAGGATTCGAGTACAGGAGCAGGGAGGTACTACTGCAGTTGTACAAGGCCTTGGTGAGACCACACCTGGAGTATTGTGTGCAGTTTTGGTCCCCTAATCTGAGGAAAGACATCCTTGCCATAGAGGGAGTACAGAGAAGGTTCACCAGATTGATTCCTGGGATGGCAGGACTTTCATATGAAGAAAGACTGGATGAACTAGGCTTGTACTCATTGGAATTTAGAAGATTGAGGGGGGATCTGATTGAAACGTATAAAATCCTAAAGGGATTGGACAGACTAGATGCAGGAAGATTGTTCCCAATGTTGGGGAAGTCCAGAACGAGGGGTCACGGTTTGAGGATAAAGGGGAAGTCTTTAGGACTGAGATTAGGAAAAACTTCTTCACACAGAGAGTGGTGAATCTGTAAAATTCTCTGCCACAGGAAACAGTTGAGGCGAGTTCATTGGCTATATTTAAGAGGGAGTTAGATATGGCCCTTGTGGCTAGGGGGATCAGAGGGTATGGAGGGAAGGCTGGTGCAGGGTTCTGAGTTGGATGATCAGCCATGATCATAATAAATGGTGGTGCAGGCTCGAAGGGCCGAATGGCCTACTCCTGCATCTATTTTCTATGTTTCTATGTTTCTAACAAATACACTCAAAAACCTGTATATTTGTACCCAGGAGAGCAATCTGACAGACTGCATCATTGTCTGCTTCTGCACAGGACTGAAAGAAGCTGTGCAGAGGGTTGTAAATCTAGTCAGCTCCATCTTGGGTACTAGCCTACAAAGTACCCAGGACATCTTCATGGAGCAGTGTCTCAGAAAGGCATCGTCCATCATTAAGGACCCCCAGCACCCAGGGCATGCCCTTTTCTCACTGTTACCATCAGGTAGGAGGTACAGAAGCCTGAAGGCACACAGTCAGTGATTCAGGAACAGCTTCTTCCTCTCTGTCATCTAATTCCTAAATGGACATTGAACCCTTGGACACTACCGTCACTTTTTTTCATTACAGTATAACAGTATTTCTGTTTTTTGCATGTTTTTTAATCTATTCAATATACGTTTCCTGTAATTGATTTAGTTATTTATTATTATTTTTATTTATTACTTTTTTCTCTCTTCTATATTATGTATTGCATTGGACTGCTGCTGCCAAGTTAACAAATTTCACATCGCATGCCAGTGATAATAAACCTGATTCAGATTCTTCAAATTCCCTCTTTTGGGATCCAGTACCAAACTGATTTTCCCAATCTACTTGCATATTGAAATCCCCCATAGCTTTTGTAAAATTGCCCTTATTAAATGCTTTTTCTATTTCACATTGAAATTCATATCCCATATCCTGGCAAATGTTTGATTGCCTGTATATAACTCCCATCAGGGTCTTTTTACCTTGCAGTTTCTTAACTTTATTCACAAGGATTCTACATCTTCCAATCCTTTGTCACCTGTTTCCAATTATTTGATTTAATTTTTTTAATCAATAGAGCCACCCCACCCCCTCTGCCTACCTGCATGTCCTTTCAATACAATGTGTATCCTTGGATGTTAAACTCCAGACTATGATCCTCTTTCAGCCGCGGCACAGCAATGCCCAGAACATCATATCTGCTAATCTCCAACTGTGCTGCAAGATCATGTATCTTATTCTGTATACTATGTGCATTCAAATATAACCTCAGTCCTGTATTCATTACCTTTTTCTGATTTTGCCCTGTGTTACACTCTTATCCCAATGATTGCAATTTTGCCCTATCATCTGCCTGTTTTTCCTTAGTCTCACTGCACACTCTATCCAACTTGTATACCATCTGCCCCATCCTCAGACCTAAATTCGGTTCCCACCACCCTGCCAACTTAGATTAAACCCTTCCCAACATTTCCAGCATACTTGCCCACAAGGATATATGTTCCCCCGGCTTCAGGTGTAACCCATCCTTTATGTACAGGTCATACATTCCTCAGAGGCGATTCCAATGATCAGATACCCAGCGCCACTTCCTCAACCACTCACTCATCTACCCTATCATCCTATCCCTGCCCGGACTAGCACATGGTACTGGGAGTAATCCAAAGATTACTACCTTGGAGGTCCTGCACTTCAGTCTCTTTCCCAACTCCCTATCATCACTGCACAGGACCTCTTCCCCCTTTCTACCTACGCCGTTGGTGCCAATGTGAACTTCACAACCTCTGGCTGCTCACCCTCTCTCTTGAGAATCTACTGCAGCTGCTCCGAGAAGTCCTGCACCCGAGCACCTAGAGGCAACACACCATCCTGGCTTCTCTTTTATGGCCATAGGGTCTGCTGTCCACCCCCCTAACTATCAACTCTGCTATCACTACCGCTCTGCCTGACTTTACCCTTCCCTGCTGAGCCCCAGAGCCATCCACAGTGCCACTGGCCTGGCTGCTGTTGCTGTGCCCTGATAGGTCATCACCCCCACCCCCAGCAGTATTCAGATTTAAACATGTTGCTCATTACTACCATTGGGGTGGAGGTACAAGAACTCAAAGACATATACTCAACATGTTTTTTGAAACAGCTTCTTCCCCTCCACCATCAAATTTCTGAATTTTTCTCTCTTTCTGCACTATTTATTTTCAAAGATTCAAAGTACATTTATTATCGAAGTATGTAAGCAGTATACAACCCTGAGATTCGCCTTCCCGCAAACAGCCATGAAACACAGAAAACCGTGGAACCTGTTCAAAGAAAAACATCAAACCCCCAATGTGCAAAAAAAAATCACACGAAAGGCAAAAAAACAGAGCGAAAAACACAGAATATAGAACATCAACCCACAAAGTCATCAAAAGAGTCCAGGCATATTCAGTTTAGTTCAATTTAGCACTGTGTTTGTTAACTGCAGGCTGCAGATCCAGGGCCCCCAATCAAAATCACACAAAAGAGCATAAAAGGGAGCGACCAGAAACCAGAAACCCATCATAACATGAACTACAGAGTCCAATCCACATACAGCTTTGATTAAACCTTGCCCAAGAGACCCAGAACTCCAGCAGTATCGAGCAAGAGAGAGAGGGAGACCACTTGAATGTCGGAATCTTCCTCCAGGAGCAGCCGGTAAGAGGAGAGAGGGGCCATCACACGCAGACTCCTTCCTCCCAGAACAGCAGGCCAGGGGGAGATAGGGGGACTGGACACATATAGGGATGGTACTGAACACCTGCTCGCCTTCAACTCATCCTTGATCATTTTCCATCTTCCTCGACACTTTAGTCAGCGAGATCGGCAAAAAATGTCTCCAGGCTTCTTGGCCTCGTGGCCAAACTATTTCTAATGGTTCTTATAGTAAGCTTTATGTCTTGCACTGTAGTGCTGCCACGAAACAACAAATTTCACGTTATTGGTAATAAATCTGATTCTGAAAAAAAACTCATTGATTTACCAAAACCAAAACATTTACAAAACGCTCAAAATCACAAGCGTAAATGTCTTACACGATTAAGACTTCAAAGCTGATATTTAACAGTTTTTGTTTTACTCTTTACCTGCACTTGTAAATCCATGTCACACAGCTCGTGACAAATGACTGCTAATGATCTCTCAAAAGCAATCAATGCTGCTCTAGGTTAAGTGGAAAACACTTGCACTGAAATTTACTTTTCCTATGTAAATGACACAATAAGAACTAATTAACAGCTAACTCTTCAACCTTCTCCAGTCTTCTCCACATTAAAGAGACGTTGTTAGAATCACCTTTAAATTTCAGGCAATAGGGAAATGATTTTGAGAAAATTCCCGATTATGTATTGCACAAAAGACAAGGTCAGAGCACAAACATTCAGATAATAAATAACAGCATGGGTAGCAAACAGACTGAAGAGGAAATTTTAAACAGAAATACAGTGAATGAGGATTATAAATAGGCTTGCTGAATGCAAGAGAAATGGCTCTTTGTGGGGATTTCTGCCATGACCATTATTATTCAGAATAAGAATCAGGTTTAATATCACTGACATATGTCATGAAATTTGTTGTTAACTGGCAACAGTACATTGCAATACATAATAAAGAAATGTAAATTACAGTGTGTGTATATATATATATATTTATTTACCGTGTGTGTGTGTGTGTGTGTGTGTGTGTGTGTGTGTGTGTGTGTGGTGTGTGTGTGTGTATATAAAATGTTAAATTAAATAAGTAGTGCTAAAAGAGAAAAATAATCTTACGGGTTTAATGTCCAGGGTTCAATGTCCATTCCGAAATCTGACGGCAGACAGAAAGAAGCTACTCCAAAGTCGTTGAATGTAACCCTTCAGGCTTCTGTACCACATCCTGATGGTAGCAATCAGAGGGCATGCTTTGGGTGGTGGGGTCCTTAATGATGGGTGCTGCCTCCGTGAAGGTGTCCTGGATGCTAGGGAGGCTAGTGACCATGACTGAGCTGAGTTTACAACTTTTTGCAGCTTCCATTAATCCACTGCAGTGTCCCGCCCCCCCACCATACCAGATGGTGATGCAGCCAGTGCAGGATGAGAGCTCTGGATTTCAAATACAATCTCAAAATTTGTTCATGACACCAAACTGGTTAACTGTGGTTAACAATAAGAACTTAATAAACCTCTAAAGATGGAGTGTAATTGATAAATGAATTTCAATGGTAGAATGGAAAAGGAAATTTTTAAATTTTGAAAAGAGAAGCTATATTGGTTCTGAAACATTTGTTACATTTGCGAAATAGTTTTTTAAAAAAGGATAACATGTTAGAAGAACCAACAAATGAGATTTTTGTGGGATGAACTAAAGAACATTATAGGGACGGCTGTACTGATGGGAACATACTTCAGAGGGTTAAGGCAAGGTAGAGCTAACCTGTAGGCAAATTGCTATCATGCCAAAACAACAACAGTGATAACTGGAAATTCAGCTTTAATTTACATTTATATTAAGACTATAAGACATAGGAGGAGAATTAGGCTATTCGGCCCATTGAGCCTGCTCCACCATTCAATCCAGGCTGATCTTTTTCTCCCCTCCTCAGCCCCCCCCCGCCTTCTTCCTGTAACCTTGGATGCTGTGTCCAATCAAGAACCTATCAAGCTCTGCCTTAAATACGCTCAATGACCTGGTCTCTACAGCTGCCTGTGGTAACAAATTCCACAAGCTCACCACCCTCTGGTTAAATTTCTCTGCACCTCTGTTTTAAATAGACCCCCCCCCCCTATTCTGAGGCTGTGCCCTCTTGTCCTAGACATCTAGACGGAAGTTATGGAGAATTATACAGTATGTTCGACCCGGAGGCCGGTGGGGTGGTAGGTGAGGACAAGGAGAACCCTATTACTAGTGGGGTGGCGGGAGGATGGGGTGACAGCAGATGTGCGTGATTGAGTCCAACATATAATTCTCCACAACTTCCACCACATCCAACGGGATCCCACCACTAAGCACATCTTTCCCACCCACCCCCTGCTTTCCACAGGGATCACTCCCTACGCAACTCCCTTGTCCATTCGTCCCCCCCATCCCTCCTGGCACTTATCCTTGTAAGTGGAACAAGTGCTACACATGCCCTTACACTTCCTCCTTTACCACCATTCAGGGCCCCAGACAGTCCTTCCAGGTGAGGCAACACTTCACCTGTGAGTCAGCTGGGGTGATATACTGCGTCTGGTGCTCCCAATGCGGCCTTCAATATATTGGCGAGACCCGACGCAGACTGGGAGACCATTTTGCTGAACACCTACGCTCTGTCCGCCAGAGAAAGCAGAATCTCCCAGTGGCCACACATTTTAATTCCACGTCCCATTCCCATTCTGAAATGTCTATCCACGGCCTCCTCTACTGTCAAGATGAAGCCACACTCAGGTTGGAGGAACAACACCTTATATTCCATCTGGGTAGCCTCCAAGCTGATGGCATGAACATTGACTTCTCTAACTTCCGTTAGTGCCCCACTTCCCTTTCGTACCCTATCGGTTATTTATTTATTTATTATTATTTTTTAAAATTCTCTCTCTCCTATTTCTCCCTCTGTCCCTCTCACTATACTCCTTGCCCGTCCTCTGGGCTTCCCCCTCCCCCTTTCTTTCTCCCTAGGCCTCCCGTCCCATGATCCTCTCATATCCCTTTTGCCAATCATCTTTCCAGCTCTTAGCTCCATCCTGTCTTCTCCTATCATTTCCGATCTCCTCCTCCCCCTCCCACTTTCAAATCTCTTACTATCTCTTCTTTCAGTTAGTCCTGACGAAGGGTCTCGGCCCGAAACGTCGACTGTACCTCTTCCGATAGATGCTGCCTGACCTGCTGCATTCACCAGCAATTTTTACGTGTGCTGCTTGAAATTCCAGCAGCTGCAAATTTCCTCGGTGTTTGCTATTTGAAGGTAAGTTTGTATCAGGGCAACAATATGCGTCTGCCAATTAAGGTTCAAAGGGTTTAGATTTTTTAAAAAGTCATAAAATAAAGTTTGGAAAGGTTGGGACAGTCAAACCTGGAGCTTTGTGGTTAACAGGTTGCATAAAGGGTTAGACAAAGCAAAAACAATGAGACTCCTGGATAGGTACATGGAGCTTAGAAAAATAAAAGGCTATATTTCTAAATTTCTAAAGTAAGTATGTGTTCGGCACAGCATTGTGGGCTGAAGGGCCTGTATTATGCTGTAGGTTTTCTGTAATCTAGAGGACCCTCCAGGCAATTCTGAACAATGTTTCTCACCCCCTGCATGCCACCTTGACCGAACGGAGGAGCATTTTCAGTAATAGAATAAGACAACTATGATGCTCAAGAGAGCATTACCTGAGGTCATCCTTACTCTCAGCCATCAGTCAATCTATTGAGTCAACCTATTGCCAGGGAAGTGATCTTGTAATCTTTCACTTGTAAATCTTGTACATCTTATTTTTAAGGTAACTTAACTTTATTCTTTCTTACTTCTCTTCGAATATTTGTTTATCTGTGCACTTGTAATGCCATGATGACACTGTAATTTCCTTTGGGATAAATAAAGTATCTATCTATCTATCACAGGGGTGGAAGTGAAAGAAACTCTGCTCACTTTAAACAATGTACTTGGAGATTCCGCAGATGCCAGAAAACCAGCTTAGTACACACAAAATGCTGGAGGAATTGAGCAGATGAGGCAGCATCTATGGAAAGCAATAAACAGTTAATGTTTCAGGTTAAGACCCTTCATCACAATGCCCTACTGAAGTGTCTCAACTTAGAGAGTTGGTCGTCTGCAGGGCTATCACCTTAGTGGCAGACAATGGAATTACGCTGAAAAGCTCCTTTCTAAATGATGGCAACACAATGAGTTGATATACAGCCTCGTTGCCTATATTTACTTATTTCCAAAGGAAAATTTGGAAATTTGATGAAATTGCAAGTTGTAGAAATTTGTTATAAATGGAGCTTCATGCCGGCCAAATAGGCCAGTACACCAAAGGCATCCAAAGGCACAGGTAAAAGGTAACTAATAAGTGACAGAAGTTATTTAGGCCATAACTAAGAAAACCATGGTCATTTTGAAGGAATTTGAATTGAAAAGCACAGCTGTGATTTTAAACAAGTAGTAAGGCCTGCAACATACATCAAAGTTGCTGGTGAACGCAGCAGGCCAAGCAGCATCCATAGGAAGAGGTGCAGTCGACGTTTCAGGCCGAGACCCTTCGTAAGGCCTGCTCTGACTTTTAGTCCACTGCGATTTTAGCTCACTTTCTGAATGGATTAAGAAAGGTCATTTCCATACGAGGAAAATCGCAAAGAGCAGATTTATCAGCATTAGTTACATAAGTGGAAACACTGTTCTTCATCCAGAGCAGTATCTTTATTGAGATCTTCAAGGGAGGTGAAGAAAATGCAAGATGGACAAAAGGAAACATTTTCATTTTGACAGTAATATCTACTAACAGAAAAGGTATAGATCAGGAGTTCCCAACCTAGGTCCACTGATCCCTTGCTTAATAGTATTGGTCCATGGCACACAAAAGGTTGGGAAGCCCTAGTGTTGGTGGATGTGTAAACAAATATTTACATCCAATTAATGAAGGGTCCATACCACAGAAAGATCAGATGCCTGAGCTTTGGATTTCCAGCACATTCCCGACTGCTGCGCCAGAGTACGTTGACATAGAAACCTGGAAAATAATGATATTTTCTCTGCAGTTGGCCAGAAATTCTTTACCAATCTGCCACATGGCTGCCAGCGTGCTGAAGTCCATCATATGGGAAGTGTTATATAATGAAAGGTGGAGCAAGAACACCAAGCAAGAGCAGTTCAAGTCAAATAGGTTTCTTTGCAGAACTCTACTGTTCAGTCCTCAGGAACAACCCTGAACTTCCTGGACATATCTTACCAGTTTAATCTGTCACACTTCTACTTTGAATTGTCTATCCTCAGCCACCTCTGTTTCTCTAACACAACCAAAGTACGCTCAAATAACAGCACCCTAGCTTCCATCTGGGCAGACAGCAGCATTCTGGAATTCTAAGTGCTCAGCTGTTGTTTCAAGCTGTTTCTTTGTATGTTTTCTGTCTCTAACTACAGGATTCAAAAGTAATTCTGACTTCTGTAATTTTGGACTGTATCTTATTTCAGGGTGTATCCAGGATACAAACGCTTGACTTCTGGACACCATTCCATAGTATCACTGAATTTAGAAGTCCGACAACTGCATATATGCTTATCCCTACCAATGTCACTGCTCTTTCTTATTAGTCTTATGTGATTTTGATCCATTCATTACAATACTATGGATGCTGAGATACATAGGCACACACCATCAGTGATGTAAACTGGGGTCATTGGGTGTTTCAGATAATTTCAACGTCAAACATCCTCACTCTGACAGCACAGCTGGGGTTTATCAGGCCATGGCTTGTGCCCCAGCAGCATTGGTACGCAGGTCACACCTCTTGATTCATAGTCATTTGGAGGCTTGCTCAGCAGCCTCTGTGATAGTCCTGATGTCTCTTCTCTTTACAGCCCCTGTAATGCCAAGGAGAGAGTAGGTTCTGCAGAGTGACCAGCCAGCAAAACTTCTACACCTCACCATAGCTATCACAGAGTGATTTTTGTGTATTTTTCAAACGTGGACAGCATTGATTTATGGACATCTGTAAACATTATGCGGTCTTTTGTGAGGTCAATAGCCCATCTTTTCACACTAGCGAACAATTCAAAAGTCTTACAATAAACACTCTACAGTACTTGCATGGCCAAAAAAATATTTCAAGCAAATTATTCTGTCAAACACATAAAAAGACCAGTTACAGCCTAGTGCATTATTGTTTTGTTGTTAGTTTTGTGACCATACTTTATTAGGCTGTTAATAAACTTTAGAAATAGCATCTTCATGTTCATGACTGGAATATCAGTACTGGCTTATGTGTGGTTAAGATAAATCAAGCAAGTGGCTTTCAGAAGCAGTTCAACTTGTCAATGTGGCCCTCTCTGCAAAACTATTGTGCACCACCGTGCTGACTGCAACATAAACTTATTAATCAGGGTCCTCCTTCTATTGATAGAGTTTCCCATTTTTATATTTGAAAGGTAATGTTACTTCAATGAGATTTACAGGAGGATGTTTCCTGCTCGGTATTGCTGCCTGTCATGCCTCCATCAGTGCCCTTAGGTCAGCTGCAGGGTCGTCAGCCAGGGACCACACTTACTGATACTTCAAAAGGTAATTTTATTCAAAAACAGCAGTGATCTAATTTAAACAACTTTATATCAAGAACTAAAATTTTAAAAAGAATGCTGTAATTGCCCTTCTGGTTAGGTAGTATCTGTCAAAAAAAACTCCATCTGATGAAAGTCTTTGACTTGAAACATTAACTCTTTTCCCCACAGATGTTTCTAGGATTCTGTGCTTTCATTTCAGACTTTCATCATCTGTAGTTTTTGACATTCCATTGCTCCCAGATCTTCTTTTCATATCAGTCAAATTCATTATGTAAAACCTCATCTTCTGATTCCTCAATGTACTCACATTGTTCTGCATATCATCTGCTGTGAAAGGCAAATGCTCTTGTGACTTACAGCATTAAGTTAGAATTCGCCCATTTTTTTGGTTATAAAATGAGGGAATTCTGGTGCAGTTAATTCTTCTATTTTTGGATTTTTTGGTAATAAAGCCATTGTACGTGCCTTCAATATTTTTCATTGCAGCAAAGAGCTCAGCATGCCAATCAGGCATTAGATGATCTGAGCAGTGGGATCAACATGCACAAAACAGTGCACCCTAACGCCTTCACCAGAGTTTTGGGATGCTGCTAAGTTAACAAATTTCACGACATATGCTGGTGATAATAAACCTCATTCTGATTCTGATTCTGACCATTACTGTGTATAGGAATACACAGCACTGAAATAACCAGCCTAGCTTTTTCAAATTGAGAAAATTTTGCACAACAAAACATTTTCCAAAGTCATGTTCACGATATAAATGAAGGAATGGTTAATTTCCTATCTGGATGCCTAACAGTTTGGTATTGCAACTGCTCTGCACATGACTGGCAGAAAGTGTAGAGGATTACAGACACAGCTAAGCACGTCACATAAACCAGCCTCAACTCTATAGACTCTGTCTACATCTTGTACTACTTCAGTAAAGCAGCCAGTGTAATGAACAGATATAGTGTGGGAGACAAGTGTTTCTCTGTATTTAGGTACATGTGACAATAATAAACCAATTCCGCTTTAAAACTCCTACATTAAGATGCATCTATGAGCTTGAGAGTTCTGTGTAATGTTTCAGCTCATGTCATAAAACATCTTAAAGCTACAAATCTACAAGGATAGTTAAAATTTTCAAGGATGTTTTTTATATAAAAAAAGAGAATTCTCATTATGCATAAGTTTACAATATTTAGTTTTTGAGGATGAGAATTTACAACACTGGCTGCACAAATGTGGAATTAAAGTAATGATATTTAACCGGAACATCTGCCTTTGGGTGTTTGTGATGGAATTTTTTTTTACTAAAGGTTGGTTTGAGCACTGTGCAGAAACTTCACGAAGTATTGAAGCTTAGAGGGGTACCCAGAGAAAACAAACCAGTGGGGTGGCACCTGAAAGTAACAGAGCATTACCGGATGTTTCAGTTGTTCGATGCATTATGAAATTTGGATGATAACTTAGACTCTCAAACAGAACAATTTTCACAGAAGAATAAAGAACATGGAGCATTTAAAGTGCATTCACTGACAGATTACTACTTCCCTCAATCTTTTTAGAAAACTAACAGACGTTTGGAGAAAAAAATAACTTAATTGATTCAGATTACATTAGGTGGATAAAATGCAAATATGTATGCATATCTTATATGCTAAACAGACTAGAGAAGTTCAAAGTACATTTATTATCAAAGTTTGTATGTATTATACAACCTTGAGATTCATCTCCTTACAGGCAGCCACAAAGCAAGATGTTAAATGTTTTCACAGTATTGGGCATCATTTACACTCAGTTCCCCAAGTCTAGTTTCATTGAGTTCAACGGACTTAAATATTTGGAGGCAGATTTAAAGAAAACAGTCAAAGCTCTCATCATTTAATACTAGAGACCAAAGTTGAAGCACTTGAAATCTTTTGCAAAGAAGCCTTTTTTTAATGGTTTAAGGTTTATATTTTATATCTCTTTCCAACTGACCTGCAGTTTCCTATTTGGAAAGTTCAGAAACTCAGTTACTCCATTCAAGGTGCTACTAAGTAACAGGGGTGGTGAACCTTTTAGAGAGCTTATGCCCAAATTGGACATTTCCTGTGAAATATCTCACTGCTCTCACGTTGTTAAAAAAATCATTCGCTATCTTATTTGTCAGCAAAAGGTAATCATTGTGTTTTTTTTTGTGGATGGGTTATAAAGAATTGAGGGGGCGGCAACATGAGCCACATCCAAACAGAATTTTTTCGCATGCCTTCTTGGGCATGTGAGCCATAGGTTCAGAAGAACCTAAAGAATAGGAGCAGGAGTCGGCCACCTGGCCCGTCGAGCCTGCTCCACCATTCAATAGGATCATGGCTGATCTGGCCATGGACTCATCTCCACCTACCTACCTTTTCACCATAATCCTTAATTCCCCTACTATGCTAAAATCTGTCCAACCTTGTCTTAAATATATTTACTGAGGTAGCCTCCACTGCTTAATTGGGCAGAGAATTCCACAGATTCACTATTCCTTGGGAAAAGCAGTTCCTCCTCATCTCGGTCCTAAATTTACTCCCATGAATCTTGATGCTATATCCCCTAGCTCTACTCTCACCTACCAGTGGAAACAACTTTCCTGTCTCTATCTTGTCCATCTCTTTCATAATTTTATATGTTTCTATGACATCTCCTCACATTCTTCTGAACTCTAGTGAGCACAGTCCCAGGCAACTAAATCTCTCAATCTCTCCTCATAGTTTAACTCCCTCATCACTGGAATTAACCTGGTGAACCTCCTCTGCATCGTCTCCAAAGACAGTATATCCTTCCTCAAGTAAGAAGACCAGAACTTCATGCAGTACTCCAGATGGAGCCTCACCAGAACCTTGTACAGTTACAACATAAACTCCTTGTTCTTAAATTCAATCCCTCTAGTAATGAAGGCCAAAATCCCATTTGCCTTCCTGATAGCCTGCTGCACCTGCAAACCAACCTTTTGTGATTCATGCACAAGCATTCCCAAGCCCCCCTGTACAGCAGCATGCTGCAATTCTTTACCATTTAAATAATAATCTGCTCTTTCATTTTTCCTTCCAAAGTGGATGACCTCGCACTTACCAACATTGTACTCCATCTGCCAGACCCTTGCCCACTCACTTAACCTATCTATATCTCTCTGCAGACTCTCCGTACCCTCTGCACAATTTGCTTTTCCACTCAATTTAGTGTCATCAGCAAACTTAGATACTACACTCAGTCCTCTCTTCCAGATTATAATGTATATCATGCACAGTTGAGGGTCCAGCACCGATCCCTACAGCACACCACTCACCACTGATTGCCAACCAGAGTAACACCCCTGTATCCCAACTCTCTGCTTTCTATTTGTTAACCAATCCTCTATCTATGCTAATACATCACCTCCAACTCTATGCATCCTTAACATTTGGATGTCTTTTATGTGGCACCTTATCAAACGCCTTCTGGAAATCCAAGTAAATAATGTCCATCTGTCCCACACTATTCATTGTGCTCATTATATTTTCAAAGAACTTCAGTAAGTTTGTCAAATAGGACCTGTCTTTGCTGAATCCACGCTGCATCTGCATAATGGATCCATTTCTTTCCAGATGCCTCACTATTTCTTCTTCAATGATAACTTCAAGCATTTTCCCAACTACAGATGTTAAACTTCTTGGCCTATAGTTACCTGCCTTTTGCCTACATCCTTTTTTGAACAGTGGTGTGAGATTCGCCATCTTCCAATCCACCAGGACCTGCCCAGAGTCCAGAGAATTTTGGCAAATCGTCACCAAAACCTCTACTATAACTTCTACCCATTCTTTCAGTACCCTGGGATGCATTCCATCAGGACCAGGGGGCTTATCTATTTTCAGGCCCATAAGTTTTCTCAGCATTACCTCTTTAGTGATAGTTATTGTATCAAGGTCCTCGGCTCCTATCGTATCCATATCATCTCTCTTCGGCATGTTAGATGTGTCCTCCACCATGAAGACCAACACAAAATAGTCATTCAAAGCATCAGCCATTTCCTCGTCACCCAATATCAATTCCCTCTTCTCATCCACCAAGGGACATACGTTCACTTTAGCCACACTTTTCCACTTTATATAATTAAAAAATCTTTTATTATTCATTTTTACGTTTTGTGCTAGTTTTTTCATAATGTATCTTCCCTTATTTTATTGCTCACTTAGTGGTACTTCGTTGCTTTTTAAAGTTTTCCCAGTCTTCCAGTTTCCCACTACTCTTGGCGACTTTGTACGCACAAGCTTTTAGTTTGATGCCTTCCTTTATTTCCTTAGTTATCCATGGCTTGCTCTCCCCACCTTTACTGTCCTTGCTTTTAATTGGAATATACTATTGTTGAGCAAAAAATCTCTTTGAAAATCTTCCACTGTACCTCAACTATCCCACCATATAGCCTGTGTTCTCAGTCTACCCTATTCAACTCTTCCTTCATCCTGTTGTAGTCTCCCTTGTTTAGACATTATACACTGGTTTCAGATCGAACTATTACGCCCTCCATTTGTATGAGAAACTCAATCATACTGCGATCACTCTTTCCAAGAGGATCCCTAACTACAAGATTGCTAATGTTGTACAGGACCAGATCCAAGACTGCATGTTTGCCATCTCTAGCTTGAAGAGTTTTGAAATTAGCAAACAGCCGGAGGTTGGGTGCAGGTGATATTTATGGTGGATAAAAGAGTCAATTAAAACTGTTTTCAAATTCTTACCATCATAGAGAATGCCACTCACTGATTTATCTGCATTGTAAATTACCATCCCATTTAACTTTTTAATAAAATTGCACTAGTATATTGACACATTACAAGAGAAATGATGTAGTAATTTCAATATAGTTATTCTTCAGATATCAGATAACAAATTTGAAGTAAATTCCAAATAATTTGTTTCAAGAATCTTGTTTTTCTAAGCAATCTAACTATGTGAAAAAGCTTCACATTACCATATTAAGTAAATGTGCAAACTCATAAAGCACGGAAAAAGTAACATAGGAAGCTCAACGAGTACACTAAAAGTGCAGTAATTTAATTATAAAATAGCTACAACATGGGAGGAAGCCATTTGACCAAGCAACTCATGATGAGCTTCTTGCAGTGTAGTCAATCTTATTTCCCCACTCTGCACATTATGTTTCTTCATCAGGCTATCTAATACCCATTTCAAAGTCATTATTGAACTTATTTCGAGTTGTTTCATGTCACAACTACCCTCTGTGATAACAGTTTCTTCTCTTATTCCATTTGTATCTTTTATCTGTCATTTCAAAGCTGTGTTCCTTGGTCGTTGAACCATTCATTGACTGAAACAGTTTCACTCTGTGCTATTCTAAACCCATCATAACCTTCCTTAAAACAATGACCTGGAAATTAACCTGCATCATTTTTCTGGCATTAAAGCAATGATTGCAATCTCCACAACACTGTTTCAAAAACCTTATTAGTATAATTACATGTGGTAGCACTAGATCTAAGATAGTGCTAATGCGGTCCCTCGTTGAATGTAGTTTCAAGAACAGTAGGTGTTACAGGTTGTGTTTCCTATATTAGTAGAGAGTTTTGAACTCTAAGGTAGTCCATACGGCACCTCATAATAGCTCAATAGTTTAATGTAATATCAGGGAATGTATACAGTATACAAACTGAAATGCTTACTTTTCACAGACAGCCATGAAACAGATCAGTACTCTTTCAGTTATGGGGGATTATAGGCAAGGAATGAAGGGTCTGATAGAAGCAGGAAGACAGCCTCCCAGAAAGAGAGAGGAGAGGACATACAGTATTGTGCAAAAGTCTAAGGCACATATCTATAGCGAGAGTGCCGAAGACTTTTGCACAGTAGCGTGGTAATTTTATGTATTGCACTGTACTGCTGCAAAAAAAAAAATACCATGACATACATGAGTGATGATAAACCTGATTCTGATATGGGTCTCCATGGTGGTCTGAGAATGTGAAGGAGGCAGGGAGGGGATTCATGGTTGGGGAAGGAAGGAAGGGAAAGGGTTGGGAGCCGGAAGCACAGAGAGACACTTTGTAATGATCAATAAACCAATTGTTTGGAATCAAATGAGGTTGCCTGGTGTCTCAGGGCTGGGTGTGTCTGCACCATGCCACTCCCCCAACACACCCCTGGACCTCTGTCTTTGCCACCTGTCCCGCACCCTCCCGTGTTGCTCCACCCTCGTCATTCCCCATATCCTTTGCTCCCGTCAGAATTACAAACTCTCTCTCCACTTCGCGTTGACAAATATAGTACTTTGCCATATATACTGTATGCGCCTAAGACTTCTGCACAGTACTGTGGACTTTTGAAGAACAGTGTTCAAAACTTAGCTTCCCTTTGGACAGGGCACTCGAGACAAGATGTTGTCAGAGAGGTGTCTGGAATGTTGTCAGTGCCTGCACTGAATTCTTGTGCTTCTGGAAGCCGTGTAGTGCTTCCCAATACCATTTCTGCTAAATCAAAACGTGTTCTTCTTGCACTGAAGAAAATTCAAAGGTCCTCCATTAAGATAACACTCTCAACACGCTGGAGGAACTCAGCAGGTCGGGCAGCATCCATGGAAACGATCAGTCAATGTCCCAGGCTAGAACCCTTTGTCCTGAAGTTGACTGATCATTTCCACGGATGCTGCCTGACCTGCTGAGCTCCTCCAGCCTGTTGTGAGTGTTGCTTTGACCCCAGCATCTGCAGAGTATTTTGTGTTCTCCATTAAGATGATGGGTCTTTGAACACTTGGCTCACCGGGTCACCGGCCCTGGTGCCTCCTGCACACATGGACATCTGATTCAAGGACCCACTAACCCGGGACAGCGCAACATCCCCAAATGTCCATGTTGCTTTTCCAAGAAGCGTTGCTTCCAGGATGCCTCACTGTGGAGTTTGGGTGACCTCTTTGGTCCAACTACATTTCTCCTGTTTTTATTTTCACTCATTCCTCATCTGATGACCATAGAGCCCTTTCTCTTTGTACAAAATTTCTTTCTGGCATTTTTCATCACCAGGGAACGTGATGGGATGTAAGATTGGGATCGCAGTTTGAGATTTGCTTTGCATGGAGCTGTGTAGAACTCAGACAATGACTGCAAGGGAAGCATGTCTAAGCCATTTAATAATCAGTTCAAGCCTTTAGCACTATTAAATTAACTGTCTTCTAGGAGTGAACAATGCTGTTTGTTATAAAAATCTATGTGGTGCAGAACCTTGCTAAAACCAAATTTAAATATTTCATGATTATTGATGTCCTTGGTGCAAGCTGGAAGTAAGATAAAGAGGGCAAGGGTACACACAAATCTCCCACCAACAAGTCTATGCTTTAGTGATGTCTGGTGCTACTGTGAATGTCCCAGAAATTCGAGCACAATTGGTTAATATCACATTATTATGACTACGTGACTGACTTTCCTGGTGTGGTATAGAGAAATGTACAGTGCATTATGTTAAAAAAAAACAAGGATTTCAAGAACAGTACCTCATACTTCAAAATTTGATGTGAATTCCCCCCAGATCTGTGCTGATCTATCATTTTATATCACAATTCCTGCCAAAGAATTTAAAGAATTTTCAGTTGGCCTGAATTATTGACTGTGAGCTTCAGAGCAACATCTATCAAAGCCTGGGTATCAAATGGAATGCTTATGAGTCTTAAACTTCAGCACCAGCAACACAGTTTTAGAAATTCTTCATACGACTGGAATCTTACTACAAAATTTTAACTTTATTATTACACTTTTTCAGTATCAGGATTCAGTGGGTCCTTCAGCAGCATTAGGACAATTTTGACACATTCATACATATTTGTACACATGCTAGGCATACCCAAACATCCAGAAAGGAACAAAATGAAACATTAAATATTCACCAACAATAAGACAATAATTTTATTATACTGATAATAAACGTCCAATGCTTCATCCACTATATCATTGGCATTTCAATGAAAGACTGCTGTACAATTAATTTGGCCTCTGGGTAACAGAATCTGAATCCTTAGCTTTATTCTGTGCAGCTCAAAAATTAAAAGACTAACTTTGTCTGGCAACTGTGCAAATGAAAGTCATAAATCCACACCTGACAATATTTGCCAGCATGTCAGCATGTCAGCATCACCTCCCCATAGAATTGTATGTTCTATTGGCTACTGTTCCACAATATTTTTAAATAATACGCAAAACACATCTGTGCTACAAAAACAGTCAATCACAAACCAAGTAATGGGGTTCAGCAGGACAATTAAAGTGGGAAGCAAATAACAACTTCTGTTCAAATCTGGTTATCAAAACAATCTTCTCCTTCTTTACAATGTTGGAGCCTGGAGATATGCACCGATGAGCACCTGAAATCAATAAAAACTTGCAAAGCCAGGAAAACACTTTGAGCTTGACTCCACAACTCAGCCAAATAGGACCTGGAAGAAGAATTAAAATGGTGTGTTCTTTTTTTTAAATACCTAACTTGAGTATCAATGGCATGTTGAAAATTTCAACCATCCAGTGACAGAAACTAATTGGCTAATGGATCCAGTGGGAATTCTCTGAACATGGTGTTTATCTAAGGAAATAAACATCAGAAACATGCTAGAAAAATAAACAGAATTCACGTCTGCTCCATCGTCCAAAAGTAGAAATTCTCAGTGGCCAAACATTTTAAATCTGATTCCCATTCCTGTTCTGACATATTGGTCCATGGTCTCCTCTTGTGCCACAATGAGCATGGAGTAGCTACACCTTATATTCTGTCTGGGTGGCCTCCAACCTGATGACATCAATATCAATTTTTTCTTCTGGAAAAAAAAAATCCCTCTTCTTCTATACCCCTGTCTGGCTTCTTACCTCTTCTAACCAGCCTATCACCTCCCCTTTGGTCCCCATTTCCTTCCCTTTCTTCTATGCTCCATGCTCATCAGATCTCCTATCAGATTCCTTCCTCTCCAGCCCTTTAACTTTCCTATCTTCTAGCTATCTTCTTCCCCCTTTTTATTCTGATGTCTTCCCTCCTTCCTTTCTAGCTCTGGAAAAGGGCCTCGGCCCAAAACGTTGACTGTTCATTCATTTCCATAGATGCTGTCTGACCTGCTGAGTTCCTCGAGCATTTTGTATGTGTGTTGCTTTGGATTTCCAGCATGTGCAGAAACCCCCCCTGTTTAAGATTTCTTCCCTTCTACCCTGCTGCTTTTGTGCAGCAACTTCATCAAATGAAATAAGCACCAACTTGTTATAGATCAACCTTAAGACAATTTGATGATGCTGTTCGTCATTGTTATTAATGTCTGATATCTGAAATACAAGTTTGACACTCGTCTGGAAAGATAAGACACCGGAAATATTGGTGTACACTTGTTTTTTTTAACCGATTACATCAAAGTACTATAAGCATCTGATCTAACTGGCATCCATTAATCTGAATCTTTGAAGTACTGAGGGCATTATGCATGATAATCAGCACTAACAGCAGCAGCAAAGGCAACAGATTGGAACACAGTATTGAAAATTACATAAAACTAGTTCCCCTCATTTGATTGAATTACTAGAGATAAAAATGAGATTCAGTAGAAGTATATTAATCTATAAATTTTGTTCTCTTCTGGCAACTTTCACATTTTATTTCCTTTGAGTGCATTGTCCTCAAAATACCAAATAACACCAATCTGCTAAACTGCTCTACTTTGCAAGCTGCAGAACAGGAATCACAAAGGATGTTGCAAGGGGGACAAAGGGAATGAGAAAAGTTTTCAATCTATTTATTTATTTAGAAATACAGCATGGAACGAGCCACACTGCCCAGCAACCCACCCACTTTTAACACTAGCGTAATCACAGGACAATTTACCATGAGCAAAAGACCTAACCAGTATGTCTTTGGACTGTGGGAGGGAAGTGGAGTACCTGGAGAAAGCCCAGGCAATCACAGGGAAAACATACAAGCTTCTTACAAATGGCGACAGAATTGAACTCCAAACTTTGGACTGCTTCAAGCTGTAATAATGTCGCGCTGACCACTACACTACTGTGGCTTTGTTTATTAGATTTGACTAACTTGTTTAAAATTGAGGAAGACAATTTAAGATTCAAGATTCAAGATTCAAAAAACTTTATTGTCATTCTAACCGTACATCAGCTCTGCAGGGCAGAATGAGACAGCGTTTCTCAGGGGCAGTGTAATCATAACATAACAAACGCAACACTAAATAATAAACATAACAATAAATAGTAAAACACAACAGCCACATGTCAGTTAAAATCAGTTATAAGTGTCCAGTGCAAGTTAAAATTGTCCAAAGCAGAATCAGGTAGAGCAGCTATTAGCAGTCTGACTGCCTGTGGGAGGAAGCTGTTTAGTAGCCTTGTGGTTTTAGTTTTGATGCTCCTGTAACGTTTGCCTAATGGCAGAAGAACAAACAGTTCATGGAGAGGGTGTGAGGGTTCTTTAATGATCCACTCTTGCCCTCTGCACATTACTTCAGATATAGATTGAACAATTATTGAAAACATGCTTCTTTCACTTGATAAAATCTTCAGCGCCACTTTGCTAGATGGACAGTCCCCCCTACCCACCCCCATCAATACAATGTGTATCCTTGGATGTTAAGCTCCCAGATGTGATCTTCTTTCAATGATGGCACTGCCAATCTCTCACTGATCTTCAAGATCATCTATCTTATTCTGCATGCCGTGTGCATTCAAATATAACAACTTCAGCGCTTCTTTTAAATTTTGCCTCCATTTTACCAGAAGTTAAATTCTAAACTTTTTTGCATTATTCTTTACTTTGGACACATCAGAATAAAGAAAGGCTCTCCTTTTCTCCTCAGAGAAGACTATTTCTAATTTATTGCACAGTGTCACCAACACTGTGTGTAGAAAACAATGCATAAATAAATTCCCCTGTTAGAGGTTGTACGGGCAAAAGGCATCAGGGAAATTATTTACATCTAATATTGTCTTTCATTCCCCAGTGTACAAAAGCCACAAATTGCATTGTACTAGCTTCTAAATGAGTGCACTGCATAGCAATGTGTGAGAATTCTGCTCTTTAAAAAGAAGTGGAATTTTTTCACAAGGATTTTGACCTTGCAACAAAGTACCTGAACTGCATTAGATGGGAGTTTGGGACAGCAGTGTGCCACAGGAAAAACTGGCAATCTGCCTGCTGACAATTTGGAAGTCCTGATGGTTTGGCCTCTGGCTCTCCAGGTGCTATTTTCCACACTGCCTTTAAACTAGGGGTCCCAACCTTCTTTATGCCATGGACACCTACCATTAACCGAGGGGTCTGTGGACTCCAGGTTGGGAAACCTTACTTTAAACTCACTGAGATTGCCACTCTCACAATCCCATGAAAATTATGGAGATCTTTGGAAATTTTGTTAATATGCAATGTGATAACGTAAAGAAAAGTAAGTTAAAGATTTCAGGTAATTAGTACAAAGAATATCCATTAGTGCAGAAAAAATGCCAGTCCAGCACCTGAGTTCTGAGCATGAGATTAGCTTCATTTGTCACATGAACTGTACGTCAAAACACATGCGGTGAAACACATGGTTTGTGTCAAATCTTGAACCAAAAGGGGCTTCACATTTTTTTTAGATTATGAGGACACACAGTCCTCTTTTATTGTCATTTAGTAATGCATGCATTAAGAAATGATACAATATTCCTCCAGTGTGATATCACAGAAACACTTGCCCCATCAGTGGAAATTTTCCCACAACCATTGGACTCACTTTCAAGGACTCTTTGTCACATGTTCAGGATATTTATTGCTTGCTTGTTTGTTTGTTTGTTTGTTTGGTTATTTATTTATTATGATAATTTCTTCTGTTTGTTTTGCACTGTTTGTGTTCCTCTGAACTCTGCTTGAATGCCTGTGTTGGGTGGTCTTTCACTAATTCTGTTATGATTATTATTCTATAGATTTATTGAGTATGTCCACAAAAAATAAATCTCAGGGTTGTATACAGTGATATATACATACTTTGATAATAAAATTTACTTAAAACTTTTGAAGTCATATCAGCAAGGACTGCAATGGGCAGCCTGTACTTCAGGTGCCAATAAAGAATGTGCACATCTTAGTAACATCCAATTGTACATCTTTGGAATGTGGGAGGAAACGAGAGCACCCGGAAGAGACCCAAGTGGCCTCAGGGAATATGTGTAAACTCCTTACATTCTGCGGCAGAAATTGCACACCGATCTTACAGCTGGCACGGTACAGCATTGCACTAACCAATACTCCACCCTGCCATTGGATCAGCTGAGTTTGGGTGTATTTCAGACCACAGTGACATGAAGAAGCAGGGTGAAGCTGGAAATTGATACAATGCTACCAATAAAGCGAA